>NC_139229.1:201736945-202336945 GCF_977018435.1 Lepisma saccharinum | reverse complement strand
AACCAGTACCGTAGTCTTACCGCAACCCGACGGCCTAACAATAAGACAACGAATATTATCAGGTAGCATATTGCCATTTTTCTTAGTCTGCTGTTCGGGCTCTGGTAGTCGCTTTATAACATCCCAGGTGTTCATAGTATCACTTTGTCTGCTTTGATCCAGCTGTTTTCTGGATGACCTAGCCATTTGACCTGTAACTTGTTGCCTTTTTTGTCGATGACTTTTTCTATGAGATATGTGTCGGGCTGTTTAGTTTTGCTAAGTTCTTCTTCATAGAATCGGCCTTTGAGGATTTAGTTGTGATGGTCATTTATTATACAGGGTGTCATTTTAATGGCGCCCACGGACCACAGATTCGTGTAGAGGACATCAAAACAAACAACTTTTCTCAGTGACATTTTTCTCGTTGGTGCGTCGTTTCGGCGCTACAGCCGTTCAAAACAGACCGTTTTGCCGCCTGGAAGCTGGCAACCCAGCACAACATTTGATCATATCTGTGACGTAATTTCCGCGGCGAAACGACGCACGGCATGGTTGCAAGGAACACACAAATTTTGTGAAAAATGATAAACTTCCAACCACATTATTAGCTGTAAAACGAAACGACAAACGCGTTCAGTAGACCGAACATCATAGCCTACCAGATAGAAGATCAGCAGTCATCTCAGGGGAAGGAGAAGTGAACCAACGATATGAGAAATGGTAAAAAACGTATTCAAAATGAAGTGTCAATATCGGATTTTGTCCTAGCCTACATGTCAAATATCAACAACAATAAATTTTATATGACTTACAGCTTACATGTGGCTGTTTACGCCCAGCTACATGTGAAATATTTGCAAATCTCGTTGCAAGGTTGATATCTACTGGTTTGTGTCCAGATGCCTTGTGGTACTTTTGGGCTGATACTGGAAGTATCCGAGGTTCACGTTGTTACATTACTGCTAAAACACGTACAACCAAAGTAACAATGTAATGATGAATCAGTAAGGAATATACTGCCATGTTTACAGTTGCAAACTATTACATGTGTATCCGGTACATAGATGAACACAGCCGTCGGAGAGCTTGTATTACTACTACATATATCCCTGTATTTTCAACGATTTTTGTCACTTGCCTCATAATGCCCTGAATATACATTATATTATGTGTTGCTTACATTTGGAATTTTGAGTTCTTTCATTTCTATTTTGTCATCTGTTCCTATCAGTGTGCCACAGACAACTAGTATCAGAAGGACGAAGTGGATAGAGTAAATTGTAGATGCCAACTTAGTTACTAGATTTGCAAATATTTGACATATAAGCTGAGACAAAATTGGTATGACCACTTTTACTTGAATTCTATTTTCTTTCTGCCATTTTTCGTATCGTTTGTTTACTTCCTGTTAAGTTACAGAACGTGTCTTCTCATTTTGTTTTATTGTACAAACCTGGAACGCATTGTTTCACGACGGGATATGACGTCACAAATGCAATCAAATGTTGTGTGTGGTTGCCAGCATTCAGGCGGCAAAACGGTTTTTTTGAACGACTCTAGCGCCGAAATGATGCACCAACGAGAAAAATGTTACTGAGAAAAGTTGTTTATTTTGATGTCCTCTATACGTTTCCGTGGTCCGTGGGCGCCATTAAAATGACACCCTGTATTTGTGTTACGGGTCCCAGGTATAACTTGAACCACTGTAAATAATTCAGTGCTCCAGTTTCTAGTAAAGCCTCTTTCGAATATGTGTTTATATTTACTGATCCTTACTTGATCACCTACCTTGTATTTAGGTCTTCTGGTTGTTGGCTGATATCTCGGAAAGTAAACAGTGTTGATCAATTTCTGCTCGTCAGATTTGTTTACGTCAGATGGCTTTTTATTAATTGTGGCGTGGACCGAGTTGTTATACTGATGTAGAAGTTCTGGTATCATAGCAACCCATTTATAATTACCTTGAAGCGTAAATTTCTTATACATATGACTTTTTAGGGTCCTGTTGAATCTTTCTACAATAGAGGCTTTGAGATCGCTGTAACTTGAGTAATGTCGTATTGACTGGCTCTTAACAAATTGTTGAAACACCAAATTATAGAATTCTTTACCGTTATCTGTTTGTAGATAGCGCGGTAATCTGCCACTCTGATTGATGATTGTCCTAAAAGCTTCTGTAACACATGCTCCAGTTTTGGATTTTAGTGGCACAGCCCAGGCATATTTCGAAAATGTATCTATGACAGTAAGTAGATACTTTTAGCCCTTGTTGATCTTGTGTATGTTTTTCAGCTGTCCACCTGCCATCTCAACCAAGTCAGCCTGCCACAGATCGTCTATGCCCTTTGTGACCACTGGCAGTTGCTTATAGTTACGTCTGGCTGGTCTGTGTAGCTCGTCAACTATGGTTTGTCTAGACATAGTACGTAAACAAGAATATTGCAACTATGGGGTGTTCAGCAGCTGATACTACAGGATTTTCTAAATACAGCTTATCCCCTATTTGTATGTCAAATTCCAAAGAACCATCATCTTCAGCATAGGCTGTTTCTAGTGTATCGGGGTCTGTAAAATCCTCCAACTCCACACTGGTGATGTTTGGTATGTTGTCAGCATTGGCTATTGGCAAGGTAGGGTAGTGTTGAGCCTGCGGTTGTAACCAGTATTTGATCTTGACCGGTTTGAGTGTGCCCCTTACGAAGAACTAGTAATAAAATTGTGAAGGGGACAACATATACAGTTTGCCACCTGGTGTAAACGGTGATTCGTATTCTTTGTTGGGGACACTGTACAATTCAAGGATTACTGTGTGCTTAGGATTCTCGATTAGGCCAGTTATTTCTTTTTCTGCTGTAAGCAATCTACTTATTACAGATTCAAGATGCTCTTTGATAGTCCTAACAATCTCGTCGTGGCCTGGTTTGATTCTTATGTCCACAGCAAGTTTCTTGTATTGTTGCACAATCTCTTGAAGCTGCGTGGCAAAAACAGACAGAGCATTTGCTTGGTTGGATTCAATGGTTCCTAGCTGTTGCTTGATGTTGGTTACAATTTGCTGTAGATTTTCAACAACAGCCAATTTTGAACTTTGGGCTGTAAGATCATGGACTTGGGTTCTTATATCCTCAAACAGGGCATGCAGTTCATTAATATCCTGATTGGTTGGAAGAGTAGCCACTGTCTGAGTAAGCTGTTTGATCTCTGTCTGAATATTCTTGATGTCTTCAGATTTCAATATGCGATGTACGGCTCTTTTAATATTTTTAAGTTCCTGTGATGTAGGCAGATTGGCCACCGTATTCTGCAGAGACTCAAGGGCCAATTTTACATCATTTAATTCACTAGCGTCAGCCACACTACGCATAGCATCTTGGAGCAGGGCTATGTCTGCCTGAGTAGGTGTCGATTGTTGTAAAATTTCAAGCTTTGTTTGAATATCATCGATCAAGTGATGAAAATGTGATAGCTCAGATTCGGTATTAAGATTTTCAAGTTTGGTGATCTGTTGCTGGACACTGGCAAGGGTGTCTACGATACCAGGTAAACGGGACTCCAGAGTTTCTTGTACATTTGTCAGATCGTTGCGTACTGCTACTATGGTACCCTCAAGATGGGTTATGGTACTCTGAATTTTGCCAAAATCCTCGTATGTCTCTAGTTGTAGCTTGATGTTGGCAACACTACGAGTAATAGCACTCAGAGCATCCGAAGATGGTAGGTTGTTGATAAAATTTTCTAGTGTCTCGATTTTTTCTTTGACCTCGGCTATGGCATTTTTTAGGGGTCCAGATTAGGTATCTGTAGTGATTGAATCTTTTCTTTTAAAGTAGAAATCACTAGATCAAAATCATCTTGGGACTTTATGCTTTGAACAATTGTTTGTAGCTGTGTCTGGACACTACCAATCTGCTCTTCTAGTTGTTGTTTCAGTTGCTCAGAGTTGGTAGCATGAGTCTTAAATTTGGCTTGAAGAGCTGCTATGGTCTCTTCAAGACTGTAGATTATCTAGTGTAGCCAAGTCAGTGTATTTCTGAAGCAGCAATTTAAGTTCTGAATCGATTTTAATAAGAGGGTCCATGCATTGTGATTGTAAATTAGTAATCTCAAGTTGAAGACTGGCATTAAGTGTGGTTTGTAGAGCTTGTAAATCGCTTCTTAATATTTTGACTCTGACGTCAAGCATCAGAATCTCGTCGCTGTGATCTTCGTGCCTTGTATGGCCAAATATATCGTTAGGCATTGTGTTTTTAGCGGTTATTTATTATATAGTATCTGATTCTTAATTCTATAAAAAGAGGTATAAGCTTGTCATAGTGTCCTAGAACCTCAATACATGAACAGTCACCTGCAGAGACAGTATATACAGTGCCAGAAACCATGTTTGAGTGCTTAATTCTGTAAATATTTCTGCCTACTGCAACCTTGACATTGCCCTCGGGGGTTGTAATAAATTGTAATTGACCACCTACAGGTAACTGGTAGTGGTTTAAGTTATTGGTAAATATGTACAATGTTTTACCTGTATTAACATCAACATCTGTAAGTATGCTATTCAGATGAATAATTAACAAACCACTGAGTTTAGATAGCATAGATTGTATATCAGTAGAGGGTGCTGGTGTTGTCAGGTCCATAATAGCCTGTTTTTTGAACCCAAATAAGTTCATCGGCATGTTTATTTATTGCAAGGTATTCTCTGTGATTGGGCATTGATTGCCATTTATCAAGTCACAATGACCCCATGGTAGAGTATGTATGCCACATGATAAAACACATCTCTTATCGTCATGTGGGTCCAGAGCAACCTTTCTTACAATATTTGTGGTCAACAAGTGATCCGTACTCTGGATTCTGCATTCTGATGTTCTGATTGTGCTACATGATTTGAGACAATCTTCGTAATCTTCAAATCTGAGCTCTTTGTTTACAGTTACTCTACCAACACCCTTGGTTTTTTTTTGTAACAGCACCCCTGGATGTTTCAAAGCTGTACATCTTGGCCCTTAACCCAGAAAATGCTACAATAACATCGCCAAGTGTCTCGTCTTTTAACTTGCCAGGCACCTTTTTGTTGTGTGATTGAATATTCAGATGGCCAGGCAATTCGCTAGTATCGAAATATTCAAGCAATGCAGGCTGTGCTATATCTTTATAAACATCATCTGTCTGAATATCAAGGATAAAGCTATCCGTGTCCATATACATCAATTTTACACAATCACCATAAAAAGGCTTAAGCACTAAGTAATAAAGCACCAGCCTATGTAATTTGGCCAATTCTAATATTACAGCCCCTACATAAAGAGGCTTATCAAACTTGATCTTTGTTTTATTCATGTTGAAGAGTGCCAGATTGTCATCATAAATTCTTCTGTAGTTGAAATTAGGCTTTGCTACCAATTTTTTGCTCCGGCTGGGGTCAGTAACTAATTTGACATCAGTATGCTTTCTGACATTTCTATGGTCTTACCATACACCGAATTGACCATCAATTTGAACAAGGTCTTATCAAATTGGGTTACTGCAAGTGTTCGAAGCTCGGTGTTTGTATCAATGTATGGCTTCAACCACCTTGAGTGCCTGAACCTTAAGACTTTGCCAACCTTGGTTACTTTAACACCTTGACGCATCAGGAACTGGAGGTTCTTGTAGTATATGCCATAACCCTGTTTTGGTTTCAGAGTCATCTTCAGCTTCTTCTGTTTAGAGTCAGGTGGACACTTGACCTCAGGTATTGGCGGCAGATCAGAAAACCGGCTGTGCAAATTATCAGAAATTGCCAGGCCTCTAAGAACAGGCCATAGTCACCGTCATCAAAGTCTTGAAGATCCTCAATATTAAAATCTTAAACCTACCCAAGCCCTGCATATGGCAGTTTATCCATCATGGCATAACCATACAGGCTGTTGGCATCCACATAAAATATATAGTTTGATGGTCGTGCAGGATCATAATCGGGGACATACTTGTTGTTGGCTTTGCTATTTCTTTGAGAACATTGTACTATGCCCCCTCGTATACATTGTTCGATGAACAGATACATGTCCTGATCCTGGATCAGATCCAATTTTATTTTAGTGTTCAGAAACATCGCAGACCATGCTAGGCCTGGAGCAATGTAAAAATAGACCGGGTCAAGGTAATACAGGGCATTTTTCTGTACTTCGATTTGATCCTCTGTTAAAGGTAGCATAGGTTCTGATTTTAATAATATATCATAGGTTATGCGACGGCACTCATTTTCTATTTTACGCGCAAATTTTTTGATGGCATCTTGGCCCATGTATAAGTGTCCTTTACTAATAACACCATCCTGTACAACCACATAACAAAAACTAGAAAGTTCATGTAGCTGATACGGTGTACTTGAATACTCTTCGGGATCTGGGCTGCAGAAAGCAAACAGTTTCAGATTTGATTCAAAATCACAAACTATATACGCTGGGTGCTCCAACAAGGCTTCGAATTTTTTGAATTCGGCATCTTTGTTTGGTTTAGGCATAAGCATATGAACAGGTTTATGGTTGCCACAGTATTTTTTATGTTCGACCAACTTATTTTGAGCAATTTCGATATTCTTTTTACGAACGCCATTTACCATTTTTCGACCATCAAATACAGTCAAACATCTTCGACACAACTTGTATATTGCGTTGGATTTGCCTTGTTGTTTTCTGACTAAAGCCTGAAGATTGCGTATCAGAGTGTAGTGATATGTACCATAACCTTCAATTAAGATCAATCGGGACAGCAGAGTCATCATCAAGGTTGCTGATTCTAAGAGGCTCTATTAAGCAATCGCCATGACTAGCAGAATAAATAAACACATTAATAGATAATGGCATACCATTGCTATCTTTGACCTTTTTTTTTCAAATTTATCGATATTCTGGACAAGAATTGGACATTCTAAGCCATCCACAGCATCATCAAAATCATGTTCGTGCTGTTTATAGTGACTTATTCGCTGTGGATTTTTTAAAACTGGAAACAAAGCAGCCAAAATAGACAACAAAAAAAATTCTGGTCGGTATTTTCTACGTTAACCACAGCTTTTCTGTTTTTGATATTGTCAGGTAAAGGCAGATATGTCGAACCTTGTGGAGGTCTGAATTCAGAAATATTAACATAGAGCCTGTGTGGAGATCCACGAAGACTCCATCCTGATTTTTTAGCAGCAAACTCAGAATGTTTGATAAGCAATTGGTCTATCAACCTGCTTAGTATTTCGTCTAAGTTTGTATTTGAGTAGACAGGTATAGTTTCTGTTATGTGGGGGTGTGTAAATTTTGTGCCGTTTGGTTTCTTATATTCAGTATACAATTTAAGAGATAGCTTATAAGAGCCATTTTGTGCATTTAGAATAGCTAGCGTATCAGGATTTTTACTGATAAAAAAATTCTTAATATCACATCTTGGCTCTGATACGAAACGGTAATCCCTTAGTTGACCGTCAAAACTACTATGAATGGGTACATTGTGTGGTCGCTTTGCTGGTCTAGTATTATCGGATGTAAAAAGCTTTCTTTTTAGACCAGATGTAGATGGTTGTGCGGACAATGTTGATGCCTGTGCAGAACAAGAGCCTATATGTCTATTGAAGTATGCCTTGCAAAATTTTCTATGGCATTTTGGGCATATTTTTGGTGTGCATTTTATTACACTTTTCAGAGTATTACACTAAAGGTAATAAGCACATATGAGCATCTTGGCTTAGCTTTAAGGGTAGACAAAACAATGCCAAGAGGGTCATATTTTTTTACGATCCTATGGTCAACAATCTGACAAATGCAGCTTTTGTACGTGTAGCCAAATCAATCTGAGGGGGGTCATAGCTTTTACGGGAAATCCCCCAGGGCTTTTTAACTAAATTCTTGGATTCGACAGAGTAGCACACTGTAGGCAATAAGCTTATATAAGTATCTTGACATAGTTTTAAGTGTAGCCTAAACCAGTCTGAGGAGGGTCATACTTTTTGTGTTCCAGTAATAGGTCCAATTATACTACTCCTAGCATAACACTGTATTTTTAAAAGTACGCTTTTAATCGTAAATGTGATCAATGTAAATTACAATATTATATTTAACTGAAACCTTTGGCATTGGATTTTGTGTAATTAATTGTGCTAAATTAACTTTTCTTCCAGGAAACTTAAAACACTTTGAGTGAAGCCTACTTTGAGTTTCCCTTGTTGGCTACTATTATCGATTTAACCTGTGATTTTAAAGTAAAATTAGTCAGAACATACAAATATATATACTTATATAATCTGATGCACACGAAACTAATCTGTATTTTCAGATGCTGACCGACTATTGTATCGTGCAAGGCCCACTCTGAAGGAAGGTGAATGACTTGCACAGAAAAATCTTGATGTAAAAATATCGAAAACTACATTAGCACTTAATTCGTTTTCTCCCTTTGCTTTGATAATATAAACCAGCAAATTTTTCAACTAGTCGCATGTAATTTAAGAAAAATCTAGCTTTTATTTTAAGGGCGGAAATAATTTTTAGGCTTTTTTTAATATTTTTTACGTCAAGTTCCGAGCCCTACATGTAAGGAGAGCAGGATCGAGGGAAAAAATGTGCATGTTCCAACAAAACCAAGGAACAAGGTAACAATACTATCGACAGTCTAGTTTTAAAATAATGTAGATATTTAGTATAGAGCGAGATCAAGTACGTTTTCTCCTTTACCTTTTGCACGTCCATGTGCACTTACTCCTGCGATGGTACATCCTTGGTGTATTACCCTTCCGACTTCCTTTGTATGACAAGGATAGTATTTTATTTCAGCCAGGATCGATGTTATGAAAGCGACGAAATACAGGACAATGATGAATTTACCCTGGAAAAATATAGATTAATTATCATGTACTATAAGTCAGGAGCGTAGCGAGACTCATGAGGCCCCCGGGGCAGACTACTTAAGTGAAGCCCTTAGTTAGTGCTATTTTAGTGGCTGGATCTACGAATACAAAAATGAGCTACTTTAGCATAGGGTCTGGTAAACAAAAATAATTTTCTTGATTATGATCAAAGATGTGTTTATTTCTTTTTGACAAGTACTAGAGACTAACGATAACAGTGGGTTCAAAATAACTAATAAAATAGATGGTGTGAAATACAATACATTATTTTACTCACTAACAAATTAAAATCAATGAAAGCTTAATACTTACATTACGTACCTCTTTCTTGATTGTTTGTCTGCACAAGCATTGAATTGAATTGAATTATTGTTTGAAGCCTACTTTATGCACATATAGGTTACTCGCAACTGGACCTACTCTTTGAGGTAGGATCCGAACCACCGTGCAATGTGTCACATTTTGCTTGTACAAGCATCGATTGCTTTCTTAAAATTGATCGTTTGGCTCTGTCATTTTCAGATGAAAGTAAAGCCATACCACTAAAGCGTTTGACTCATAGTACTGGGTAAATAGCTGACCTCCGTGTTGAAGTTATTAGCACAACGTGCTAGTATGCCAGGGGTCTCGGATTCAAATCCTGGTCTGGGCATGGGTGTTCTTTGTGAATGTCCCTCATCAATTTCATCATGTCATCATTTATTCTCATCTTCGCTTCACAATTAGCAAAAAGTGGTAGAAAAGCGACTCTAAATAACAAACATTTTAAGTAGGTTTTTATAATTTTCAATTCAGAAAACGATCTGTCTGCTAATGTGAAAGAGGCTGCAAGGGACGTGAAAGAGGAAGAGCATTCATCAGGATAACGAAGCGAAAGGAACTATGTTTTGAGTTTGGTTTGAGTTTTGGTTTTTAGTCCATTTTATGAACAGGAAGTTTAATCGGGACTGAACCTACATTTTAAAATGGGATCAGAACCACTAGTGTCTCCACCGGATATCGAACCCGGGACTCAACGAACTATGTTGTATCATAATGAGATCAACATGCTTTTCACGTAATTCACGTCCATCATTTTGTACTTGAAAGAACAAGCTGATAATATTTGTGAATGAATTAAAGGGTTGGAAATGTTTTAATTTTTTTTTCAATTACAGGGTCTATAGCACTTGACAAAAACAAGGTTGCATCACTTTGCTTGTGTCTACAACTGCTTTCGTGGAAATTGTGTTAACATTCGAATGAAATATTGATACTGTAAACTAACTCTCTCGGTTGGTAAGACTTTGGTCCCAACAGATTTCGTCAAAGTGGTTCTTCATCTTTTTGATTATTTTTCATGACAAATATTTCAATACATTGCTAACTTCTCCTTATCTTCCTGCCCATCGTGTTGAATTAAGGGTTTTGACAGTTAGATAATTGTTCAAGATTTCAAGTTTTTAACTCTTCCATCCCAGACTACTCTTACACATATAAACGCACAATACATATTTTGAACTCTTTCCCGGTTACCTTCTACAGCCTCTTTAAGGGCCATATTTGAATTATGAATAGCGCAATGTACTTCATAAGCTTGAGTCACTGGCGTATTCAGGGCAAACTGATGGGCCTACAGATTTTCTTGAAATTTTCAATCAAAATTTTCAAAAGATAGGAGTAAAGAACTGAATTTCTAAATGTAACTCCCTAAAATGACTCCAGATTACAATTTTTGTCTTTGAATAACTTTTAAAACGAAGGTTAAAAGTACACAAGTGTCCAAAATTAAAGCAACAAACCGAAATTATTTCTTCGTGTAATTTTTGTTTTCATAAATTTGCCAAGTTTAACATGTTGCTATCGTGATTCTTTTCTTGATAAATCCTGGCACATTAAGGTTAGTTCATTTTCTATCTTAAACCAGTTGTCTATGACATCATAAATATTACTATCACCTTTTCGTATTATGTGGTGAAATGGACACACGGGAAAGAATTTCCGTTTGTTGCTTTAATTTTGGACATCAGTATAGTAATTATGAAATATTTTAGAGGTTCTCACCAAAGAAGCTACGTAATATCCACCTTGACAATTCCAGCCCCTCCGAAAAAAGAAAATCCTTCGTTCGCTTGGGGCTTGAAATGCAAAATGCTGCGTTCTGTCTTGAATGTACACAGATTTACCAGCCAGCGTTGTAATCCTAGCTTAGTTGAGTTAAACCTTGCATAATTCAACCCACCTGCATTCCTTGCTTAGGATAGTGGGAAATCGTGGCATATTTTCTGAAGACGTGCATCTATACGAAACACCAACTTTGGATCTCACACGTCTCTATAATCTGCCCGAAACGGGCCAGTCGAACAAAAACGTAAATCAGGAAAATCCATTACAATCCTCCGCCCACTTCCAAAGCAGTTTCACCTCTGGTATAAATAAGATTGATTGATTTAAAATTTTTGTGTGCGTCGGCACATCATGCCATTTTTGCACCATTCAGTGAATTCGGGGAGGATCGCCATATCTAAATACCTTACCTCAAGTTTATAAAGTTAGAAGAAAGGGGTGTGAATTTGTCCACTTGTCTTTCGGAGATATAACTATCGGTTGCCTCATTTTGCAATCACAATCTTCGGCTGTGAATGTGATGTTGCAGGTAACATAATTGGAAAAAGTCTTAAAGTTCTTAGTTTCTTACTTACTTATCTTTTCAAGTGATAATAACTTTTATCAAGTTTAATTTGTACATAAATTAAAACATTGTGATTTACGTATATTAAGAATGCGTTTGAAAATATTTTAGATTTTTTCATCACCGCATAAACTGCTCTGGGGTTCACCCAGCCTCTAAACAATCGATCCCTGGGGGAGGGGGGTGCGGCCGGAGCGTGGTGTTGATCACATATCCTCAAAATGACCGTGATCGAGCAATGCGTGGGAACGTACCCACACATCTCCTGAATGTGCCTACATGGCATGGTCCTGTACGCACAGGAATTTTACCTTTTTCATCAACCCATACCGGTCAGATTTTTTCATAAGTAAGACTTTACGTGCTTTATGGGCTTGAGTAATGTCTATACCTTATCTTGGGTCTTTCTGGAGCATAGCAGCAGTTAATGGTAGAGAAGGGGAGAAAGCGAATGGGCGGAGCGAATCCGTACTTTTGCTGTAAACAACTGGTAGCTGCACTCTCTTTTCCACCTCCATGCAATCCCGTTCCCTCTCACGTGATTATTAGTCGAGCCCTGTCGAGACACTACTTGCGCAAAGAAGACTTGTTTTCATTTCATTTCACAAACCATTTCCATGTCGTATATTTCTGGGTAGTTTTAAAGCAGAAAGTAAACTTCACAATATTTTATCCAGTTTTGAAATATTTCCATGGGATAAAATGAAACCCCCCCCAAAAAAATAATTCTCTGCGTAATCCCTGATTTTATCAAAGAATATACTACACAAGAATTATCCGTAATAGAAGTTTAAAATGAACATTCTTTTTGCCAATATGTTATTTTCTATAATATCTTTCATTGAAATAAGTAATTGTATTATATTTATCTGTCTCTAATCCCCATTATATAAAAAACATGATTTGCAATTCGATAGAAACCCCAAACGTTAAATCTCAAATTCCATTGCCTTCAATTGGGCAATCAGCATACCTATCAAAGTTTTTTTATTGTAGAAAATTGAACGAACACAGCAATCGTGGAAATTTACAACTATCTGCTGCAGTGGCGGTTCGTGGTGTTTGTAAGAGGCAGGGCATATTCAAAATATAGGCTATATCTTAGAACAGCATTATTTAATATATATCAAATTAAAAGCATGTAATAGTTTATGTTTTCAATCTGTTACGCTACTTTTAGTTTATGTGTCTTCTCCGTTGAATAAAATGCACGGAACACAAAAAATGGAATTATCTAGAGGACACCCGCACATCCATTGCCAGTTTTTGTAGATATTTTTATTAAACTTTCTGTCGTATGTTCTGCTTTTATCTTTGAACACTTGATTTAAACAAAGCTCTGGTCTTGGTGGGCATAATTCTTTGGCCAACAATCTGTATTGGTGATTTAGAATTTTAGTTTGTAAGTATCTCACCTGATTCATTTCGCTATATTTTCAAGCGCACTATAACACTTCAGTAAAGAACTCACTAAATCACACCAATTTATATAAACTTACCAAGACACATCGAACGTCGACAACAGACTTTTCACCTCTTTCTTCCCGAGTTCCTCCATTAACTTTGTTCAGTAAGGTACGGTAAATAGACCCAGCTATCATCCAGGGGGAATCTGAAAAGCGCCCTAAGTGTTGGGTCTCAACGATGTTGTGACCATTCGCAATGAAAGTAACAATTACCCCTGACCTCTCCTCAGAACGTAGGGATGATGTTAAAGCAGTGAGGCAGGAAGTCCGCAGTCGGAATGTGACCATTGTTATGTTGGCAAGTTTCGTACAACCCACTGTAGCAGTCTTCGCTCAGATGCGGTACAGCAAATACAAGCGTTACAAACAAGTTGTTGCAAACTGTTGTAATTTTAAATATTTAATGGATGGAGGGGTACGTGACCGTGTGACCGTAAAGGTAGAACAGCTCCTGATCTTCTGCATATATCGACCATGGTGAATGTTGAACATCTGCAAACTATGACAATCTCATTTTTAAGAAAGCAACTAATTTTATTCATAGTGGCTATCCAGCCCTATGTCAGTCAGCAATGATCGTCTATCTTTAACGTAATCCACATATCTATTATACAGGAAGTAAATAAACACGTTCTAAATCTAGTCCTCGAAACGTTGGGCACAGAGTAGAGAAGTGATGGAGAACATTTCTGCACCTCGAACAAACCTACAATGAATACAATATTTCTAATATTTTTACTTACCATTTCTGTAGACTTGATTACTAACTGTGGACAAGTAACTGCAGACTCCTATTTTCTCTTAGCTCTTATATTTTCTTTAAATGCCCAATTGAAACTATATAATTGTTCAGTGCAAGAATATTCAGGCCTCTAATATTTTCAGAGTCGTAAATTTTCTTTAGTAATTAATTATAATGCATCGTAATAAATATAGCGATACAGAAAGTTCTGTCCATGTCTTATTATCGTAACGAACCTTAAAGTTCGTGGGATCTTAAAAGCACCTAGAAGGTTAACCAGTTAATTGATGGGGTGATGTAAACTACTCATCATTCATCCTCTTGATGAGACCACTCGTCATTGACATGACGAGTTATTGCTTGGCATGCGAAAGGTACAAATTACACAAAGGAATTAAACTACTGAAAAGACAATGGCAACTCGTTGGATTTTGTGAACCGTTGAACCTGTATCATGGCTGGGTGTAGGATAATTACCTGTCTAACTGAAGTCTCTGAGCTGAATAAAATAGCGAAGTCCTCTGTGAGCTTCTCTCCTATTTGTTGACCAGAGCGTGCTTCCACTATCGACCTCCTGCCTTGCTGACCTCCTCTCTCTACCAACTCAATTCCCAAAGTCCAGTCCCTTCCCAGCTTGTCTCACCTCTATATTCCCTGGCCATCGAGCTCTTCCTCGATGCCGAATCGCCGAATCGTGTTTATTATCATAATTGCTACCATGCAAACCGCTGACACCAAACCCAGAAGTGTTACCTATTTCCTGAATGCTCAGGAGGTTTGCATGGCACAACACAATGCATTGTAAACATGCCTAAGAGGCTTGAGACAGCTGAGAGAAAAACAAGTGAATGCCCTGGTCAACATGAAGCGTTCAGAGAGACTTAATAAAATAAACATACAATCCTATGGATTGTTACGTTCGCGCCGCCTAGGAAAAATTTTCCTTTGAAAATTTAAAAGTCAAATCGCAAAGCTTGACATGACTCAGGTTCGCCAATTCCATATATTTTCTTAAAAAACCAAATATACAAAATAAATCCACCAAAACATAACTTGTCTGTTGTTTGCCGTAGCCTGAATAAAAAATTTTTTTATTCCCTAAACTCTAAAATGAATAATACCCTTAATACTAACAAATTCGTATGTTTATACGATGTAAAAAACAATAATATATACTATTATAGGACTAGAAATCACAAACGTTCGTGTCGTTGAGCGAAAAAACTCTTAATGTATCACATGTGCGTGTACGTAATGTTTTCATGTAGAATTGCTCATTAATTTGCTCCTAGTCAAGAGTCTGTGATCCCTCGCCACGCGATAACGACTCTGTGTGTTTCGCGAGGCAAGCGGTTGGAGCGTCGTGCAAGATGGAACGGAATTCACAATGTTTATGATTAGTTCCACTTGATATAGACTCTTCAAACAAAATAGAAAACCCTTAAAAAGGTACACAAGTAAGTACACGTAAGTAAGCATGTAAAACATTGTCACATCTCACTGTTTTGTCCGTGTGAAAACCTGATCATATCAAAGGTGCGTATGTTTTACGAACAACGTACGTAGCACTGCACTCCTAACATTGCCAAATATATAAACTTGCATGGCTGTGTTGCACATTCCAATGTATTATTATACAATATTCAAAGCATATAGTGAGTTACACTGAAAACTGTCGCTGGTAAAACTTAATTATAGCGTTCAATTTTCTTTTAAACTGTACACTGTATACATATATCTGGCTTGGTGAATACCTTTGTATGACTGTACACAAAATTATTAATCTTGCAAGTGACAAAACTATGTGCTTGAGTTATAAAAATGTTCTGCGAACAAATGTGTCGCTTTTAACATTCCATGTTGGTGAAAAAAAAGAAAAAAAATATCACAATAATAACTGCATGCTATAAACATATGCATAAAATATTGTCACTAAAGCATGTTTTCTAAAATGTTCGAAAGTGCTGTAATTATGTTAATTTATTGCTTGCATGTCCGTTTATTATTGAAAGTGCAAAATTTCATCGTAAAAAAAAATTAGGCACTAATTGATGCACTGGTCAATTGACACCACTGGCGCGTGTCGCTTCCTTGTAATATAATGTAAACTTGAATGCATATAAAACTAGTTCTTATGCATGACACAAAACTGAAAATGTATATAAGGACTATGGAAAAGTACTGTTTCCCATAATGCATGTTGAATGACCAAATAGATACACATGATAGGAGCTCACATGTGTATGTGTGGAAACACTGTAGCACAATTCTGTAATTATTGTTTGTGACCAGAACTGCTGGTCGTAGAATGTATGTTTTCTCTGCTTCCTCTTCTTTCTGGATTGCTTGTCGTCTTGACTGCATTGGGGCAATGTAAAAATGTAGTAAATTACCCGTAGAAAAGTTGTTGTTTTTAACTGCAAACAGTGTGGAGGGGAATTTTATTTAGCTCCATCACTAGGTGTTGTTGATAATGTGTAGTCCGCTATACTGGGAAATGTATGGTTGACTACATCCTTCCTGTAAAAGGTAGTCTCCGTGCAGTAATAAGTAGAAATGTCTACATGTCTCCCTCGTAGAATGGTGGTGACAAGTCTCTTCTTGAAATAATATTTCAAATGTCTGCATGTCTCCCTCGTAGAATGATACTCAGTCTTTCTGCCTGGTAATAGTAGACTGCCTGCGGATGTCCGTCATGAAAAATGCCCATGGATGGTGTAGGCATTGCTTGTCCATGGTGCTCCGTATAGACAGGTTAGGTTGAATAAAGGAAAAATTATGACAAAGAAAGGAAATTGCAATAGGATGGGTATATATAATTCAAGTACGCATGTACACAAAACCAACTAATTTCCACTGCCTTTTCTTTTAAAATTAAATTAAATTGTCTCATCAAAAATAAAATATGATTAAAATAAATTGAGAAAATAATTGCCATAACTCTTTGAAAATAAATAAGAAAAATTTAAATAAAATATCCAACCGTAATTAAAATATTAATGTCCATGATTAATGTGTTGCCTTAACCTATTAATTATTACTGCGCTGCTCTGAATTAATCTGTTTCGAAAGCTGGTGATGTTTATACAAATAATACCCAAGTATTGATGTTAATAATAGATTCCAAATAATAAATACTAATATAGACATGGGCAAAGGATTTAAAACTAATTCTTGAAATGAAATGTTCTTACTAATTGATTGATTAAGTTGTTTTAAAGCAAGTTCAAGTGGAGTCCATTGGGGAATAGTGAAATCAGATAAATTCTTGGGAATATTAGGTAGTAACTCAATTTCCTTCATTTTGACTTGTTCGAAAGCTAACATTCTTGTGTGTAAAATTTGTTGATCCACAATAATTTGCGAAAAATCCTGATAATTAAAAAATAAAGATTGACCTTCGTTAAGCTGAACTGATCTGTGCGTGTTCAAATTATTATTCAAATTCTGAATGACAATAAATTGACCTGAACCTGATATTAAAATACCATTACGTGTCCTAATAAACTGAAATAATTTATTGTCAGTAATAGACTTCACTTCAAAATGTAAAATTAATAAACAAAAGTAAGTGTTGCAAGCATGTTCTAAATTCTGTTTAAATGTAAAAAAATTATTATATCGTGAACCCTTAAAATAAATAAATAAAATTTGTGTTGCGCAAAGCAAGCTGTTAGTGTCATTAAGAGGTTGCTTTGGCAAGCCTCTAATGGCCTCCTAATAAATGATAGGCCGGTGCAATTTGCCGTGGTTGATAAATATGCAATGTAAGACAAAATTTCAGTAAATGCTACTTCTGAGTTTCGTTGAAACTCCAGGTGGTAACAAAATATAGCATCACGGAATTAAAAAAAATGATATTCAAATTTTAAACACAATAAAAATAATAAAAACTTTCTCAATTTCAAATTTCCTTTAAACAAAAGAAATTTAACCACTCAAAACTTCTTGAGTCCGCCGTATACCTCAAATCACTTGGTCGTGTAAACAGACCCGCCGCGGAAAGGTATACTTGACCCATATAAGAATGGTGTGTCAATCCCTTAGGTATGTTTAAACAAAATAGATAGAGAATAGTTATGCTATATATTAAAATATAAATACAAATTAATAGTTATTACCTACTGTACTAACATTAACACGAAGTTAATCAGTAAGAAGTAATTAATTTATTGCTGCATTGTCGAATAAGGTGCAAATTGGGTAAATGAGCTAAATTTCCTAATAATAAATATTAATAATAATAATAATTTCTCAAATTATGACATTTGTGGTAAACCACTCTGTTTAAATTTGGATAGGCTAACGATGCCGTGGCGACTTTTGCTGCACATGCCTGTGCCAATCACCGAGGCTTAGCCTGGCATGTTGCTAAAAATCTTGATTACTCTAAGTGCATAAAGTGCTAAAATTGCCCTTTTGTAGAAATTTCCCTGATTTTATCGAAATTTCGTTTTATCTTTATCCTGATTTTAATGAAAAAATGCGTCGATTTCCCAAAAATTTTACTTACTATAAATATCTCTATGAAAAACGGGAAAATTTTGCGAGAAAAACGTAAAAAAAATTCGTCTTGTTGTTCCTTAAAAAAAAACTTATTGGTCGTGATTAGTCTGAAGTGCATAAATGCGACGTTTTACGGAAAAATTTATCTATATAAAACAAAATATATCCCTAACATTGTTTACATGAACTTCTATCGTAAAATCAAATTCTAATGGCTGTATGCGTAACTAAACTGTCCCATAAAATTTTAATGGACGACCGCCCCTGGCCGTTGTAATCTCAATGCTAAGTGTTTTCTGACTTCTAGCGTGTTCAAAGTACTCGGGAGAGCGCTTGAATGCAGAAAAGGAATTCGCTGATAGCAGACATTCTAAATTGTGAAAGGTTGCATTTGTGGTCGCTGGACGTAACTGAAGTGTCTCTGCAGGAACATCGAGAGCTCTTGCGAGTTCGCTGCCGTAATTGGCGACTTCGGGGAAGTTCGGGTTCCGTTCGGGATAGGTGGAGGGGAAAAGGTCGCTTCTTCGAGCAGCGAGCAAAGGGACGGAGAGAGAAAATGCAAGGCGATGGTTCGCTGATACATTGAATGACGCGTAACTGTTTACAAAACTTTAACTTACTACGAACAAAGTCTAGTAAGCGCTGCGGGAGTTCGAAATAAAGTCAAGGTCTTTAAAATGACGTAATAAATGAGATGAAAAGAAAAAAAAAAAAAACTTCGTTGCGCTTTGCGACAGCGTGTTTACTTGAACACTTCCGTGCTCGTAAAATAACAACAGTTGGGAAGCTGTTAGCAAACTAAATGACTAATAAACTTTGCATAAGGTACAATGAAACGTAAAAAATGAATTATACTTAAAATTTAAATCGTAATTAATATAAAATTCTAGGTGAACCTGAAGTCGTAAAAAAATATGGTCTGTAAATGATACAACAGGTTCGGTAACCTGAAAATTTGGCTTACTTTCTGCTTTTAAAGTAACACTTGAAACTTTCTCGACTTTTACTGGTGACTGATTCGCAAATAACTCTTCAACTTTTACAACTGGCTGAACACAGTGTGAAATAGGCAATTCACTTTCCATTTTGCGACTGTTTTGAACAAAATTAGGATCCTTGCTTACGGCAAATTTCTGAACTCTATCTTTAACGGATAAAATATTCTTCGGCAAATCTATACTGTCGTCTTTAGTGACTAAACTATTTCTGGATGCGTCTTGAACTTCTTCCTGTACCCTAGGTTGAATAATAATGGACTGAATTAGTGGAGGCGGCAGTGGCGGATTTATTGTTTTCAATGGTACCACTTCAACAATTGGTGTAACATCGTCGTAAATCTGATCAATGGGCGGTGAATCATTAGGTTTGCTTAACGGTAATTCGTTGGTACACTCATGGTCATAAGTAATAAATTTCCTGCGGTGACATTGAAAATAACAGATTATGAAAATTATAAAAATACTAATAATAAATGTTGTTAATAATAAAATTGTAATTATATTATAAGGATAGTCAAAGGACTTGTTCAACAGATAAATAAAATTAGAAGCTTTTACGTGTGGAAGTAATCCGTTTAAAATAACTAAAATCGCAATGATTTTCATGTTGCTTAGGCAATCAAAACAAACAGTTCTTCAAAGCTAACACGTACTTTAAGCTTGCCTAGTTTAAGTAGATATTTTAACTCAACTTTTAATTATTTCTGACTCTAGGCTCAATTTATCTGCGTAATCTATTTATTTAATATAATTTATTTATTCTCTAAATTTATTAGCACTGTTTAACTTATATTATTTTAAATTTTACTGCAAACTTATCTTATTTTACTTTCAGGTGTTAACTTTGTTTAAAAACTTTGAAATCAATCGAACCGTACTGAAGTACAAGGTAAGGAAAAAAAAATTGAGACTGATTTACTCCTGACTACCTGAAATAAAATAATAATTATTATTTATGCGATCTTTAAATGCATTAAAATACTAACATCACTGAAACTTGAAGAATCTTTAATTCTCTCTACTCATTCTAAAATATGCTTAGCATATTATTGTGGCAAAGCTTTAAACTAAAACCGTTGTGGTTTAATCATTATCATTCTGCGATGGCAGAATGGATTTCCAGGATTATCGGTTGCAATCCAATATCCGAAGGAAAATACTTGTAATAGGAGCGCAAAAAAATCTTGACGTCGACGTCTACATATTCATATAATATAAATATACTCATAATTGGCGCTTAAAATAAACTTTGCTAATATAATCATATACCTTCTTCTGAAGAGTAACTATAAAATTCTAGTGATGTATTCGCTGAGCTAGTATTATTACATACTGCAAAAACTTTTGTACCTAAAGCACATTATTAAATAATAATTCTGCTTTTAATCTTTAATATTATTAGTGCTATTTTATTATCAATTATTATTATGTCACGCGAGTGAAATTAAAATGTTAAATCTGTTACTTATATAATTTTTCAATTTTAGTGACCATTGTCCGCGCGTGAGTCCGCGTTGTCTTCTTGATGATCTTCATCTTCACCTGCCAAATTTTCTTCGCCTTCACCGTCATCTGGCGCATAATATTTTTTGAGTCTCTGGACGGCAATAGAGTCCACTACTGTCTTTCCGCGCTTGTTTTGGAATTCCACCAGGTATGTATTGGGATTCTCTTCTCGAATAACTGTAGCTGGGCCTTTATAAATACCTGAAAAGCACCGTGCGGTTCCAATTTTCTGGGTGCTGTCAAAAATTAATACTTGATCGCCTGGTTGAAACTTGATCTGTTTCCTCTTCTGATCATAATATTTCTTCACTTCACCATGTCGTTTCGCTAAATTATCCGTAGCATTGGTTCTTGCTTTCTCCAATACTCGGAACCGTACATCATTCTCCACATTTTCACAGCTTGGTGTGTGTAATGCAAGCTCCCAGGGCAGAGTAGGTTGGAATCCATGTACTAAAAAGAATGGGCTATACCGCAAATTCTGATTCCTGGTAGTATTGTAACTAAATACACTTGGCTGTAAATATTGGACCCAATCAGTGTGTTTTGAGTTGACATAACACTTCATTATACTCTGTAAGACGCCGTGGTTACGTTCCGAAAGACCTATAGAGTTATGAAGACCGACTGGTGAGAACTTGATAGTGATTCCCAATTTATTGCCAAGTTCCTGAAAAAGCTTAGATTTAAATGCTGATCCGCGATCCGTGTAGATATCCTGTGGGACTCCGTAGCGTAACACAATCTCTTCATACACAAATTCTGCTGCTGTACTGGCCGTGCAATCCGCAACTGGTTTGGCTATTAAATAGCGCGTCCCAAAATCTGTTGCAGCGATTATGTATCGGTGACGAAGATTGGATGACGGAGGATATGGGCCTGAAAAGTCTAGACAAATCCTCTGGAATGGCTTCTGTGCGGGAAAGGTGCACAGTTCCCCTGCTGGTAGACCTGGACGGCGTTTATTCTGCTGGCATGTTATACATTCCCTAATTTTCCTCTGTATAAATAACTTCATATTTGGAAAATAAATTCTTGGTAAGGCCACATTGTAACACTTGGTAAATCCAAGATGAGAACCTCCTATGGGTGAAGCATGGAGTGTCTCAATCACAGAATCACGTAACGTCATGGGAATGCATAATAATTTCTTGGTAGTAGCTCCTAATTTCTGCTGTCTATACAATAATCCATCTTCCAACACATGATGATAAACCTGCCTCTGGATGTGTAAAGGTAATGTTCCATCGTCCCTGTCTGGGTCCTCCAAAACTTTAATAATTGGGCCAAAAAATGAATCCTGTCTCTGATGTTCTGCGACATCTGTGCTTGCATCAAATAAAGTAAGTGTCCTGGGTTCGGGAATGTCCTCTTCAGTGTTGCCATCCTCTACATTTTCTCCACATTCTCTGCTGAGGGGATCGGCGATATTCTCCGTAGTTTTAACATGGATCGGTGTAAATGAAAAATCCTCCAAAAGGTTGCTCCATCGAAGAAGCTTTGAGCTCAAATTACGGGATGTCCTAATGTACGTAATTGCTTTGTTGTCTGTATATAAATCAAAATGGCGGCCAACAAGATAAAATCTAAATGATTTGAAAGCATATAAAATTGCTGTTAATTCCTGCTCAATAACACTCAATCTTTTTTCAGTATCGGTCAACGTTCTACTGCAGTACGCACATGGCAAGTACTCTCCTTCTGCATTGGGCTGCATTAATACGCCACTGACCGCATGAGATGAAGCATCGGTGAAAACTTTGGTGTTCTTCGCTGGATCGTACGGTAACAAAACAGGTGCAGTAATTAGAGCTTCCTTTAATTTCTCAAATGCCGATTGTTGTTCAGGACCCCATGTAAATTTCTTGCCCTTACGAATTAGACCCTGTAATGGTGATGCAATATCAGAAAAATTCTTGACATATTTCCTCACGTAGCTGCAAAGACCTAAAAACATTTTAACCTTCTTCGTGGTGGTGGGAACTTTATAATTCTTAATGGATGACAGTATTCTATCACTTATACGATAGCCATATTTGCCCACATTGTGGCCCAAGGCAATTGTCTCATAATATCCAAATGAACATTTAGGTACAGCCAATTTCAATCCGGCAGATCGTAAACATTGAAACATTTTTTCTAAATTGACCAACATATCCTTAAATGTATTGGCAAAAACAAACATGTCATCGATATAAAAAGCAAAATTATTGTCGTTCATCCCCGCTGTAGCGAGCTGAACACATCGGGTCATTGCCGCAGGAGAAGTCACATGTCCCATAGGTGTAAAGTTCATCGCAAATTGTCCCCTGGCTGGTATAGTAAAGGCAGTGTACTTTTTTGATTGTTCTTCTAATGGTATTTGAAAAAATCCTTGTTTCAAGTCAGCACTACAGTAGTAGCTCTTACCGGCCATATTGTGCAATATCTCTGAAATGTTTCCAATTGAAACTGCGTCGAAAACGGACCTGGCATTCAATAATCGAAAATCTTGCACCATGCGATAAGCTCCTGATTTCTTCTTGACAAGAAAAACTGGTGAATTGTACGGTGATGTCGTAGGACTGATGACCCCTGCTTCTAGCAAGTTGTCAATTTGCTGGTTAATTTCCTTACGCAGGTGAACTGGTATAGGGTAGGCTGGGACGTGAAATTCCGAATCGTCCTTTAACTTTATACGATGCGTATAATTAGTGGCACAACCAATGTCTTGCTCAGACCAAGAAAATACATCTACATACTTCTCTAATAATTGTCTAAGTTGCAATTTCTGATCGGGTTCTAATGCTGGATTTATGTCAAATTTAGTAATGTCGTGCACTGGTTTTGTCACGGTGCCAGTCTCCTTGGTCACCATAACGTTAGGTCCTTCGTCGTCTGCAATATGACGTGAAGCTGGTACTGGATTTTGCCATGCCTCTGCGGTACCTAAGCGTGCCCCTTTCCTAATTTTAACTTTGTAAGAATTTGGATTAGTAATCCAAATTAAAAATGACTCCGGATTTACAATGGCTCGAGGCACCATTAAGCCTGTGTCCATTTGAAACTGTAAATCTGGTTCCAAATAAGTTAAATTTTGATTATTAGAATTTGTCAATTTGACAGGAATACACAAATGAGATCTAGGTTTGATTCTAATTTGTCTGGAAGTTACAAATTCCGGCACATATAAATCCCTGATCAGACTAGCAACTTTTATGGAAACGTCAAAGGTCTTTCGGTGTTCCGTCCTTAACTGGTTTCGCGGAGGAGTACCAAATCTCCTCAATGTGAGTCGATTTTGATCAAAATCCAAATTTGCCTTATGAGCTCTTAAGAAATCGTTTCCCAGGATTGTCCCATGTTCAAAATTTGGAATCATCCGAAAAGGATGGGTAAAATTGCGGCCGTTTATTGCAAAAGTTAATAGGACAATCTCTTTAATTTCAATCTGTTCTTTGGCTACTCCCCTTATGGCCGTATGAATTTTGAAACGTTTGGCGGTTGTAGGAATGCCTCGATCACTGGTGACGGATACTTGGCTTCCGGAATCCACGAGAAACCTCTGACGTTGTCCCCCTAATACTGCGTTAATATAAATTAATTCCTCATAGGGGAAAGTAGAGACTGATATCTGTTTGCCAACGAAATCTGCGCATACGTCTCTTCTATGGGCAGTCATTGTTCGTTTAAAGCCTCCGTGTTCTGAAAACAAGTGGCTGCTGTGTGATTAGGGTAATTACAAATTGAGCAGCGTGGTCTCCCCCGTTGCTCTTCCCTGTTTTCTTGGTCTCGCCCTGCTGAAGACGAGGAACCCCGCGAGTTCTGTCCGCGGACGTTTCCACGTCCTCGCCATTGTTGGGTATTGCTGTATCGCCTATTGCGATCTGTGTTGTTACTATTATTACGTCCATTCCTGTACCCCCTATTGAATTGTCGTCTATTATTATTACCCCGATAAGAGCCTCTATAATTGTTACTTGATTGATAATTATCCTTATAATAGGGTTCTCTAACTTGTTTTGGAGTAGATGAGTCGGTGCCAGGGTTCTGTTTTTGATCCTCCATGCTGTTCAATCTCAAAGTGAGACTGGCTAATCTCGCTTCCAGACCAGTTTCCTGAGCCTGGACTTGAGCTTTGGTATTGTGAGGATTGTTAAATAACTTAAGTTGCTCAACCTCCTTTTGCAATGCTTGAAATTTTGCCTCAATGTCTGAAGTGGGTCGCGCTTGCGCTGACTCAGCAGTAGCCAGATTGTTACTCTGCAGTAAAATCTGCTGCTGTTGCGAAAGTGCTGGTGTATTATGCAAAGGAGAGAATAAACTCTCTCTTTGCTCTTCGTACCTCAATTCCTTCAGCTTGCGCTGTCTCATCAAAAATTGGAGTTTCTCAAAGGATTTTAAATCCTTAAGCAACCCATGCACGGACTCATACTCTTTATGGTGGATATCTTTCATGTAATCCACCTGTAAGCCTAATATGATCTGCTTGATCTGTTGTTGAATACTCATTTTGGGGTCTGCCTTGAGTAGAAGTAATTGTTTGTCCCGAACATAATTCGTAACTGACTCAGTTTCTTTGTGTAACCTATATCGAATTTGCTCCTCGATCTGGAGTTGATCCAAGGACCCTGTAAATTCGTCTTTAAATTTCTTCTGTATCTCCTCGTAAGTAACTTCCTGATTGTCTGTACCATCTTTCCAGGATTGGTACCACCGTAATGCTGGCCCGGCCAGAAGGGCTGGAAATAATTCTAGTTTACGGGCATTATTCCATCCATTTAATATGGCAAGGCTATCCACTTTATCTAAAAATTTTGAAACGTCCTCCCCGGCTATCCCCTGAAATGGGATACCCTCTAAAATAGTTGGGGGAACAAACTGCGACTGAGCCATTGTTGCGAATTGTGTTTGGTCTAAATCTCTAAAATCCTGATCCTGTTGCTCTAATTGTGGTTCACATCTCTGTTTTTCCAGTAATTCTCGCTGAAGGCGTCTAGTTAAAATTGGGCTGCGTTTAAACTTGGGGGTGGAACTTGCAGCTGGGCCGCTGACATCTAAATTAAAACTTGTAGTTCCTCGTGCTATATCTAACAATTTATCTAATGTTTCGTCGAGTTCATCAGCAAGGTGAAAGCTCGACATCTATCATGGCACCAATAACTTCTCCTCCCCCCATAAATGCAAAAGCTTTAAGCCCTATGTATTTTCAAAAATAAAATATGGCAAGGACATACTAACAAAACTACATAAATGAGCAAAATATTAGGGTGGGTTTGAATTTAAAACCATGTAACAAAATTTGGGGTGGGGTTGAATTTAAACTGGTTAAAACTTTAACTGTAACTCTTTTCATTTTCTGAAAAAAAAAAAATGAAAAGACCCGCTAATCTCCACCACGTAACGAGCTTTGGGGTGGGGTTAATTTAAACTGGCTAACAATTTCTTTTCTCATCGCATTTCCGAAAAAATGCATGAGAAGCCCTAGCAAATCCACCACGTAACGAACCTTAAAGTTCGTGGGATCTTAAAAGCACCTAGAAGGTTAACCAGTTAATTGATGGGGTGATGTAAACTACTCATCATTCATCCTCTTGATGAGACCACTCGTCATTGACATGACGAGTTATTGCTTGGCATGCGAAAGGTACAAATTACACAAAGGAATTAAACTACTGAAAAGACAATGGCAACTCGTTGGATTTTGTGAACCGTTGAACCTGTATCATGGCTGGGTGTAGGATAATTACCTGTCTAACTGAAGTCTCTGAGCTGAATAAAATAGCGAAGTCCTCTGTGAGCTTCTCTCCTATTTGTTGACCAGAGCGTGCTTCCACTATCGACCTCCTGCCTTGCTGACCTCCTCTCTCTACCAACTCAATTCCCAAAGTCCAGTCCCTTCCCAGCTTGTCTCACCTCTATATTCCCTGGCCATCGAGCTCTTCCTCGATGCCGAATCGCCGAATCGTGTTTATTATCATAATTGCTACCATGCAAACCGCTGACACCAAACCCAGAAGTGTTACCTATTTCCTGAATGCTCAGGAGGTTTGCATGGCACAACACAATGCATTGTAAACATGCCTAAGAGGCTTGAGACAGCTGAGAGAAAAACAAGTGAATGCCCTGGTCAACATGAAGCGTTCAGAGAGACTTAATAAAATAAACATACAATCCTATGGATTGTTACGTTATGAAACTATAATATTTCGTAAAGCCAGATAGATATGCACCTTGTTTGGCATAGTTCGAATTACTATTTCTTCACTTATAAAACAATATTATATATTCGTTCTGTGACTAAAATATCACGGTCTACAGTGAAGAACTTCATCTGTTTCTTATTATTATCATTTAAAAGCACAATGGATTTATGATAGTTTTCATTTGGACTTGAAATTATGGAACATAGAACTGTTACGCTGGAGACAGTTATATCAATTAACTAACTAACTCTCTAGTCTTCTTGAACCCTAAAGTTTATGGCTGCAGCAACACAGGCCTTCCATCTGTCCCTATCTTGAGCAAGATCTATATATTCTTTGCCTTCCCCACCAATTTCCTTTAGGTCCAACTAAACATTTTCCCTCCATCTTCGTCTTGGTCCTCCTACTCTTCTCTTACCATCAGATTTCCCAACAAGAATCCTGTAAACTCTTTTTCAATCTCCCATTTGTGCCACATGGCCTGCCCACCTAAGTCTTCTACATTTGATCATTGTAATAATATCTGGACATGAATACAAGTGATGTACTTCTAAATTATGTAACCTTCTCCACTCACCTGTCTCCTTATCCCTCTTACGCCCAAATATTTTCCTAAGGATCTTATTTTCAAATATTCTCAATTTATGTTCTTCTTTCGATGTAAGGGACCAAGTTTGCATCCATATAATATTACATGCAAAATTACTCTTTTGTATATTTTAACTGTAATTTCTTAGATATTAAACGAGAAGACAAAAGTTTATGAAGAGGAAAGTTACATGCATTTCCTGAATTAAGCCTGCTTTTTTTCCCTTTTTAATATCATTTTCATTTGTTAGTATTACTGCTAAGTACTTGAATTTGGAAACTGGTTCAAACTAGTTGTTATCAATAATTTGATTTTCTTTATTTCTTAACACTTGGTTTCGGCCTGTAAGCACGTATATATTTAGTTTTCTCCTTGCTAACTTCCAAACTTATCTCTTAACTGCTTTGAAAAATATTTGAGCATTATTCTTAATTGTATTTACATCATCCCCCAGTAAGTCTACATCATCTGCATATGCTAACAGCTGAGTCACACAGTTTAATTTTAGTCCTTCTGTAGTTTAATTTACCTTCCTAACAGCTTATTCTAAGTCAAAATTAAAGAGCAATGGATATAATGTATCTCCCTGTTTTAACCCATCCTTAACTGTAAATTTGTCAGACATATTAATATCCACACGAATTTCACTTTCGGTTTCACGGGTGCATACTTTTATCATATTAACAAGCTTCAGGTATTACAAACTCGACTAATATATTATACAATTTATTTCTTTTGACTGAATCATACGCTTTTTCAAAATCAATTAATAGCTGATGGACATTTTGATTATATTCCCACTTTTTCTGAAGTGTCTGTCTGATGTGAAAAATTTGATATGTTGTTCATCTGTTACGTTTAAATCCACATTGATAATCACCCATAATTTCATTAGAATATGGGGTTAGTCTTGCTAAAATAATGTTATATAATATATTATATGTTGTTGAGAGTAGAGAAATTCCACGGTAATTATTGCAGTTCATTTTATCACCTTTTTTTAAACACAGGAACAATTATGGATTCTTTCCATTGTTGAGTGATTTCTTCTTTATTTCATATTGAACAAAACAATTTATGAATTTGACATATTAACGAATTCCCACCATATTTAATTAACTCAGCTGGTATTAAATCAATGCCAGGTGGTTTGTTATTCTTTAGCCTTTTAATAGCATCTTTAACTTCAGTCAAGTTAATTCTGGAAATAAAGGTTCTGCTGTGTGTACTTCAGTAACTTCTGATTTATCTCCTAAATGAACATTTAAAAGGTCATTAAAGTATTTCTTCCATCTATTTAGAATATCGCTTGGGTTAGCCAAAAAATTGCCATTTTGATCTTTTATCAAGTTTACTTTAGGCTGCCACCCCTTTCTAAATTCGTTTACACCTTTATATAAATCTCTGATATTTTTATTTTTGCTGTTTGTTTCAATTTCGTTAATTTTACTTTTCAAGTAATCTCTTTTTTCATTTCTAACTTGTCGGTTTATTCTATTATAATTGCTTAAATTTGAATCATCAGATTTATTTAACCACCTAAGTCTAGCCTGATTTCATATTTCTATTAGGTTATGACATTCATTATCAAACCATGGCTTTCTTTTTCTTGGTTTATGGTATCCTATACTTTCTTTAGCTGCTGATTCTATTGCATTACGGCCTCCCCGATGGCGCAGCGGTAGCGTCGTCGCCTTGTCCCGGGTTCGATACCTGGTGGAGGCACATAGCGGTTCGGATCCCACTTTAAATTGTAGGTCTAGTCCCAATTAGCCTTACTATGCATAAAGTGGACATAAAACACCAAGTCAACACAAGTGTATTGCATTACGTATGTGCTCCCAATTCTTATTTACGTCTGTTTCATTTATGTTTTCATCATCATTTAAATCCTGCAAAACATCGAATCTATTTGACAGTTTAATTTGGTAATCTTTCTTAATTCTATTATCATCAAATATTCCTGTATTCATTTTAGAGCTTTGAGATTTTATTGCTTATGATTTATCACCCAGAGTCTTTCTCTTAATTTAGCAATTACTAAATAATGGTCACTGACACAGTCAGCACCTCTATGTGAACGAACGTCAATTATATTAGTGTGCCTTCTTTTATCAATGAGAATATGATCTATAAGACTATGAGTTTTACCATCTGGAGAAGACCAGGTATATTTATGGATATCGTTACCAGTCACCGTCACTGTCACAAAGATATTGACCCCAAATACAGTTGAAGTGGAAATTACAAATGCTAGGGGACACACATGCGCAGACGTCATAGCAGTTGAGCGATTGAAACAATTGAAGAACCCGAAATCTCGCTTAAGCAGGAGGAAACGGACAACGAACAAAAAGAAAGCACACAGAAGAAACGTGTAAACGTTGTAGTTAAAATAAGCAACCAACAAACAAAACCACAATCAAGAGAGGAACACACTCTCGCAACAAATGAAAATGCTCCTCCAAAACTCGAAGGTCTTGGTTACAGCCAAACTTGCCAAATAGTGGGACCATTACCGCATGGAAAGGCTATTCATATCTCTTCATCCGATCTACCATTCCATGGCATCATACATCTATCAATTCCAGAAGAACAAGAGCTAGATAAACTACAGGAACAATATAAAAATTCATTACAATTGGCCTCCGAACTCAAAGTAAACTCTATAGCGCTACCAGCATTAGACCCACAAGTATTTCACTATGCGAGTGACTACGTTAAAAATGTTCAAATTAAATCTGTTAAAAAATATCTAAAACAAAACCCTAACCCCGACGTGACAATCCATTTTGTTACAAACAATAAAAAGGACACTGAGTTTAGCAACTAATGAGCCAACAGTCAAAATATGAACAAAAAGAAACATTGTACTTGAGTAAATTCTCCGTTGAAATATTTAAAAATAAACCCGAAAATAAAATAAAATAAAATAAAATAAAATTAAATTATCTTCGCCCACTCCAAAATAAAACAAAAAAAAAGGTCAAACAAAAAAAAAGTCACTTCGTTGGAACTGCAGCCGCAAACTTTCAGAGAGAGAGAGAGAGAGAGAAAAAAACTCTGTTGACACTAACATTACGTCACCATATTTGTCATAATAGAGTAACACACTGTCAGGGGAAAGTAAAAATCACTTGACACAGCGCAATTGACCGCTCGCTCAGCCGCTATCAGTAAGTAAAGGTAGCTCTAACGTGCCATGGCTCTACCCTCAATTCCCGCGCCGCATCGCCAGCTGTTCTCTCACTTGTCCGGGCCAGCCTAGTGTGGCCCTTACGCAGAGGCATGCGCGGAGTCATGAAAAAGTCTCCGCAGGAAACGAGAAAGGAGGTGGTAGCCATAAGACAACCAGCAGTGCCCATTTTCGGTTGGCACGACGCGAGAGCTTTCGCATTGTGTTTACATAGTTGCAAACTTCATAGAGAAGTAACTAATCCTGACCGATTTGCAATACTCGTTGGAGAAGTAATTCCCGAGAAAGATACTTTCCTGCCTAATTGGAAAGAAAGATTGATTGATTTAGTTTATTTTATTTCGCGTTTTGTGCCTCTTGGCTAATTTGCGAAGATGGGGATGAGTGATGAAATTGATGAATGGACATTCACAAACAACCAAGCTTGAGCGGGATTCGAACCCGGGACCCTTGGTGATGTGCTAACCACTTTTATTTGTCTCATTCTGATATACAAGTTGTGGAATTACATTGTTGTTTACATAAGTGTATTTCTACTATTACAATTTGTATTTCTACCTAGTTGAAACCTTCCGTGAACTTTGTTAATGAGGTGCGGCATATACGACTGAGCATTGTTCTCAATTTGTTCCATGCCGTGGAGGAGTTTCGACACTTCGTTAACCTGTGGGCTAAAGAGTATGGCATGTTGCAGGATATACAGTTAGGAGAGTCACTGATTCCATATTGGTATGTCCTATCTCTTGTCACTATAACACGATGAACGACTTTGTATTTTATTGATTGGCCAGCTTTTCAAAGGTGTTTGGCGGAGACATTTTCCCATATTTGTGGCCAATTATGTGTATATAAATCCCTGACTATTCGTGGTACTGTGTTCTTTGCACTATCGATTTCACTATATAACATTTTAACAGATGGTGTAATTGTCTCATGTCGTAATAACTAATAGCATACTTGTATAGCAATGTCCTTATAAAACAAAAACCTTTTTGGGATACTCTGGATATCGATGGCAGCTTTTGATGAAATGTTCCGTATTATCGTGTGTATACATGCTTGGGTCGGTCGTTGACTCGTGCAGTGAGAAAGTTATTTGAAGGCCAGTCTGAACAAACAACGCTCTTGCCTGTGTGTTCGCGTGTATTAGTGCCAACCCACCTGTCTTCTCTGATAACGTGAGCTCATTCATTGCCACTCGGAAAATTGTATCATGCCACATAAAGGAGCCAACAGCTTTGTTGACCTTAGCTAAGTGCTGTGGTTTGGAGGGCAATATTTTTGCTACATACCAAAGTTTAGAGAGAGCAAAAACGTTGATAAATCTTACTCTTTCTTTTAAACTCAGAGAGCGCATCTTGTTCGGTCTGAGGACGTAGATTGCCCCCTCACACGTGAGTTTACTATTTGCTATCGTTTCATCGATATTTGCGTAGAAGTATATACCTAAAACTTTTATTTTCTTGTCTACGGGGATCTCCGTATAATTTGTTAAAGGATTCTACTTGCCAAGGGGCATCAGGAATGACTTTCGACTGTTTAGTTTTGCTCCTCACGTGTGCTCAGAAGTATGTATTTGGCTTTGAACACTGTACAGATCTCTCTCACCCTTGAGGAAAATGGTCACGTCATCCATGAATCTGCCAACTTGTATTGTGGTGGAAGCCATAGAAAAGCCCTGTAAATGATGCTGGATACTAAACAGAAAGGGGATATTGTGAGGACGTACAATGTGCTACTCAAGGGACTACCTTGTAGTACACCTCGTCGCATTTTAAAACTTGTTGTCAAGAAACCATTTATTTTGAGTTTTAGCAGCGTATGATTACATAAGGTTTTGATCCAATGAATAAAAATGCCTCCGGAGCCATATGCTTCTAAGACTTTGTATAGACATTCATGGCTCACTCTGTCATATGCTTGGGAAAAGTCTAAGGATAGAATTGCCTCCGATGCATTCTTATTTTGATTGTTAATAATTACGTATCTTATCGTCTGCAGCAAGTGATGTATACTTTGAGACGTATTACAAGCGAACTGTAAATTGCCAATAAGTTTAACCATATATTTATTTAAATACTGATTTATGCACCTACTTATAAGTTTGATGTCACTACTCAATATTGAAATTGGCCTAAAATCTGTGACGAACTTTGGAAATGCCTCTTTGGGTACTAACACTATAACTCCCGTGCTACTGGTCTTCCCTATTGTCACTGTTGTCAACACTTCATTGACTCATTTCGTTAATTCGTCTCCTATTAAATCCCAGAAACATTGATAGAATTCTGATAGTAATCCATCTTCGGCTGTAGTTTTACTCCTCGGAGCTTTGAATACTGCATTATGAACCTCAGTTCTTTCATTTTCCGTCAGTGATGCAGGGAGGTAGTTCAAAAAATGACATTGCATTTCTTTTGTTTTAAAAGCTTGACCAAGAAGATCTTTAAAGTATTGCAAAAGCCTGTCGTGTATACTATGAGGGCTGGTGACTACTTCACCGGAATCTAAAGTTAATTTATGAATGACGTGACTCCTGACGTGTTTGTGTTCTTGAAGAATGTGACTTAGTGTGGCTTGCTCGTCCGGGTCCTTAGGAAGAATCTTGCTCTTTATTATTGCTGCAGATTTTCGTTTCCTATGTATAGCAAGTAATTGCGCTTTTATTTCATTTGCATAAGGACGATTGAAATTGCCTTGCAGTGCTAAACGATGGAGATCATTCAAGACTGTATACAAAAAATTATATTTGTTTCTTTGATCTCTATTAACCTCTGCACTGAATAATTTACTGACCTAACGAAATTTAGGCTTAACTCGAGTTTCCCACCACTCGATTAGGGTCTTTTGCACTGGCCGAGAGGCCTTGAGTTCATGCCGCGTTTCCCTGATTAGCTGGACATAACTACCATTGTGTAATAATGTGCTATTTAAAAGCCAGTATCCTCTACCTTGTCGGGGTTTGATCAAATCTAAATTTATTTTGAGAATTGGTACACTATGATCACTAAAGCATACTGGAAAATTTTGAACACTAATTAATAGTCCTGAAATCTTGGTGCGACATTAAACCTATCTATTCTTGACGCACTATTGGAGGTGATATGTGTGTAACCTGGACTTTCACCTTTGGCGTGTATCCAAGCGTCACGCAGTTATAACCCCTGCGTTAATTCATACTGCGCACGTGAGAAGTTGTATCCTTGGTTTTGATCTTGTGAACGAATTACGCAGTTGAAATCCACCACTAGTATAGTGACTAGTGTGTAGCATGTCAACTCGGACCCCACAACTGTTAAAAAAATGTATCTTCTCTTGCCTGTCTGTTTTGGCTTCCTGACGAAGCATACACATTACAGAGAAAAACTGAGCCTACTTTGGCACTTATTTGTCTGCCCGTGGGATGGGGCACTACATTACTTAAATCCAAGTGTCGCCTACATGCTATGGCAGTCCTTAGTGCAAATGGAGTAAAATTATTGTATACTTTAAACATGCTCAGTACGGAAATATCGTCTATTGCGACCTCTTGAAAGAGGGCGACATCAATAGACGGTTTAATGAGAAAGTCATTGAGAGCAATTATTTTGGTCTTACTTTGCATTCAATTCAAATTTATAGATGCCAAGGTAAATGTTTGCATGATTATGATTGTCCACAACAGAAAACTAAACTTACTTAGACATCATGAAACCATCGATGAAAATCCAATGACGTGCGTCGCGTTTTTAGATCAGTGAAAACAAATTGCAAGGTGTTTTCTCTTTTGTGTATTCATCGTGATCTATTTCATTGAATCTTCACTGGCAGTCGGTAATTGTAAACAAATCCTCGCTTGCACTCCTAAGGAAAAAACTAACACAACACTAGCTACCCGTATACGGCCCTAGCTAACTCGGACAGTTCGATCACTAAGGCTTCTCACTCGAAGAGCGGAGCTCGCTACGAACTGCTTCCTGCACGAGTTGCAGGCAGACTCCATCCACTAGGCCACAGGGTCCGGCTTGGAAAGAAAGTAATATCTTCCCAAATGTATACAACCATTAAGATATAGATGAGTCTAAAGAACCACTAAGACTTTTTTTGTTATCGATTTCTTCCTTAAGAAAATATATATCCCTTGCTCTCACGCACACAGACACTCGCGTGTTGCAACTGACGTTGACAATATTGAAAACATTTTCTGTAAAAAAGAATTGTCTAAATATCAAAGGGAATTCGCATCACGAGGGGATTTTGCAAAATGGCAAACTGTCGGCAATAGGAAGGAATTCTACTCCTCCTCTCTTCCCGCTTCTGGGAAATCCACTCCTCTTCCGAGGTGTGTATATCGTTTTGGAATTCAGGTCTACCAAATGAAAGATGAAACATACGATAAACCTTGAAATTCCTGGCACCTGGCTGGAGCTTGCCGACTGCCCACCGACAGGACACCAACAAATTTAGTAAAACAACTTTATCTTTTCCTCTTTTCCATTTTTTGCAAGAATTGAGGACTAAAAGTGGTAAACCTTGTAAGTGTCAAAATCGAAAATGTTACGAAATCGCATCGTTCAGCACATCAGCCCGTTCAAACGTTCACACTAGTGCCGTTTTACAAGCCCTTTGAACTACTTAGAGGGCTACCAGCCACTTTTCACGTTTTCCACATTATCAAGCATGGCACATTTTACAGTTTAACGTGGAAAACGGTGTTTGAATTATTGTTGCATTTATAGCGTTTACCAATTTTCGTCTTCAATTAATGTATCAAAAAAAGGGCTTCTATTCAAAATTCTGTTGCAAAATGAACAAGCAGTTCAATTCCACTTCTGGATTCGGTTCTTGTGATTCCACTCCTAAAAAATATTCAGTTCAGAAAATTGTTATTTCTTTTCTTATAATTTTTAGTCTTGTGCAAAATTATGGTTCCTTTGAATTTCAGTAATAAATTTTCACATTTATAATACCAGATATTAGAAAGAATATCAAAGTACAACTCGCAGTCCAGATATCTGATTGATAATTAAGTACATTGAAAATATGATCATAATTATCGGAGAGGTTGGTAAAGATGAGGTCATTGTCTATTATAGATCTTAGTCTTTTTGGCATTTCCTATAGAATTAATATATGCAACAAAAATTTCTCCGGATGCTGTGTACTTACAAATGTAAAAAAAAAAGCAGCATTTTCTACAATACCATAAATCCGCTTGAAAATGAAACAAATGTGTTGGTTTATGAAGATTTTGTTGTTTATGTACTTTTTCTGTTGTTTTTATATTGTCGGGATCTGTTATGGTGAAATTATGTACCTCTATTATCTTAGCTGGAGGCTAGATGCATGTGATTGTAGCGCCCAATACATTTGATACGGGTCATAATTTTACATTTTACTCTTCGAATTTTCATGTGTTTTTGTGCATGTAGAATGAAATTTGTTAAAATAATGTTGTGAAAGTGAATATTCATAATAATGAACGTATCATATATTTATATGAGAAACACAAGGTTCAAGAGCAAAAGTCAAGATGATTAACATGTCTGGAAAAATGTCCTTTCTGGACTGGAAAACTTGGATTTGTCATGCAATTTCATAATCAAAAAATCATAGCTACCGTCATATAAGTAAGTAAGTAAACATTAAATTTAAATTTTAGTTGGCCAAGTTCAATAGAGAACAATAGTTGTATGATACAATGTTCACGTTGATTCATACATTTATTTATGAAGGTAGTACAAGATGATAAGACATAAAAAAGAACACTGTTTAATGCTACAAGAATGAAGTAGATACACTTGGAAGTCTCCATAGGCATTACTGTGTTTTGAAAGCCCACTTTTTGAAGGTGCGTTTATGGAATAAGATTAACAAAGTTATTTTAAAGTTCGTATGAAAATGGCAACAATACATTGTCAGTGCATAGTATCTGCAGTATGTGGAATTATCTCAATTTTTTAAAGGAAACTTCACTGTAGAGTGTAAATACACTATTGACCATTAACATTGCAACACCAGGAAGGATGATTCCAATCAATTCAACTTGCGGAATACGATTTGGAGAAAACATGCGTCAGCCACACCACCAGGAATGGGGATGGCAGAGACCCACAGTGACCTTTGCATTGCCCATGTGTTGCAGCCTGTTGTCCCTCAGCTTCAGGACCTGACAGGAAACATATATTTATCAGGACAATTTGCGAATGCAAATGCCACAAAATGTCCAACAATTCCTTGATGACCACGATGTTTCACTTCTTCCTTGGGCTGCATATTCACGGGATCTGTCACCTATTGAACATGTAACGTCAGTGGCATTACCCATGGACGAACTTGGCACAATCTATTCAACATTTAATGCTTCTGGTCTGAAACACTCCATAGAAATTAGAGGATTATGTTGATGTGTGGGAAAATTTTAACGCACTACCAGTTCTTTTTGTTAATTTTGTAAAAGTGACATGTTCACCATACAGTGCTGCATAACTTGGTCCCGCATGAATTGTAATTACACTATTTTGTGACATGTTCACCATGCAGTGCTGCATAACTTGGTCCTGCCTGAATTGTAATTACACTATTTTGTGACATATTCAGGACTGTCACGCATGCAATTAGTTGCAAATAGTTGCATGCCTAAAAGGCTTGGTGATAATTTTATCTCTTAAATTAGAATATCAGTTGCAGGTAAACGTTGCAAAATTAAAGATGGATTGCATACTTCCCTCCCCCATCCACTTCTGAAATTCTGACTGTACAAGAATGTGTCATTTGTGACTGATCCAAAGATGTTAATTTATTTAATTTATTATTTATTATTTAATTTTGTGTTTAATATGCATTATGATATATTTATGTTGTTGTCAATTTCTATTTTCTTATGTTCGCAGAACGTTCTTGAATTATTATGATGTATAATTATTTATTATCATATTATTGGTAATGTAAATTACGATGTATGAATTTCTATATTAATTTTGAGCATAGCAGCGGAAAAGAAACAAAAGACTGTAGATCAATAAGTGACTAATATATGGGAATTTTAAAATAGTGACGTCCAAGTTTAATTGTTATTTGGTAAAGTGAAACATTTAGATGATCCGTTGAAGTTTAATAATAAGGTTTCCTTCTATAATTTTTGCAACCAGACAGAATTGAAGAAAGAAAGGACTATGTTCTGATGAGTGGTCTGAAGTTTGCGCAATGGTTGTTATACAGGGTTCCCAACCATCCCGGTTTGTCCGGGATTGACCAGGAATCGGTTGCCTTGTCCGGGAAGATTTTTTTATCTTTCCGGGACGCAAGAAATCCCGGAATTACAGTAATTAGTAAACGAGATTTTTCAAATGATTTTTTTCTTCTTGCGGTAGGTGATCCTCATGAGCAGCATGTTGCAACACTGTGTACATTGTCCCCTTGATTTTATCAACAACGAAGCGTTGTGACCGTCATCGCACAAATGTGAAACGAGAAACAACAGAACGCGACTGGCCGGGCTTGTTACTACGCGGTGTGTGAGTGCCAAGTACTGGCCTTTTATTATTGTGAGTTGCAAACTATTTCTCTTGTGTACAAGTGTTTTTTTCTCGTCGAGAATGTCTCTAAGGTTGGTATCAGATTCGAGTCCATCGCCCAAGATAAAGAAACTTAAAAGGTATTGTATTTTTAAGGACGACTGGCTAAAAGAAAAAGAAGAATGGGTTCGGAAAGTGAACGATTAATCTGTGATTACACTGCTGAGTGTAGGTTATGCATCCAAAGCTTCAGTATAAAGTATGAAGAAAAACGTGCTATACAGGTACATTGTGCTTCAAAAAAACACAGACAATTTAACTAGTACTAAGCAGTGTAATATTTTATCCAGACTTTTTGTTAAAAAACAAACCAAAGAAGAGAATGGTGTTTTTCACGGCATAAGCTATAATGCACAAGATTGCTGAAATAAACTGCTACCGAAACTCACACCGGATTCAGAAATTGCAAGCAAAATATCTTGTGGTCGAACTAAAAGTGCAAGCATTATTGAGAATGTTTTGGAGCCCCATTCTCAAGAATGTCTCATTTAAAGTTTAAAAACCGAGAACGGTTATTTTAGCATTCGTTCGGATTCCTCAAATGTAGGAAATAATAAATTCTTTCCTCTAACTGTTCAATATTTCAATCCAGAAACTGGGGTGAATCATGGGGTTCTAGATTTTTACCAAGATTCAAATGAAAGTAGTGAAGCTATTTGTAATCGCATCACAACCATTTTAAACAACAATGACTTGGATATAACCCATATTGCATATTCGGCTGACCATGCCTCTGTAAATTATGGGAAACATGTTTTATTTTATCAGAAGTTACTGTTACATAACAAAAACATTATACAAGCAAACTGCAAGTGCCACATTTTAAATAATTGTGTAAAGTTTGCCGTAAAAGCATGTAGGTATATTGATATCGAAGCATTTGTCATTATAGTGTATAATGAATTTTCCTCATCTGCCAAACTAAACGAGGAGTTAAAACAATTATTTGACTTTGTTGATGTAGAATACAAAACAGTTCTAAGACACGTGGCTTTCATTGTATCCTGCTATTGAACGCCTTCTGTTAAACTGGAAAGCTCTAAAGTCTTACTTTTTATCCCAAGAGGAAGGAGAGTGCAGTGACATGCTGTGGACAGTATTCGGTGGATGTGAGGATGATGATTACATTCATTTGTGTACATTATGGTTTATCCATAATGTGCTTAAATTATTCTATACGAGCATTCAGCATTTAGGAAACAAGTCTTTTACGTCCACTGAACTGCATACCTTAATGAGTAAGGTGAAATCTGAGCTTCAATGCAAACAAAATGATAATTTTTATGGCAGTGAAGCAAAAAGAATACTAAATAATATGAAAAATGAAGACAAAAGGAAGTTCGAAACATGTGCAAATGCTTTTTTTGAAAAAGCGCTAATGTAGATTTCAAAGTGGTATAATATTGAAGATTCAATTTTTAAGAAAATGGCTGTTTTTACCCAACCCACCCATATTGTAAGAAATTGAGGAGTTGATTAACTGCCTGCAGATCATCATAAATTTAGATCAGCTGTACGAAGATTTTTGTGTTCTGAGAAGTACAATAGACTCCCTCAATAAAGAAACCGTGGAAGAAAAATGGATATCTTTCTTTGAAAAAGCTCCAGAATGCAAAGAACTAAAATTAGTATCATTTGTGTTGTCACTGCCTGTTGGAAATTCATTTTGTGAGCGAGTGTTTAGTGTAATGGGCTATATGTATACAGACACGAGAAACAGATTAAGTGAGAATCAACTAAAAGCTGAAATACAGGTAAAAATAAACTACAACATGACTTGCACTGAGTTCTACGATTATGTGAAGGGTAGGCCTGACTTAGTGAAAGGAGCCAAATCAGGTTTAAAGTATCAGCTGTCTCTGCTACATCCAGTACGAGCGATGCAACATGCAACTGAAGCATCGCTGTGCCTGCATTATTTGTAAGTATCAGTATCAGATTATTAAAATAGCTCAAAAATGCATTCGTACTTTTTTTTTAATACTCCTAAGATTTGGGAGGGGCGAGGGGTTGTACTTGTCCCAGAATTGTTCAGCTCAGAGTTGGGAACCCTATTGTTATAGACTTTTAAATTTATTATGTAATAATTGTGAATTATTTGAAATACGCTCGGCTGGACCTTTGGCATGCAAATGGGCGAATTGCTTCAAATTTTTCTCTCCATTCGAAACATTTCTTGGATATTTCAAAATATGAAACATTACATCAGCTTAGAATTCCTTCTAGAGCATTGACGTTACTTTTCATGTAGTTTTCTTTCACTGTTATCTAGATATTATCAATAGTTTAATAGACTTATGTAATAACAAAACTATTGATAATATCTAGACAACAGTGAAAGAAAACTACACGAAATTTCACGTCAATGCTCTAGAAAGAATTCTAAGCTGATGTAATGTTTCATATTTTGAAATATCCAAGAAATTTTTCGAATGGAGAGGAAAATTTGAAAAAAAAAACGCCCATTTGCATGCCAAAGGTCCAGCCGAGCCTTAAGTAAGGAGAAACAAATGTATACAGTCTGTCTTTGATTATTTTTCACAGATGATGGACAGAGGAGAAAGCAAGTAGATTGGTCGGTACGAAGAAACAATAATTTTGTTGCCACTTTTGTGAATCGGTGTGATGTTTGCGTGTTTCCAAGCGTGAGGAAAGACGCCTTCCGAGAAACATCTGTTCAAGAGAAAGGAGAGGGGATAGCACAGGGATTGCACAGGTTTCCTGAGAAACACGGTGTTGATATCATCCGGTCCTAGAGCACGGTGAGCTGAAAGAGACGACAATAGATTTTTCACCTTATCGGGTATAGTAGCAAGCGTCGTTAGAGAAGAGGAACAGATAGGCCTTACTTTTGGCAATGCTGCAACGGAGGACGGTGGGCGGAAGTTTCCGTGAAAATAAGCGTTGAAGAGTTCTGCCTTTCGGTCGCCTATCGCACTTTCACTATCATATGTAAATTCAGCTGGAATCCTACTATTATTTTTTCTTGAGTTTATTAGATTAAAAATGCTTTTTTGTTTTCCGGGAATTTTACAGTGATCTTGTCTATATGTTCCTTGTATTATTTTTCCGAAGAAAATACTTTGAGTGCCGTTCCAGAGCAGCAAAAGTGTTGTGCATGTGTTCACTCGGGAAGTCCTTCCAAAATTGCCAAGCTCGTGTCTTGTTGGCCAGTACATCCCGTACTTCCGAACCAGCACGGAAATCTACGAGAAGGTATTTTGCCTCTAAGCACGACGTTCGTAACTGTTGCTTCAATGACAGCTGTAAATAGGTCAGCTGCGACGTTGACGGTTCGATCTTCCAGAAGGCCCCAAGGAAAGAATTCGAAGGAAAGTTTTATCTCCTCCCACTGGGCTTGGTTCCACAGGTAACGCTTCTTCTGGATCTGGGGTCCATATCCTCTTTTAGAAGATGGGGGGGATGGAAATATACACGTCCAGACTGTCGTGGTCGGAGCTCAGGAGGTTCTTGCGTGGCGTAATAAAAATTTCGTTCGGGGTGGACAGAAAATAGTACAGGTTGCTGTCCTTTTTGCTGTTGAACAAATTGTGCTGTTTTAGGTTCAAGTCACAAATGAAAGTTTCAATAAACCACTTATCGTTCGCACAATTTGCTATTCCATTCTCAGGGTCTTGCCAGTCAATAGAGAGGTTGAAGTAGCAGAAAAGGACAGCGTCGCCGAGGGCAACTGCTGCAAGGAGAGAATTTCGACATTCTTCCAAGAGGAACAATGAAGTATTTCTATGCGCTCTGTACGAAGAGCCAAGGAGAAGATTTTTTGAACCGGTCACTGAAACCTCGACCCATAGTATCTCACAATTCCGTTGCAGGTTATGACGTATTTTGCTTGGCCATTTTGCTTTCACACAGATATTAACGCCTGCACCACGAGTCGCATGATCGTTTCGATATATGGTGAAATTGCTTGCGAATGGCAGCTCACTATCACGAACATTTTCAGTTAGCCACGTTTCGGTAAATATTAAGCAGTCATATGCCATGAGTTCACACGCAAATGTAGCACAGTCAGCAAGCTTATTCTTGATGCTCTGTGTATTTTGGTAATACACAGAGAAATTTGCCATCGTTATCGCAGGTGCCGGATTTACTTCTTTGTCCCCACAGATCAAATCCATGCAGAGAAGGTGAAAGTACCGGACCGGGGTCCCCTTACCTGCCGAGCGTTGTTCCCTGGTGCTGGGTGAAGCCATGACGGAGACACGCACACATGTTGCCGCGAGTGCAGAAAACGAAGTGCCGAAAACGAAAATCTACTTTCGGCACATATCCACTGCAATAGTTTATGAGAATCTTTTGGCACAGCGGAGGAAACACTACACCGGAGACACTACACCAGAACTAAACATAGACTGAGAAAAACCACTGAAAAATCTCGAAAGACAGAACGAGGATGAGCACCGTGAAGAAGGTAATATTAACGTTTGAAGTAAACTTTCTGTTAGAATGGTTCGACAATGAACCCGACTGGACTTTTAATGAGGATGGTGTTCCTATTCCTGTAACAGAAGTCCCAATCACACATGGATTCATATGTAAACTACCTATTGCTTGTTTAGCCTAATAGACTCTGGAAGTCAAGCAAATGTTTTAAATTACGAACATTGGTGCAAAATAACATCATTGATTGGTAATCTTAGATTAGACAATGTTGAAGATATTAGATAGTCTGGATTTGTTATAAGTAAAAGGTGAAAGATTGATGGTTGTAAAACGATAACCCTTCAAATTGATGATGAATATTTTCCTATGGAATTCTATATCCTAAAATAACTTAACGCTGATATTATTTTGGGAGTTTCATTCTTACGAAAGTACAAAGTTCTACTAGATCTCAGAACACAACACATAAGTTTAGAAAGTAAGGACATTTGTGCGACATTAAGCAATGAAAATTCTAATTTGTTACACTCTAAATATGGACGGGTGAAAGTTACAGTGGTGTAAGTCACTTTAGTAAGAAAAAAGAAAAAAGAAAGAAAAAAGCAAAGAGTCTGAATCAAAGAAAAGTTATTGACAATTAGAGAGTCTATTTTCACCCAAAATTATTTGGCCACCTAGATTGCTGAATTTGAACCCCGTGGAACACATTTGGGATATTATTGAAAGTTCCATTCGTGTACAAGATCCTGCACCGCGCAATCATAGACGGCTATCGAGACTGTATGGCTGAACATCTCTTCAGGGGACCTCTGCCGACTGACGGAGTCCATGGCACGTCGAGTTGCTGCACTTCGCCAGGCTAAAGGAGGCCACATACGGTATTGCTCTTGAGTGTATGTGACATGAGGGTTGTGGTATTGTTTTCAGTGTGTGATGTCATAAAATGGGCGTGTCTTATTTTGTAAGTAGGATTTTGATAGGTTGTTGAGATTTTGTGAGGAGGAGGAGGTAATGTGGGTAACGGTTTTCTGGCGACGGTTGGTTTTCTTAGAATTGTGATACGTGTTTCCGGTATTTGAGGAGAGATGTCATTGATGAGTTGGTTTTCTTGGAATTGTGATACATGTTCCCGGTGTTTGAGGAGAGATGGCGTTGATGAGTTGGTTTTCTTGGAATTGTGATACGTGCTCCCGGTGTTTGAGGAGAGATGGCGTTGATGAGTTTGAAATTCTGGGGGAGGTTGAAATTCGTGAATTTTTCGGTGACGGTTGATTTTCTTGGAATTATGATATGCGTTTTTCCGGTTTGAGGATGTTGATAAGTTTGAAATTCTGGGAATTGGGTGGTTTTCTGGGATGTTCCGAGCACCTTTTTACCATTTTTGAAACTTAGCATGGATATGACAATGAAAATTCTAGATTCGCATATTTTTCCGATTCAGTGGCGTTCGCCCATCAATGTTTCAAGGGGAAAGTTTTTCTTAAGGAAATAGCCATCAGATATTTTAATGAACGGTTGAAATTCTGGGAATTGGGTGTGACGGTTTTCTGAAAGGAACATGCCTGAACATGTTTTGGGCGTAACCTTCTAGGGTGACTGTTTGAAGTATGTTTAACGCAAATCGTGACGTAGGAAAAAAGGTTCGAATCCCGGGATTAACTATGTTTTCATAAAGAGGACCCGGATTTGAATCCAGCTCAGGAATAGTTGCGAATGTTGCCGGAGACGCAGGGTTCGAATCCTGGAATTTACTATGTTTTTATAAAAGAAGGTCCTGATTGGAATCCAGCTCAGGTATGGTTGTGAATGTCTAAGTATTTATCACTTATTCCATCTTCGCAAATTTGTCAAAAGACACAGAATACAAAGTAAAATACATTAAATACAAAAGGGGTACTTACAACACGGAAGAAATCTTGGTTGCCCATTCTGCTGCAAAAAGTCAAGAGGAAATGAACTGGAGGGAAGGATTCTGGAAAAGGTTTGATTTGAGTTGTTGTTTTAAGTCCACTTTATGCACAGTAAGGCTAATCGGGATTGGACCTACTGTTTAAAGTGGGATCCGAACCACTTTGCCATGTGCCTCCACGGGTATCGAACCCGGGACACCTTCATTACAAGGCAACGACACAATCACTTTTTTATTTTTATTTTTTTTAAAGAAAGCCCCTAAGAGGAAGCTTCCCCCATCACACTTCATTCACTCATATCATTTTATTCAAATCTCTATTTCAGGTCCTGGGCCTCCCCCATGGCGCAGTGGTAGCGTCATTGCCTTGTAATCAAGGGGTACCGGGTTCGATACCCGGTGGAGGCAGAAGTGGTTCGGATCCCACTTTAAACTGTAGGTCCAGTCCCGATTAGCTTTACTGTGCATAAAATGGACTTAAAACACCCACTCAACTCAACTCTATTTCAGGACTTTTCAGGACAGACAATCACAAACATCCATGTCCGAGCCGGGATTCGAACCCGGGACCCCTGTCGTCATAGCGCGATGTGCTAACCACCCCGCCACGGGGGCCGACACAACGGCGCCATCGGGGAAGCCTATTCTGCAAAAGGAATCTATCCACTTTCATATAGGGACGCACATCAGCAATCGTATTTATTATTTCTTGCAAAGTGCTTTCGAAGTCTGCATATGAGATCAAAACGCTTTCTTGTGTGAGGCACAACAGTTCCTTGTATGATTTTCACAGGACGTCCTTTGTACAGATTCTTCAGCGAGGAACAGTGCTACCTTCTTAAGGGTCCGATGAGCGAGTGACGGATTGAACTGATGTTTCAAATCCGTTTTATGCACTGAGGCTAATCGGTACAGAAATATACGAGGGCATGGTTAGAAAATGTGGTACCTTTTTGAGGCTCCGATCGATTGAACTGGTGTTTCAAATCCGTTTTATGCACATAGGCTAATCGGTACAGAAATATACGAGGGCATGGTAGAAAATGTGATACCTTCTTGAGGATCCGAGCGAGTGACGGATTGAACTGATGTTTCAAATCCATATTATGTACTGTGAGGTAAAAAATGTGTTCGAGTCCGTTTTATGCACTGTGAGACGAATCGGAACAGAAATATTGGAACGACCACGGCTGAGTTGGTTTTTCCTGTTTTTCAATTTACCTGCAATAGCTAGCTGACAATAAACATCAGCAACGGTTACTACGTAATATTATACAATTAATTGTCATCTCAGGTCTTCATGACGATGGGGACCGCCATGTTGGTTTTCTTTATTTTTGACCGTAGGGCACACACACACACACACTTCCATATACTCTATCGAAAGGTCTGGACGTGCATATTCCGAATCTGCAATTGCTTTTACTGTAGCTCAATTAGGGACGGAGTTATGACCCTTTGAATCTTTTGGTTGCTTTGAGAAATTTTCACCTCCCCCCCCTCTCTCCGAAGATTTCAAATCCCTATATCTCCGTTCCTAATTGAGCTAGAAGGATGGTTCGAACGTCATCAGACTCAGAATAAAGTCATCTTTCCATTGAAAGTGGTTTCATAGTCCTAGGACCAACGGTTTCTTACTTCCTTTATTTTTGATCGTAAAGCCCCCTTCCGAACACTCTACTGAAAGGTCTCGACGTGCAGATTCCGAATCTGTAATCACTTTCACTGTTGGACGAAAATGGTCGGATCGGGGACCCTTTGAATAACAGAATGTTTCACTGATAAAAGATCTGTTGAAGACCGTTAACTAGTTCCGAGAATTTTCCATAGGGTTTGGTATCAGTCAGGAACAGGAAAACGCCTGCTGAAGACAATTAACGATTTCCGCGAATTGTACATGAGCTTTGATATGAGCCAAGAAAACATGTGGTAAAGACGGTTAACCATTTCCGGGAAGTTGTTTCCTGCGGATCTGGTGCTTCTCAATTAGACAAGTGTGCCGTATGCCGGGCAGCATTGAAGATACATTGACTGTTTTCACCTGTTGAAATGGATGTTTGTTTTTTGGACGTTCAAGGCCTTCGAGGAGCAGAAGGAAAATTTGTGTGGAAAGAAGGCGGAATTTTAAAATTTTCCTTTTGAAAATGCATTTGACTGTTTAGTGAAATCTCCACATGGTTCACACTGGTTGATTTTTTTTTTTTTTACCGTAAACATCCTTCCATATACTCTATCGAAAGGTCTTGACGTGTAGATTCCGAATTTGTAATCGCTTTCACTCTATATCTGGCTCCAAAAGAGCGAAGGTGGCAACAGCGATCGGCAGCTACCCCAGCGCGAAAGACCTAGGTGAAATTGTCCCTCCTCGCCTTAAAGGAATTCTTCTACCGACCACTCTTCTCTCGCACCTTTTCCCAAAATTCATCTCTTTTTATCCACTCAAGGTCAACACGATCAACCAGATGCCCATCTGTTTTCCCTTAAACGAATTCCTCTACCACAGAAAAAATATGGAGATAAGAATGGATATACCAACGAGACAATGTGTTAATTGTAAAGCATTACGCAAATAACAGAAGTGGCGATAAGTAACCGAAAGAAAGGAACAGTGAAGTGTAAGTAAAATATGACGTCTACAAACTCGAGCAACAAGATTAACAGCTGTGCGGTGGCTACCTTGGAAGAGATTATACACGAATTTTCCCATGGAATATACAGTTCTCCACTAGAAGTGCTCAATGTTTATTAGGATTTGTGTAAAAGGGTTGAGTTTTACAACAATAAATCTATAAGGGATCCGTCTATAGTGAAAGATTTTTTTATAAGGCAGTTAGAAAGAACAATGCCGAGGTGTACTGGTTAAGGTTGTTGGATTATAAGCAATAGGTCTTGTGTTTAAACTTATGTTAAAAATATGTTAACCAATCAAATAAAGTATGTTAATATTTTAAACAATGTGAGTGAAGTGTAGGTTTTGTTTAAAACTGTAGGTCCACTATTCTCTTTACCGAAAGAGTAAAATGGGTGGATAAGTAATTGTTAGAAAAAAAGAATGTGAATGTCCATAAGTGTGATAGTGTGAAGCGTTTTTTCACGCTGATGAAAAAGACTGTGGTATTATGAAAAGTAAAAATGTGGTAAGTACAGAGAACATGCCAAATGTGAAGATGTAAAAAACGGTGCAATTAAATGTTTGGAAATTATACTGTTTCATATTGTAATGATTACAAGAAATAAAATATGTTTAAAGTTTAAAGTTTATGAATGTTCAGTTACAATTTTTGAAGTACATGATTGGTGCATATATAAATTATTTACAATGAAATGAATGGTGGTGTATTGTATATAAATGTATGCAACAGGCAATAAGATGGAGGGCATGGTGGTTTGGATCTCACTTTGCAAACTGTAGGTCCTATTCTGCTTATTGATTTTGTGAATGAAATGGACGTAAAAACAAACTGGAACTATTAACTCAGAGTGGTTGGAATTCTACATTAAATAAATTATCTCAATGAATTAACGTTGTAATGGTAACCTATCTTATTGTCTTGTATTCAAATGTCCCGGGTTTGGCACCTAATGAAATTATCCATTCTATGTCCATCTCAAATTTACCCGATAATGTTGTTACCTTGTAATAAAAATGCCTGGCTAAATACCCGGTGGAAACACACATTGTCCGGACCCACAAAGTCTTTGGAGACGTGTGGCGAGAAATTTCTCGGAAATGTAAGATTTGAGCGTAAAGTCTTGGAAGTTGCCAACAGTCAAACTTGATAAATGTGTGTAGATTAAGAACAGAGTTTCCAGAAGTAATAGTAGTGGTTATCACATTAAATCTATGTGAATATTACAAAGCTAAAACAATCGAGAGAATTATTTTTTGTATTTTGCAAGTTGTAGTTGTAATGTTGTTAATATGCAATGATACAAGGGCCCCCGGATTATAATACCGGGTAACGCAAATGTTCAAGGTTCCAGGAACGGACACCTAGTGGAGACACCAGTCTACGATCGAACCCGGTGCTCTTGAAGACAAATTTGAAAGGTTCAAACGTTGCTGGTTAGATACCCGATGTGGATACCACACTGCATTTCACAATGTTGTAATGAAAGAAAAGTGGCAGGAATGCGACAGTAAAGAAATTAAGATAATCAAGCGGTGACATAATGGTAATGTTTCGCATTATGATAAAGGGGTCCCAGAATCGATACCCGATTACGATACACCAATTTCAAAGTTGGATCTTATGCCTCGATATTTTAACAGAGCTGTGTTTGAAATTAAAATTTCGAGTCCTTGTGATCAACACGTCCAACTGTGTTATTTTATCGCGTTTTCTGCAAATGAACCGATTTGTACAATGGAACTAACATTTTCTGCTTTTGCATATTAGAACAAAACCGATGCCAAGCTGAATAATAGCATGCAGGGAGAAAAAGAGAGAAACAAAGAAGGAGAGAGTGAGTGAGAGAGAGAGAGAGAGAGAGATATGAAGATTAAGAAAGGGAGATGAAATAGAAAGAAAAACAATTTTTCTCTCTTGTTTCTCTATGTACGGCTGTGAAAAAGAAAAGAAAGATATAGAGAAAGAGTCAAAAAGTTAGAGGAACAAAGGAAAAAATAAAGAGATATACAAATTCCCTCATTCTGTTTTTTACCTTTTGTATTGTGACTCGAAAGGAGGAAAAAAATGCAAAGAGTGATAAAAACAACCCGAAAGAAACATAAGAGAAAAAGACACTCCCTCCCTCTTTTCTTTTAGAGTATATCCTTCACTGCTGTTTTTTTCCTTTTTAGATTCACACAGAGCTGCGACAAAGCAATAAAACACAACACGAATCATTTGTCGAGCAGATAATTGAACAGTAAACTGACTCTCGAAGACAAATTTGAAAAGGTTAAGGTGTCCCTTGTTCGAGACTCGATGGAGCATTTTCCTACGAACATCATAAATTCGCCTCATATACCTATTTTATATTTTGATAAGAAAAAACCGTTCGAACAATTTGGGGTGGTTTTTAATGGTGGTAGAGGGAAAATGTTGAGAATGGAAAGGAGTAAATAATGGGTGGGGGTTGGAATTGAATATTGAACAAACGTTTTACAAGGTTGAGGATGAAATTGTATCCAAAAATGCTCCAGGGCGTATTAGATTTTTGGAAATCTCTCCGATTATATCCTTCACTGCACTATTGCTTTTTTGCCCATTAGATTCACGCAGATCTGCGATAAAGCAAGAAAACACAACATGAAACCTTTGACTAGCAGAAAACTCAACAGTAAACTGTCTCTTGACGACAAGTTTGAAAAGATTAAGGGGGTCCATGGTTCGACAATTGATTACATTCGGCTACGGACATCTTATATTCCCCTTATATGCCTTTTTCGTACCTTGATAAGAAAAACCGTTGTAACAATCTGGAGGAGTTAATGTTGATAAGAGGAAGCAGTTCGGAGTAAATGGAAGTAAAAAATGGGCGTGTGTTGGATTTGATCAGAAAACAAACTTTTTTACAAGGTTGAGCATGAATTATTATCCGAAAATGTTCCAGGGCATATTAATTTGTTTGGAAATTGGACAGTTTTACACGTTATGTGATATATTATTAGAAATGGGATTATTGATAATTGAAAAATGGGTCAAGACGTATTCGTTATCACTTAAGTAATATTTGGTGGAAAATGGAGTATTGGCAAGCCATACTGGGAAAGAAATTGCAAAAGGACGCATATGAATTTTTAGATATTTTGTGATGTCATATGATCTATGTTTTACCACTTGTGAATAATTGCGAAGGTAAAGAATAGTGGTAAAGATTGATTGATTGATTGAGTTGGTGTTATAAGTCCACTTTATGCACAGTAAGGCTAATCGGGACTGGACCTATATTTCAAAGTGGGATCCGAACCACTACCTGCTTCCACCGTGTATCGAACCCGGGAGCTTTTATTACAAGGCGACGAAGCTGGCAAGGTCACTAAATTCCGACTTTTGAACATCCGCCCTGGGAATAAAACCCTCGTCTTCCAAGTGGCAGTAAACGTCCTACCGACTAACATATATAAAATAAGATTACAAGATATTATGCAGACACTGGGAAAACAGAAGGGATTCTAAATAGGGGTCAATGTGACCCTTCTCCTTAGAGAAACAACTGGCTCCCAGTTTTTAGAAACAAAAAATTGTCAGTATATAATAGTATTATTTTTTTCGAAGTGGGACTTGAAGAGGAATAAAAGGGAATTTCCCATTCTTGATTCTCTATGGTGAGGGATGGGGTTAAGATGAGGTGTCCTCTTGTGTGAATAATTGCTCATAAAATACGCTACCACACACACAATATATAATATAATTTTTTTCAATGCAACCACCAACTTTCCGAACCACTGTTCTCTACACATGAGGATTTCTGTGTTCATGTGTGCAGTCAGTAGCTATATTAGAGCAAACTGGTTAAGAAAGTAATAGTTCAAACATTTATTTTTAGTATTGTGCATTTATTAACAATATGTTCGGGGCCTCCCCCATGGCGCAGTGGTAGCTTCATTGCCTTGTAATCAAGGGGTCCCGGGTTCGATACCCGGTGGAGGCACAAGTGGTTCGGATCCCACTTTAAAGTGTAGGTCCAGTCCCGATTAGCCTTACTGTGCATAAAGTGGACTTAAAACAGCAACTCAAACCAATTAACAATATGTTGAAGGAATATCAGCGTTTACAATTTGCATTCAACAGGATTTCATTAAAATGGCATCACTTAATCAGACACTTCATAATTATGAAAATTGAAAGTGCGTATGGAAGAATTTTACCATCTACACATTGGTGTCATTAGATGCAGAACGGTCTAAATACGGAAGATGCGCATCCATCTCTACAGCATCTTGCAATAATTTCACGTGCATCGTCTCTGGTAGTTGGCTTCAATCCCAAGAATGAACGCACGGAATTCCAGAAACTTGGGCGTGGTTTCTCTGAAAAGGAAAGCAAATGAAGTAATTACATCTGTTTGAGGAACCATAAATTCAAAAACTACACTACTGGCTTAGCATTATTCAATTACAACTACTTACTCCACTATTTTTTAATATCAGATTGCATAAATGAACAACATTGTAATTCTCTTCTGTCACGATTGAATGATTACTTGAAGGGTGGTACACAATTTGGATGTTACCGTTACCGTTGCTGCTCGCTGGTTTGGATGGGGAGGTCCTTTTACTAGCTTACGAGGTAACCGAACCTGAATCCACTCATTCTTTTCACCCGACGATATCCCAAACCACTTCTACAGGGTGTTTCCGGGCTGATGATACGAACTTTCAGGGATGATGGAGAAGGGAACATATATCAATTTGAGATAAGGAACCCTGGTCCGGAAACGACTTAGTCGACAGTTATATGCGAAAATCGGTGTATGAAGATGTAATACCTGCACAAGTTTCACAAGCTGCTACCTTCACAACAGTTTTTCAAAGTGACACCCTCCAGCTTTGCTGCAGGCATGACTTCGTCGCAAAAAGTTCTGGCGTACCCTTTGGAACAACCCAGGGGTCGTTCAAGCAATGTCACAGGCAGCGAGAATTATTGCCAGCAGATCCTCTTCAGTTTCGACAGGTGCCTCGTACACAAGACTTTTCACATGACCCCACAAGAAGAAATCAAGTGGGGTCAGATCAGGTGACCGAGTTGGCCAAGGAACAGAACCCTCTCTTGCTATCCACCTTTCTCGGTGCCTGTGACATTGTTCGAACGACCCCTGGGTTGTTGCAACGGGTACGCCAGAACTTTGTGCGACGATGTCATGCCTGCAGCGAAGCTGGGAGATGCCACTTTGAACAATTGTTGTGAATGTAGTAGCTTGTGAAACTTGCGCATGTAATATAAGTATTACATCTTGATACACCGATTTTCGCTTATAACTTTCGACTAAGTCGTTTTCGGACCAGGGTTCCTTATCTCAAATTGATTCATGTGCCCTTCTCCATCATCCCTGAAAGTTTGTATCATCAGCCCGGAAACACCCTGTATATGATACGCCAGTGGACACTGACATGGAACTATTTGCCAGTATTTACGCCGCATGTTCACGTATGTCGCTGTCGTGTTTGAATTGCATTTGCAATTTCAAAGTGTTGTGGGATCCTGGCACCTAATTGTATGGTGTTAATGCCAGTCTGTCAATATTATGACCTGACCAAGTTTTGCAAATGCACAAGCATGTAATTCATACAACGTCAATAAAAGTCGCTACTAATGGTATGCCAATAGTGTCATTATATGTCACTTATTTGTTCTTCCTATGGTACGCGGTAGCGCTCGACATGTATCAGTCCACGTCTCGTTGCTATGGCCGAAGTTCCTGATCTCCAAATTTCAGTGGTGCATCACCTATTCTCTGTTTGCTTCTTGAATGCTCTTACTGTATCGCCCCGTATAAATACCTCACCTGAGCATTTCCGCACGTGCACAATTATCCTCAGGGCCCACACATACCTAGGGCCAGCCTTGATTGTTTGCTACCTATTTACTACGTTCCCTCCAAAAAAGTGAATCATTTTCAGCTTGATGATTACTAGGAATAGGATTTTTATGACCTAAAAACCACCAAAATATGCAAAATAAAAATAAAATTTCCTTAAACACATTGGCAGGGAAAAAACTTTTTCTCGGAGGAAGAGGATGCTTTACGGTGAAGCCACCCCCCACCCCACCCACACCAAGAAGAAAACTAAATTTCCCCTGTCCTCAATAACTTCTATCCCTTGTCTAAAGTCTATTAAGTTCCCCCGGTCTTTCTCCCCCCCCCCATATCATTGAGCGCCTGTGCTCTCATAGCTACAGAGAGGGCCTCCACATTGTTGCAGCGTTAATTTTGTGTTTTGCGTTTGATCAAGGGGTAGTACCAGGTTCGATCCCGGATGTAGGCACATTGCACAGTATTTCGGATTTCACTTTAAACATTAGCTTCAGTCCTGTTCTCAATTGAGGGGACTTCGTAGTGCCGAAATTCCGTAGTGGATATCACTTCATGTCATTAGCAACTAAATGTAGGAAAATACTTAATATTTCTTTGGAGAGGACTGGCATGGTTATGTGGAGGGTATTGCAAAGGTTAAAATTAGGGTTACTAAGTTGATGACAAATCATCTTTTTTTCTGGGCTTGGTAAACAATGTTAACTCTGATAGTAGTCCGTTTAACTTCAGTTAGAACCAGAAAACTTTAATTTTTATTTTGAATTTTCCAGCCTTTTTTGTTCTTAGGTCATTTTTCATTATTTTTTTCCATATAGCATTTTCTTCATCATTTTTCAAGATCCATTTTCTCCATCTCAGTTGTTTAATCTTTAAATACGTTTCCTAGCGTAACTTACATCCTTAAATTGACTAACACGGTCTTTTAACAAGTACGCCTTTAATTGTAAGTGTGCCTAATGCAAAATTACAATATAATTTTTAACTAAGACCTGTGGCAAAGGATTTTTTGAAATTAATTGTGTTAAATGAACTTCTTGTCCAGCAAACTTCAAACACTTTGAGTGAAGCCTACTTTGAGTTTCCGCTTTAACCTGTGATTTTTAAGTAAAATTAGTCACAACTTAAAAATATATATACGTATATAAACTGATGCACACGAAACAAAACTGTATCTTCAGATGCTGACCAACTTTTATGTCGTGCAGGGCCCACTCTGACGGAAGGTGAATGACTTGCACAGAAAAATCTTGATGTAAAGATATCGAAAACTGCATTAGCACTTAATTCGTTTTCTCCCTTTGCTTTGATAATTTAAACCAGCAAAGAACAGATTCTTTATCTAATTATTCAACTAGTCGCTTGGAATTTATGAAAAATCGAGCTTTCATCTCAAGGGCGGAAATTATTTTAGGTCATTTTTTATTTAGATTTTTTTTTCATCATCAAGTTCCGAGCCCTACTTGTTATGAAAGCAGGATCGAGGAAAAAATGTGCATGTTCCAATACAGCCAAGGAGCAAGGTAACAGTACAGTACTCTCGACAGTCTAGACTTCAAATGAAGTAGATATTTAATGCATAGATCAAGTACTTTTTTTTCTCTTTTACCTTTTTCACGTCCATGTGCTTTCGCTCCTATGGTTTTACATTCTGCCATTATTGTCATTCTGGTTTTCCTATTATCACAAGTATAGAACTTTTCAGCCAGGATAGATGTTAGGAAAGCGACAAAATAGAGAACAATGATGAATTTACCCTGGAAAAATATAGATTAATTAACATGTAGTAGGTACAAATCAAGTGCGTAGGGACTCATGAGGACCCCGGGGCAGACTATTTAAGTGGGGTCCTCAATTTCTGCTATTTTAGTGGCTGTATCTACGAATAAAGAAAATCGCAATTTTAGCATATGGGCCGGTAAACAAATATAATTTTCTTGATTGTGATCAATGATGTGTTTATTTTCTTTTGACAAGTACTAGAGACTAATAATAATAGTGTGTTAAAAATAACTAATAAATAGATAGTGTGGATAATAACACACCGGCGTTGGCCAGGTTTTTTGCCATGTGTGCGTTGCCTAAATTCAGGCGGCAAAGAGGCAAGTATGTGAATTCTTGGAATTGTGTGTGTATGAGGGTTTTCTTTGAATTCTTCTTTTCCGGTAACGTTACTGAGTTGAAATTCTGGGAATTGGTTGTGACAAAAATTCTGTGTTATTTTTGTTTCCTTCCTTTTTATAAGAATATTAGTTCCTGGAAACCGTGAGAGTTTCTGGGTCGTTAATTGTAAAGAAGATGACGGTTGAAGAAGATAAGGAAATTCTCGGAACCAGGAAGCGGCATGTTTGAATTGGGTAGAGCTTAAATTGTCTGAAAGGGAACATGTTTTGGGCGTAGCCTTTCAGGAATTGTGACAGTTTGAAATATGTTTTACGGAAAACGTGACGTAGAAAAAAAGAAGGTATAATAAGAAGGGATACAATATAATTGGCATACGTGAGGATGGATGTGTCCTGTACAAGACTGTCTGATAATGGTGTGAATTTCTACGAGAGCAACTAGGAGAAGTTCTGGGAACTTGTTCGATCTTGCGGCGACCTGGACAATTATCGAAGAGTCCTGCATCGGCTGCTGAGTTATTTTCCGTTCATGTATGTAGCGATACCTGAATCTCCCTGGTGTGGATGTTACCTGTTTAACGAATTAGGAAAGGAGTTCATTATCACTGCGAGACGTTGAGGGAGATAGAAGCGAGAAAAAGAAGATCTGACGAGAGAACAGGATTTCCAAGTCACGGGTGTATGTGCGAACTACGTCACAGGAAGGAGGAGTACAAGATCAACGAAGCTTTGAAGGAGAGAGTGAGAGAGTGACTTTCTTTGTTGGTGAGCAGAAATTCCTTGTGGTGTTCTGGCTGTGATCGTCCTTTGTTATGTAAATTAGAAGGACATCCCTGTTTCCCTGTGTTTCCTCCGGAAGGTTTTGGTGTTCGCAGATCATTGTACCCCGACGATCCTGAGGATATTCTGGCTGTACCTTTATCGCCGATACCAGGGACGCCATCACCTAGAGTATCCGATTATTTTTCCTTTTGTGACATATGAGAGTGTTTACGTACCACGATTGCTGGATTCGCACCGAGCCGTATGTTATCAATTACCTATCAATGAATTCGAGACACAGAACGTACAGAAAGTGGCCTATAGGATTATGTCAGACTCCGGAAGAATTAGTCACTGCAGGATTTTACTATTCAGGCTTTAGCGACAGGGTATTGTGTTTTTATTGTTCGTATGGACTTTGTGATTGGACATCCAAAGATTGTCCGATTCTAGGACATTACCTGTTGATATCCCATTGTCCATTCATACAGAGTGTTGTGACGTTACATCGTAACTCCAAGAGTTGCAAGTATTGCGACAGTGTAGAAACTCCTGAGGAAACCTCTGATAAACAGATTGTGGATTCTGTGACAATTTGCAAAATATGTTTTGAGAACGCATGTAATGTTGTAATTCTTCCGTGTCGACATTTTGTTTCCTGCGGATCATGTGCTTCTCAAATGGACAAATGTACCGAGTGCCGGGGCAGAATTGAAGATACATTGACTGTTTTCACCTGTTGAACAAAATGGATGTTTGTTTTTTGGACGTTCAAGGTCTTCGAGGAGCAGAAGAAGAATTTATATGGAAGGAAGTGGGAATTTTAAAATTTCCTTTTTACAGTGCATTTGACTGTTTAGTGAAATCTCCATATGGTTTACACTTTTTGAGTTAAAAGTATCGCCGCGTGAATTACTGGCTCCGTACCAATAAACACGGTCTCTACTGGGGAGATGGATGGGTACCGTATGAGAAATTAGGAGACCTTTTATATTGTGTGTTCGTGAATCAAAAAGTGTGCGTGAAAGGTACGAGAAAGTAAAATGTTTGGAAAAATTACTTGGAGAAAAACGTATGGGTAAAGTAACTGTATGTAACATCGAAGAACTTGAATGTCCAAAATTAGATAGTGTGAGAAAGACTTCAGAAAAGTTAAAATGCAGGTAACATAGCAAATGTGAAAATGTAAAAAAAAAACTGTGCATTTGGAAATGTCTGGATAATGTACAGTTTCTATTGTAATAACCACGATTGTTTGTATCGTTTTTCGAAATGTCCTTTGACGACAGAAATTCATATGACATCACCAACATTCAGATCTGAAGATGCCTGTGAAATATGTTTGTCGGGTTTGATGAGTCCTTTCCACACAATGTAAACATTTGTTTCGTTAATATCTCTAGGTGCCATTCCTATGGAACTGTGGATTGCTGTATTGTAACCTTCAAGAAGTTGTGGGAAAATACGTAACGTCTTGTTTGTTTGAGGTGAAATATTTCCACATCCGTTCTTTTAATGTTCTGTTGAAACGTTCTACTACACTTGCTTTCACAGGGTAATTTGAAGCGGTTGAAAATTTTACACGTTAATTTTTTTAAAATTTCTGGAATATAGAATTTGTAAATTCCGCTCCTTGGTCGGTCTGTAGTGTGACACGTTTTCGTCTGTTTTGTTCGAAAATAATTTTGAAAGCTTCGGTTACCGAGTTCCTTGTTTTATTTCTTAGCGGTAATGCAAAGGCATATTTTGAAAATACGTCTATTACTGTCAGAAGATATCTGTATCCATCGTTATGTTTTTGTATCGATGTCATGTCGTTGAGAACAGCTTCCCAAAGCATGTCTATGTTCCACACATTGTAATGATTTTCAGGGAACCTTTTTCTCGCAGTTTTGTGAAGAGTGTACGTTTCCTGGTCCATCAGCCATTTTTTCACCGTGTCGCGGGATATATTTTTATCCCGTGCTGCTTTCCATAAACGATCTACAGATAAGAATGAAGCACGTTGTCGGGGATCGTAATATATTTTGGTGAGAATTTTATCGTGTTTTAACTTAGGGACTCCCATGATTGACCTCTCTGTCTACGACTTTTTCTCAGAGGAACCAGCTTGTATGTGCCAGGTGTTCTCAGAAAAGGTGTAGTTTTTCTGGAGACACGGACGTTTCCTGACGTTCATCTATCAAATGTTGCGCAGTAGATTGGTACTCTTCGATGATATTTTGTAACTGGTGACGTGCATTACTGGGTAATGTCTCTGCCAGGTTTGAAGAAAAATACGTCGATCCTGGTGAAATAGTAGAAGAACCGTCGTTATCTTGAACAATAGGAATTTGTAATGGTTGTTTCGATTTTCGACTCAACCATAAATACTCGTCCAGTTCTTTTCTGTAAAGACGCAATTTTTGATCGTCTGATGTATTTTTCATTTTTAGAATATCATTCATTTTCTTATCTAGAACGGATAATGTTTCTTGAAAGAAGTCGAATGTCGATTCCATTTAGAACGTGAATTGGTACGTGTCTTCCTCGTTTTCCTCATCTCGATGTTTAAAATATTCCTGAGGAAGATATGCAGTTGAGTAATTCTGGTTGACAATATCTGTCTGATAACGTAAAGGATCCGGTGTTGACTGTGAAAGATCAATATACAAATAACTGAAAGGTTGCGTGGTAGCATCTCTGTATACTTTTTCGAGCTCCTTCATGAGGTGAGGATGAAGTTGCCGTGCAAACACAGTGAATTGGTTCATATCTCGTGGATTTTTTAAAATAACAAAATTCTTCACGTCCAACGAAATGCCCCTGCAATGTTTTCCTTGATGAAAAAGTTTCTGTGTTATGAACACCTCCGAAATGTTTTTGTGATGACTGCCTTTCGTGAAAAGGTCGGCGACTTTTTCTCCTTGAGCAACCATCATAAGTTCATCCAGGATTATGAGAGTGTTTTTCTTTTCGTTCCACGACTGCCAATCGACGATACCTTTATGATATTGCACACATCAAAGATTTCGTGGAGTACTGATTTTCTGATCGTAACACCACATGATTTTTTTGGCAGATCCTTCGACAAGATGATCAATGGAATCGACCACATTTGTCACAAAAGTAGTTTTTCCGCTTCCTGATGCTCCGCAAGCCATCATGGTGAAAGCATGTGGGAGTTTGGGGTACTTTTAGCTTCAACAAAAACCTTCCTGATTCTTATTCTACGAGGCTTGAAGAAGAAATTAGATCTGTCAGTCTGTAAATATATTTTATACCTAGTCTGGATAGGATCCAATAAAAAAATAACATAGTACCCATCCGGACAGTAGAGAAACAAACTTTATATTTACTTAATGCAGAAACTATAAGGATAGAAGGGATGTTTATCGTCGAAACAACGTTTCACCAACACCGGTTGGAACAGACGTGTTTCCGATATACTTATCACCTGGAATTGTTTTTTTCTTCGAATTCTAAAATTATTGTCCACAACAGCTTCAGATTTTTTTATTTTTCAACATATCACACATTCTTTGGAAATTCACCAATGTTGAAGTTGAAGCATACAATGTGAACCCCTTTTACTTTGCATATATATTCGGGTTCTAAAAATGGTTTACATATTTTCAAACTGTAACTTTTTGGTGCTGTTGAGACAAATTCTTCACACACAACATTCGAACCAAAGTCCACTAATTCATCGGCGAGTTCCCCGGGAGCATCACCTATTTGGGGATGGTATTTCATTCTAGAGTTGTCAATGTAAATTACAGAATCGGAGTCACAGTGACATACTCGTTCAATTTCTCCAGAAGTTTGTACAATTTAGGAGGTGCGTGAAATGTTGTGAATGCACCAATGAAGACACTTACTTTATCGTTTCTGGGGATAAATACAGTGTCCTGGTTGATAAATATAACTCCAACGATATTAATGTTCGGGTCGGTTATTTTATGAAGAAAATGTTTTGATTCGGTGATGATGGTGGTTTGTGAAAGATTATCCCGTTGACAGAACTTGACCCACAAAGAATTCAGACATAGTTTTGCAAGGGTGCGTTTACCAGGGTTCACCTCAATGTTCTTTACATCCAACAAAACCCCCCTCTCTCAAAATTTTGTTGGATATAGGTTTGTTTATCCTCTTCTGTCTTACATCACAAATGCCAACCACTTGCTTCTTGTTTTATTTTTAGAAACGTGTTCATATAACCCGTAAAAATCCTCCAGATTTGGTGATAGGGTCATACACAGTTGTTTCATACTTCCACGCTTCTGATACCGATAGTACAGTGTAACCTAAAGTGTAGGGTTTACACGTCCCAGTAAGTGCACGTTGTTCTATAGAATGTTGGTAGGTACCTTTACACTTTAGTTGTAATCCACATTCCTTGCACAAAACAAACCTTAGTCTGCTGTTCATTTTTGTACGTAAAACAGGATGGAGAACTGTTTGAGGTGGAAGAATAGTACATTTGATTAACCCTTAAATAGTTAATATTTCCGATACAGGAGGGATGGAATCTTCAAGGAAAATGGTAGGATGCCCTATTGGATAGACACAGTATTTCTTGACATAGAGGTAAAAACTGATAAAATCATAGTATTTCAACTGTTCATTTTCCTTGACTTTATAATAGGTTCTAATACTCTGTACTCTCCCTCCATATAATGCATCCCGTGGATTTAAAGGTGTGCACTGTACGTACAACAGGATGTTTTGTTAAGTATTTCTCAAGTTGTGGGTTGGTTTGTAATATTTTCTTAAAGTGACACTCCCACATGGTTTCAAAATTGTAACCTTGAGACTGTAAGACACTGATTCTGCGACATGTTGTTTCATACCTGAACGCCGCCTTTTTAACACGGTTGATGTATTTATTACTCTCTGTTATATTCTGTTGATCAATATTACCTCCATCTTCTTCTTCTTCCTTGTCATTGTGGTTGTTGTACTCGGGATACACACTTCTGTTGGTGGTAATACACCGTGAACATCCGTGAAACAAACACCTCAAAAACTCGTACCAGGTTTGTCTATTTTGCTAATGTGAATAAATACTTGTCTCAATTTCAAGCACCCCTGTCGCAAGAGTGGCATATCCTTGATACAATATTCCAATATTTGTTCCTTGTTGTTAAAAGAAATATTTTTCTTGCACTCGTTTTCGTACCACAACATAAATTTGTTTTGATCATCCACTGATCTCATGTAGTCATATCCGTATGATGAAGGTGGTGGTTCTCATTTCTTCTACGTAATTTCGGTGTTCGTAGGTATTCCACACATGCGGATAATATCCTTTCTGAATTGGTAATAAAAAAGTTTTGAAAATCCTGCAAGATTTGATTGAACATAATTTGAACTATCGATGAAATGTAAATTCTGGTACGTCATGCTCAGAATTTTTGTCCCATTCAAAATAATTCTAGGGTCCATTTCTCTTTCCAACATTCTACGTAACAGAAATGTAGAATCGTACCCCAGTGCATTGTGCGCACAAATAGTGATCTTACTGAATTTGTGTTGCAGTTCTAGGTATGATAAAAATGTGTCAACAGGATCATCCCAAAAAATGTATTGTTGTGTTCAACAAACACGACAGGACACTGATAAATCTTCTTGTAGGTAACACCCATGGCAAGCTTTTTACAACACAATTAAGTTGGGCACATGAAGAAACGCATTGCTTTTTTCTGTGTAAGCGATATCAGTGTAACATTCAAAATCGTAAAATATAAACAAAAATTTGGATTATTGTTGTGGTCTTGGAATTGGTATTATCTACAAATTTTTATTATACTGCAGTTGTGCTGTTAGAAAATGTTACTTGTTGATATGAAAAATGAATTACGTATGTATAAGTTGCTGCACAATATCAGGGTGGCTACTCACTTGGAATTTCTCGAATTCCGGGAATTACACGTGAATTTTTGGCTCCGGAAATTATGCGTGAATTATTTGATCTGGAAATTATTCATGAATTTTGGCAAAACATGAAATAAGGTACAAGCGGATGTTTTCTCTATTCCAATTTTTTCTCCGTAGACGTGAAAAATTGCAACTTTTATTAATCCAAATCCCATTAAATGTATACATGTTTATAAATGCCCTGAGGCAAGTTTCTCGCAGTTTAGCTTTTTTTAGGAAGAAAAAGAGAGCTACATGGAAAATAAATCTAAATTTTCTCAATCCGTTTACTTTCTTAGTGTCTTTTACAGAACAATCTATGTGACAGACGAAAGATTATTACAAAATAATATATCTTGAAGTTGATTAGGTAAATTTTTTGGTATAATGAAATCATACAAACCCTTTTTATTGTCAATATTTTTGTGTGTGGAAGGGAGGGTGAGAGTCGGTAGTACGTAAGGTTTGAATAGAGAAAACATCTGCCTGTATCCTTGAAGTTTTGGAAAGTTCGTCTTGAAAACCAGGAATTATAATAGTAACCATCATGAATCTTTTTGCGTTATTCACACTCAAACTCCGCCTATTGTCTATGAGGATCATTTCATGTGCTGAAAATTATCTTTCAACAGAAACATAATAGTCAGTAGTGAAAATTTGAATGCTGAAACATTTCTTCTTAAGGCGTGAATGCCAAGAAGGAGCAAACTGACACGAGAGTGGGCAAGGCCGCACTGATCAGAAGTTTGCACTTGGGACGATTGGGTGCCAAAACTAAGAATGGGGAGAGGGGCAAGGATAGTTTACTTTATTTTAGTAGGCAAGGCTTATAGTGCAGGGGTAAAAAGTATGAACTGTCCTCTTTTTGACGTGACTGTTACCTGCAGATAACAGTGACGTCAGACATTTTTTTTGTTTTCTTTAATGTTTTGATATAGATCATATACTTGGAGGGAGGAAAATCGACATAAAACATGTTTCAAACACGCCAGTCATTGAATAATTTCATCACCAAACCTAGTAAATACCTCTGTGAGATATAAAAATCCTACAAAACCCAAAAAAAAGGTTTAATTTAGGGACATAAACCTAAAATAGGTTATTTTAGTCACTATAAAACTTCGTTAGTTGCTTCGTTTTTTAATGAAACGCTGATATAACTTGTTATTTCTTATTGACCTGCAAAGAAAAAAATAAGTTAAAAACCTAAAATCCGAGATTTATTTATAACCATCCCTGTAGGATTTATAGGCGGTATCTTGATCTGCATATGCCTTCCCTATAATCAGAGCTTCCATCAAACACAAAGGTTTATCTCTATTTCGCACACGTACAAGACTTATTTTCACTGAGGCTTCCATGTAATTCGGTAAACAATATCGGTAAACAATATACACGTTTACCACTATCACCGCCAACATGTATGTCAACATGGTCGGCTCGTAAAATTAAACGGTCTGTGACCAAAAATGTTTTGCACTCTGAAGTTTTTTAGACAAAATATCCCAAATCATATCAGGTTTCAACTGATCACATCTATGCCACCCTACATATACATGCATGTCTTTTACTGTGACATCGGATACATTAGAGAGTGTGAGTCCTATTTTATCACTATCCTTGGCACCTTTTTTTACATAAATAAGTAGGCTTTCGATTCCTTCATGAATCCATGTTTGGGGATCGATATTTTTGGGTTGCGAAAACTAAATTCTACCCGCTGTCTCTTAGAACGAAATTTTGGATAGTTACGTTCGTGTATGTTGTGCAATATAATATTCCCGATAGTTTGTTAAACCACCGATACATGTTTTCTTCTTCTACTTTTCTTACCTTCCATAGAATCCGGAATGGAAATAGGCACAGTGCTGAACGATGTTTTCTTAGAGGTTTCTTCTGGTACTGGATCCGCTCTCCATGGCGGTCCTGGCAAAGGTTTCGGGACTGATCTTGACACAACGTTCTTTGAAGTTCCTGGTGATGTAACGGAGTCAAATGCGGCTAGCTGCTTCTCCTTGGTAACTCTGGATACAGGATCGGGTGTCGATGAGTGGTCCGGTGGCTGTTCGGAAATATGTGTCCACCTTTCTCCGGAAAGAGCGGGTACGGATGTTGTCAATGTCCGTAGTAATCGGTCATATTTCTCGACTAAGGAGATACTTTCTACTGCGATGATGTTTTGGGCAATGTGCGCCAAAACTTCCCATAACGGTCTGGGTGTTTTGTAATACCCATCCCGATATAGTACGCGTACTAACAACTGGTCAGCGGATAACTGAAAGTCCATGATCGTACAATGACTGTCACAAAGACTGCTCTGTGAAGAGAACGCCGTTCTTTATAAAAGCAAGCATAACAGAGCAGTTATTTAGAGTATATCCGTTTCTAACGGTTTTAAACTTCTCAAAAATATGTAACGGTCTTTTGAAGTTTATCTGTGAAATTCTCGGAAATTGTTAACCGTCCTTACCAGATGTTTTCCTGACTAATATGAAAGTTCATGCACATTCTCGGAAGTAGGTAACCGTCTTCAGCAGATGTTTTCCTGTTCCTGACTACTATGAAATTCTCGGAACTAGTTAACCGTCTTCAGCAAATGTTTTTCTTTATCAGGGAAACATTTTGTTATTCAAAGGGGCCCCGATCCGAGCTTACTTGTGCTACAGTGAAAGTGATTGTAGATTCGGAATTTGAACGTAACGACCTTTCAGCATAATCGTCGTCTACGGTTAAAAATAAAGAACTTAGGGAACCGCTGGTCCTAGAAAGATGAAACCACTTTCAATGGAAAGAGGACTTCTTTCCGAGTCTGATGTCGTTCGAACCATCCTTGTATCTCAAATACGGACGGACATATGAGTATTTGAATTTTTAAAGAAAACTCACAAAAAAAACTTGAAAAGAAAACTGAAAAACTTTTAAAAAACTTTAAAAAACTAACTTGAAAAATTTTTGAAAAATTCAAAATAATTTCGAAAAGAATTGAAAAAAATCGAAAATTTCGAAAACAACGACAAAACAATTAAAAAATACATTTTAAAAAGTCTATAAAGAAGTCCAGACTTTTTTGAAAATGGTCGATAGGGGGTCTACGATAGGAAGTAAAGAAACTAGATAGGTCCAGTCCAAATCAGTCTTCCTGTGTATAAAACCCTATCCCGATCAGTCTTCCTGTGCATAAAACCCTATCCCGATCAATCTTCCTGTGCATAAAACCCTATCCCGATCAGTCTCCTTGTGCATAAAACCCTATCCCGATCAGTCTTCCTGTGCATAAAACCCTATCCCGATCAGTCTTCTTGTGCATGAAACCCTATCCCGATCATTCTCCCTGTGCATAAAACCCTATCCCGATCAGTCTTCCTGTGCATAAAACCCTATCCCGATCAGTCTCCCTGTGCATAAAACCCTTTCCCGATCAGTCTTCCTGTGCATAAAACCCTATCCCGATCAGTCTCCTGTGCATAAACTTTACATCAAATATTAAATCGGATTAATGTCACCACTGTGGAAAACTATAGGACCGCATACCATATGAACAACCTCTTTTGGATCACTTTTAACTTTAGGTTCAGTCCCGATCAGTCTTCCTGTGTATAAACTTCACATGAAATCGGACCAGTGTCACCACTGTGGAGACAAGCATACAGACTCTAAACAAGGATGAAACAAGGAACTGCTGTGCGTCACATCTCTGGTATAAAGACTCCTAATAAGGAATCGCTGTGACTAAAACTGATCTTACATGCGAGCTTCGAAAGTACATTGTAAAAATGATAGCAATTACTGCAGATGGTTTAACCCTATAAGGAAGTGAGAGATTGTCCTTGCAGAAAACTTTCCTCTCGTTATTCGCTACTTAGGTATGTCCATCTTTAGGAACCCTTGGTTTAGTATATATATGTACTTCACTTGGACATTGTTTCTTCAGTTCATTTTAATTTTCTCAGATATTGTCAGTGTGCATATATCAGAGTGTTGACATCAAATGGAGAACGGGAATTTTGTAAGTACCTCATATCTATGTATATTGAAAACATAACATCTTTTTTCTGTATATAATATATTTTATTTTCGGAACTTCACATATTTTGGTACACCGCCACAATCTTACACAAAATCAGTGTTTCGAAAAAGTACATTTTAATTTGTGAACACATCTATTAACTATTTTCTACAAAAAGGTTCTCATATATTAACAATACTTACAACGTTTCGGTTATGCACCATAATCTTACAAAACGCAATATGTACAGTCACAGACATTTTCGACTTGCAACGATTGCATTCAAAGTTTATACCAGTGTTACAAGCCGGAAATGTCCGTGACTACCTCGCACAGAAAACTAAATGAACAGGTGTTAATGTATTAGTGATTGTTAATTTATTCGTTCAGTTTTATCTTTTTTAACATTTCCATCATCCGTATCTCCATATATTTCCCAGTTCCTCCTGTTTTCTTATTTTCCGCTCTCTCATTCGTCACACCTTTAAATAGTCCCATCAAATCGAAACAGATTCTTAACGATAAATGCGAAGGTATATATTGTGCTCTCTGTATGTTTTCTACAAAATCACCAAACACTGCGGCATTTCCTTTATTTTCAATAATGAAGCTGAATGTCTTGGACAATGTGTCCACCTTCACTTCAAAATCTTTACACGTTTCTTCTGGTTGCCGCAATAACTCTTCGGCCAACCCGTTTTCTTCGCTGCCGACGTCCTTTTCTACTTGTCGTCCGTGAACTTTACTCCATAAATTTCTTCTCTGTTCTTTTACGTCACCATACAGTAGACTGAACCCTAGTGGAAGTGTAGTCATCTGAAAATAGACAGAAAATAAGTTAGTTTTATATTTTACACAAGCTGTAAGCACTGTTATATATTAATTCACATATATTTGCTGGTAATTCACACGGGGAGGCTCTGCGGAATTCTTACTATCAACATCAGATAGGTGCTGAAGATGCCGAACATTTCGCAGAGCTCACCAGGTTTGTTCAGATGTACCTGGAGAAGCAGGTTAGGATCGAAGAGGAGCAGCAGCGTGACTTTGCCGCTTTCGGCGAGGAACTAATACAGTTCCTATGTCAGGGGTATGCGCAAGCGGACGCATTCGTCGCTCGCCATACCCGGAATCGGGAAAGGCTCCACGATAATTTTCGTCAGTATCGAGAAAGGTAATTATTCTTTCAGTTCATTCCTGATAACATCGTATATTTTGACATGCTGTTTTTCAGATTATATATGTCACATACCTGATAACATTTTCCTTTATAGCCAATATCTACATGGAACGCAATAAATTTTTAATTGTTGTATATTGTTTTCCAGAATGCGCCAACGAAATAATCGAAGGGCAAGAAACCTGCTCCTCCTGGTACCTCCTGCGGTCCTCAGAGAATATCTTCCTGCTGCTGCTTGCATATTCGCGGATCCCACTCAGTTCAGCATAGGAGGAACAATTCTTGCTTCTGATTGGTCAACTTGGCGGAAGTGCCCTACAACTTGTCTTCTGCTGGTATTTTGAAAGCAAGACACGTATTCTGCAGCCACACGATGTATATGTTGAAAATGTAGCCTAATGAGAATTGTAAAATGTACACTATTTTCTAAAAATTTAATGAAAATGCGTATTTTTATTCTGATGGTACGTTCCTCGGAAGGTAACTGTAGCTAGTAGAAAATAAAATCCATTCATTTAAATCGTAAAATGAATCTTTAAATATTCCAACTTAGTGAAGCTTTGTAAGCAAAATAATTCTTGTACGTCCTTTGATTTGCATTTCATTTTTCTATCTGCGAGAAAGCAACAAAAATATTTTATCAATGAGTAGTACGGTAAATTACTGGAATAATGCCTGCTTCTGGCAAATTTGAATATTTTTCAATTCCCATGCCAAGACACCTAAATGAAATCAACTGATTACAAGTTTCAATGTAAATCGTGAGATGGTACATAATTATTTGTACATTTTTTAAAATCAGCGGCTTCAAAATATTTATAGAAACCTTGTATAAAAATGTTCCTAAAATTTAATGAAGTTTATTTAGTGAATTCTTATTCACAATTTGTACACAATGGATAAAAACTATCAAATGTAAATGTGAACATAACTCATAAGTTGTATGTTTCATTTGTAGGAGAAATCTTACACATGCATCTGACTACTTATATTTCTCCTTGAAAGTGATATATGTAAAACAACAAATTCAAAATGAATAAAAAAATGAGCCAAAGATGCTAGTTAATTTAAAATCTTTTCTTGGTAATATATGAGAAAGATCAGCCTCTTAGACATATGAGCATGTCGGTACTACTTTACTATACCGGAGACACCTATCAATGATTTATTTCGCAATTTTTTACATTGCTAACGTACTATTCTGCATTGCGGAACATTTCTTTAGGTGAAATAATGAATTTGTAATGAAAATAATGTATATTTCTTACATCAACGAGTACTTACTGTTGTCCAAAAATTCACGATAGCCCCACGAACCATCACGGGGACAAGGTATGCCTACTAGGTTAGGTTAGGTTCCATTAGCACTCCTTTCGTTCAATTTAGCATATACGGACAATACTAGAGCGTATTGTGCTCTCGTGCAGAGAGCAAATGGCAGCAGCAGCAATAGCGCGTCGGAAATAGATTTTCGTAGAAAACCACATGCATTCACATTAAAATGTATCAAAACTACATTCCCGAACATCAACAACGCTACAGAAAATGATTTGCGTAAGTACTTTCTCCTGTAAATTTGAAGAAATCCGTCTCCGGTATAGTAAAGTGTTACCATTTTATGCTCAGACAGGCTAATTGGCACTGAAATTCCCGTTCCTTTTTGAATCTTTAAGTACTAGTGTGCAATGTATCTAGTACATTGAATTGTTGTTTTAAGTCCACTTTATTCACAGTAAGGCTAATCGGATCGGGACTGGACCAACAGTTTAAAGTGGAATCCGAACCACTATGTGCCTCCACCGGGTATCGAAATCGGGACCCCTTTAGGTGGCGATGCTACCACTGCACCATCAGGGAGGCCCTGTACCTAGCAGGAATCTTACCTGAGACCATTTGATTACTACATGTATTTATTGATTTGGTGTTTTAAGTCCACTTTATTCACAGTAAGGCTAATTACTGGACCTACAGTTTAAAGTGGAATCCGAATCACTTGTGCCTCCACCGGGTATCAAACCTGGGACCCCTTGATTACAAGGCAACGACGCTACCACCGTGCCATCGGGGAGGCCACACATATCTATTATTTGTCCTAAGTATGACATATGTTTGCAAACACAAACATTATTTATTTCATGTTATCAGTTGTTTGAAGATGTAAACAAAAATAATTATGGTTTCCAACATGAAATAATAGCCTGCCCAAATATCAAGTTATGCACATAGGACGTATCACAAGTATATTTTACACAGAAAAACCTACACTAGGTATACCTTTCAGTCTTCCATCACATGACATGCTTGTAAATAATCAAGTAGTGTTACTTATTTTTTGATAATTTGTCAATCATTTTTCTGATATTCTTAATTTTGCTCTTTAAATTGTTGACAATTTCAGTGTAAAATGGCTATCCATGCTGTATCTAAAATTTTCTCAGTAAATAAATAAATATGTATTAAATAGCATTTCCCACACAATTGTAAACAAATTTAACATTTCAACTAGATTAAAACGGCCTCCACAATGGCACAGTGGTAGCGTTGTTGCCTTGTAATCAAAGGATCCCGGGTTTGATACCTGATGGAGGCACATAGTGCTTCGGATCACACTTTAAACTGTAGGTCCAGTACAAATTAGTTGTACTGTGCATAAATGGACTTAAAACACAAAATCATAGATTAAAACAGAACAGTCATATTTCAACAACTTGAATATTATCTCTGCCTCTTTAGGTTGAATATTGTTATGTGAGGACTCAGTCTGCTTTTCCTTTAAAAGTAGACCATGTCCCGGTATAAAAGTACAGTTCAATTTTTCTTTATATATTTATGCATATGTAAAATTGCAAGTTCAAGAAGTGGCAGAGGTATAGACGGAACTTTATATATATATAGAGAGAGAGCTCACTTTATGTATTAAATCAGGGTGGCTACTCTCCGGGAATTATGCGTGAATTCTGCTTGAATTTTTCACCGCAGACGTGAAAAATTGTAATTTTTATTAATCCAAATCCCATTCAATTTATTCTAATTTATAAATGCCCTGGGGCAAGTTTCACCATTTATCTTTTATTTTTATCGAGGAAGGCGGGGAAAAAATATGCATGGAAAATTGAACAGAATTCTCTCAATCCATTTACTTCGTTAGTGTCCTTTGCAGAATGACCTATGTGACAGACGAAAGATTATTGCAAGATATCTAAGTTTTTAAAGGTAATTTGAGTTTGAAACTCTCATACAACTAACAATTTCTGGTAGGTTACTATATCTTGTAACATTTGTGACTTGTGTTTGTAGATGTATTTCAAGTCTGAGTATGTGAAATAGCAAATGTAAATTATGTACCTTAAATTATTTTAAATGGATATAAACCATTTAATTGAATTAGCCTTGTTGGATAAGTTTGAATCCCATGGGACTCTTTGTATTGTTAATATATTTGTGTGGATGGTGAGAGGCGGTAATACGTAACGTTGAAATAGAGAAAACATCTTCTTGTATATCCCTGAATTTTTTGAAAGTTTTTCTCGAAAACTGGCAATTGTAATTGAATTTTGTCATGTTCCTAGAGTAAATATAAATGTATCCATGTTATAGCTTGTTAATTATTTATTTTTGTTACTTGCTCAACATACCAGTGACCATTACCTTACATACCAAGATTGAGAATGGTTTCTCCAGAGTGTCTGACATGCCACTGTTGATTTCTATTTTGCAACTGCAACTATATAATTTCAGAATGTCCACAAGTACTGGAGGATTATTACCTTCGCATTTCATACATTTTTGTTTGTGAATAAAAAAACTGATTTGGAGTCTTATACAGAATCTATTTGGTGAACAAATAATACCATGGAAAGAAGCATGCTAACGGTAACGAATGTTAATATTCAAATATCCTGCTTCATAGATGTGAACTTAGAAATGATTCTTATCTTTGATAAAAATGATTGATTTTAATGTGATACTTCAAGTGGTTCTGCTGTCTTCACTATATTTTATTTTTTATACTTGTTCATTAACTGAAAAACTCCCACCTAAAGTTTAAAAAAGATAATAGCAAAGAAAATGATTTTTTTCGATGGTATAATGTGTGTGTTAATGATGAACATCTTGAAAATACTAAGCCATGCAGAAAAGGCATGAGGATGGAGAGCACAGAAGATTTTATATAAAGAAACTTCAAAAGATAACAAACTGTACAGACCAATAAACTTCATTATACATTCTTCATATATTTACATATGACTTAATTTAGCCTCTTCATGAAGCAAAGTTAAGTCGACTCATGATCTCACCACCAAACGTTCCAGTCAAGTGGTCAGGAGTGGCATGTTGAATTGTTTCTACATGTAACCACTGACTTTAGTGTTTGTATGTGCCTATGTTTCAGAGACTGGTTCTGTCTCACTCTTACATGGGACAAGATGGAAGCAAATACAGTACACTACACAGAAAACGGGAGCAGAACCAGTTTCTGAAACATTGGTACATATGGAAACTAAAGAGAGACTTCACACTAAAATGATGTGTCACTTGGAATGAATAGCAACAATTCACACCGATCCACTGCACAAGCCACCATTGGATTGTCTCATCCTCAATTGACACATGTTGCTTCAGTGTAAAAAATATCCCTAAAAAAACAAGCAATGCAAAGTCCCAACCAACTTTGTCTTGGTTGTTTTTATGGTGTTAATATTTGATGTAAAAAACAACCTTTTTGAAATAAATTCCCCATACCCGTCCGTAGCTTCCATCACAAGGAACAATGCCTCGCCATTCTGAATGCCCTTTTCCACAGGGCAGTAACCTAAAAGCCAATAGTGCCCATCTCAAAGCACATCATCTCCCAGTCGTGAATACTCGCCCACACGGTTGACACACACACACAGAAAGTTGGTATCTATATTTATTTTCTACATCTCCTGCAAACCAGTAGAAACATGCATGCCTTGTCCAGGTTTGAAAGTCAGCATCCCTGGTTTTACAGTGCAGAAGAGAAGAAACAGCATGCCAAATACAATTTGCTGGTATTACAAACCTATGTATTGTTTAACTGCTTGCTCTTTTAATGCACTGATTTCTAGTGCTGCTTGTAGACAAACCTTCATGACCAGTGCTTTAAGTGGTTTCAGTCAATAGCCAGAATGTCAACCACAAATGAATCAACATGAGTACTACTACTAATGATGACAATAATAATGGTGATTGGTATTGTTATTATTATTGCATACACAGTAAATATAAACACAAACTATCACATCTGTTATTTCAGAAAATTTAAGTTGTCATTTGGATTATAAAAGACAGCACTTGCCCATTGGTAATATTTGTTCCAAAATTTCCACACTGCTTACTGACGAGAGACAAATTTAGTATCTATTGTTTGCAAAAAATAATGTAACAATGGACAGACTTTTGTAGTGTAGTAAATAAATAAAATGGATGACTGGCAGGAACTGAGTTCTGGCACAAAAGTGATTTACCAAAATGGAGTTCCAGCTCACTTTAAGCCCTGTTCATGACATGGCATTGTAAAGGACTTTCTAGATTTGTACGCATCCATCATTGGTTTCAAATTTGATGCATTATGCTTAAGTAAGAAAAGCACATGTTTCTGTAACTCAATACAAAAGAGGAGCATTTGCACTACTTTCATTTACAACCTAACAAGACTGTTGCATGGGTGTAATTTAATCCAGGATCACTTATGTCTATAATTGTTACAAGTGCTCAAAGTGGCGGGTAACATGGAAAAAATTCCATAAAGCATCTCAGTTTGGATAATTTGCACAGGCATCTTCCCACCTACTGCATTGTTTCCATGTTGGTTCATACAAGCACCCTCCTATCCCCAAGCATTCCACCAGCCCAGCTATTAATTTCCACTTCAAGCACTGATGATAGGGAGACTCAGGAGGACCACTAGTGGCAAGATATTTTCTATCTTATTTTCCATCAATCTTTGTTTCTATGATTACAATTATTATGAATGGGAATGAACGGCAATTTATAGTAGATTCGATTGCTGAATATATTAGGTGATCACATTTCAAAAGTGTCACTGAAATTCCCAGGTTTGAGTCCCAACCTGTTCATAGATGTTCTTCGTGGGTGTGTCATCATCAATTTCATCCAATAATCACTTATCCTCATCATGATTAGCCAAAATGACACAAGAAGAGAAATTAAATAACAATACAACAATAATTTGAAGGTAATAAAGGGTGTTCCGTATAGGGTGCCGAATTTGAATCGAGTGCTATTGTTTTGTTTTGAGGTTGGCAGACCTGTTCTTACCAATGTTTTGGTATCTGTTGTTATGCAGATTAATGTAGCCTCAATTGTTTTGACTCGTTTGTTGTGGTTACGATATGGAACTCCATGAAAAATTCCCACAACAAGTGATCTCTTTGCACGGTGACCAGGAATAGCCGGCAAGGTCATGTGATCTTACACCCTGTGATTTCTTCTCATGAGGGTTTGTGAAATCACAGGTGTAAGCCAACAAACCACAAACCCTTTTGGAACTGAAGGCAGAAATCATACGGGTGATTGGAGGCATCAGGACAGACATCTGCGAGAGGGTTATCAGTAATTTTGTGGAGTGCGTAAATGTATGCACTCAGTAGGGGTGGACATATGCCTGACGTTGTTTTTCATACATAAATGGGAGATGTTACTGCTTACATATATGTATGTTAGATATAACTACTTTCATGATATTTTCCATATTGTTATTTAATTTTCTAATTCGGCATCCTATACGGAACACATATATATATATATGTACACCCAACGGCGAAAGAAACAGTAGGCGAAATGTCCACCACCATTTTCATTCGGTCTGAATTACACAATGTGATGACAATGAATTGAAATAATGACTTCAATAAACAATGCCTGCTTCGAACCAACATAGTTTCATTCCTTAAAACAACACAGGATGTAGAATAAAGAAGTAATGAAAATGGCAGTGGACAATTTGCCTACCATTATCTTTGCCATTGACTGTACATGTAATGTATATGTATCGCTAGTAACAATCTACCAGCTGCGACCACATGCTATATAAGCAAAGAACAAAAAGATGTAGAACTAAGTAAACTTTTCCCCAAAAATATTATAATGTTTAAGAAGAGTGGATGTACATTTTATGCATAAGTGAAAGTCTCACTTCAGGTTGCACTTATTTTTGGTTGTTTTTTATTTTTGTTAGTAGTGTGAATTGGAATAGGGGCATGGGGAATTAATTATTTTATTGGGTTATATTTATCAAAGTGCGAACGTAAGAAATTTCAAGGTGACAAAAATAAGCATTTTAAGTTAGATATACACTTATACTAAAATTCTAACACACATAGACAGATATACACTTATACTAAAATTCTAACACACATAGACACAATCACCAAAGCAGCTGAAATGTTAACATTTTATCCACCCCTTGACAAATGACCATCCTTATTAACACACCCAAAGAACATGAGATGGAACCCTTTAACTGGTTTATTGGACTTCGCATACATGACCCCCTGTAGTTTATCTTTATTTCTTGATTTGGTTTCACTTTGTTTATTTTACGTCACTTTTATCTGCAACTTTGGCTAATCACGAAGGTGAAGATGAATGATGATAAGATGAGAGCGATGAAGGGATCATCACAAACACATATGGATGATACAAAAACAAACTCCTGGAAACTCATACCTGTTATCACATATTGTGAAGTTTAATTGTTTGGTTTGCAATAACAAATTTCTTCACTCGACAAATGCATACCAAATGAAATTAAAAAGATGATAATGAATATATAATAAAAAGTATAATACTACATCTCCTCATTTTAAGAAATAACAAATTTTGTCAAGTAGACCAGGAGGGACTCCCAGCTGTTCCGGGAGCAAGCCTATTCATCTCATGACACATTATCATTGTTTTCACACTCAATGTGTTAAACACCAAACCATTACACCAGGTTAGCATACACTAACCTTGGGTATATGGAGTGTTCACCACTGCTGTTTAAATCAGAAGTTTATTGAAAATTAAAGTTCTTGTCTTTGTTAATTTAAAAATATTGACTGGATTTAATGAGATCTGTCAAATGTAGTTCTTTTATAAATATATTTGGAAATAGATTAGCTTTTCCAATGGTAACACTTATAATAATCTTGTAACTAGCTAAAAATAAATTGTATGACTGCTTTTTTATTTGCACAATTTATGACATCGTTTGTAAACAAAATACCATTCTTGTTCTAATGTTAGTTTGGTATGATATATTTAACCATAATATTCAAAATTAAGAGCATGCCTAATTTAGAAATTTAAACCAGACTTGAATACCACTGTTAAAACAGATAATGGATAGAACTGGTTTGTGTGTAATAAATATATCCTTTGCGGCAGTTTATCTGGCAATGGCTATGGTAACATGAATGGACTGCTGTTTAAACCTTCATCCTATTTTATACTTTGTACTTTATATTTCCTACCACCTAGGTGGCTATGAATGGTGAGCAGTCAAATCACAGCCTCGCTACCAAAATTCCCTTGCTCGAGATCTAGCCTGCAGATGGAAGTTACTTTGTATTCCTTAATCTATTTCATGTGATCACCATTTCATCTTCACCACTATTAGCCAAAAGCGACAGAAAATCATTATCAAGTGAGAAAAATAAAACTACAATGCATTTATGTTATCTATCTGTATTGTGACTGTGACCAATAAATGTTAAATACAGAAATACGCAATGAACACACATTAAGAAACAATCATGTTTTATATTTGTTGAGAATTGTAAGGAAGAATTCCTGGCTTCACAGCGCACAGTGGAAGAAACAACTCGCCTAATGGGATTTGGTAGTGCACCATTAAACTTAAAACTCTTATTTTGCACAATTTCATGGTGTTTCACATTGTAGACATGCACACAACATGAATGGGCATTGCCTATGCATAATAATATAATAACATTTTTTAGTGGTTTTCATTTTTCCTGCAATGTTTTGTCTGGTTTCCCAGAACTTTTTCAAGCTTACATCAAAATTAAATAAACACACACACATGGCTAGTCATTCTACACTTCTACATAGTGTGCTACACTGTGTATCAGAAGAACTTTCCATGTACAATGTTTTCACATCAAAACACAACAGTGATATTTGTTTGTTTTACTTAGAAATAAATTTTTTAGTGGTTTTTATTTTTCCTGCAATGTTTCGTCTGGTTTCCCAGAACGTTTTCAAGCTTACATCAAAATTAAATAAACACACACACATGGCTAGCCATTCTACACTTCTACATAGTGAGCTACACTGTGTATCAGAAGAATTTTCCATGTACAATTTTTTCACATCAAAACACAACAGTGATGTTTATTTTTTTTACTTAGAATTAAATAAGAAAGCTCCCCACACGCATGCATGAACTGAAGCTAAAACCATGGTACTAATCTGATATTCCCCGGACAGATTTCTTCATTTTTACACAAGAAACTACTTACGGTAATAAGTTCCTGTAGCATTTCTAACATCTGGAAGGTGTTTTGTGTGATGTAATGGATTTCTTCAAATTTAAAAGTTTTGGGGCTCATTTGGGGGCAGGTGACTCCGGCCAATTTCTAACATGCCTTTAACAGAGACTCTCTAGATAAAGCCAGGGAGCCGGAGCGGAGGCGAGGCCGCGTTAGGGGTTGGGGGCGGTAGGTCAATTACCCCAGGGGCAGAGCCCGGAATCTGTGGGAAATTTGGACTCAAAAATTTCAAACAAAAATAATTTTTTAGTTTAAATTTCCCACCGATTCCGGGACGAAAAACATATATACACCTTAAAGAATGTTCCGCGAAGCAGATAGGTAAGTACAAATGTCAAAAATTGACAAAACGAAGGAGTTATAGGTGTCCGGGGAATATCAGATTTTACCAAAACTGCCTATCAGTTAAACAGGCATATACTGAACAAATTAGCAAATTGCTTTTTCCAAACTTGAAGCTTACTTCTGCACACATTTCGGTACTACTTTACTATACCGGAGACACCTATCAATGATTTATTTCGCAATTTTTTACATTGCGGAACATTTCTTTAGGTGAAATAATGGATTTCTACGAAAATAATGTCTATTTCTTACATACAATAGCCTCACGAACCATCACGGGGACGAGGTATGCCTACTATAGATCGACCACAAGGAAAAAAACCTTGGGATGAGAAGTCCCCGTGCAGCTTTCCCTTCTTCCCTCCACCTCGAGCCATAAGGAAGCATTGTCCACTCTCCCCCTCTCCTACTAGCGGGGGTACGGTGCACAGGAGCCGCGGGTCTGCGCAGGTTGTTTTGCTCGTGGTTCCACTATAGGTTAGGTTAGGCCTGTTAGGTTAGGTTCCATTAGCACTCCTTTCATTCAATTTAGCATATACGGACAACATCGGAATTACAAATTCCATGGCATCTTCCACACCCGGCAACAATTTCACGACGCATCCTCGACACGTCATCTTGTAGCAGCAGCAATAGCGCGTATTGTGCTCTTGTGCAGAAAGCAAATGGCGGCAGCAACAATAGAGCATTGGAAATAGATTTTCGTAGAAAACCACATGCATTCGCATTAAAATGGATCAAAACTAGGGTGACCAGACATACTCTTTTTAAGAGTATTATACTCTTTTAGAGGTTCATATACTCTATACTCTCTTCAATTTGCAAAAATCCCCAAATATACTCTTTTCCTTGCTATTTAATTTCATTCATTATTTTACGGGTAAAAATGCCTTAAAATCCACAGAACGGAAAACGTCAAAGATGTCAACAAACTGAAGTATTTACTCCTTGACTCAAGAATTTCCTATGAACAATTTCAAGTGTCATTTTCATATTCCATCAACAAGCAAAACATATTTCAAATTCATTGGAATTTAATGATAATGATTAGGGCTGAGCCGATACCACTTTGAACCGATACCGATAATCTTACCGATTCCCACAGATACAGATACTTGAAAATTGCAATAATTAAAATTTGTTCAAAATATTGGTGTGTAAATATTCTCCTCCAATTATATGCATCAACATACCAAGAAATTTGCTTGAGAATATTCAAGAATTGCATCAGAATATTAAAATATATATATTATGTAGTCACAAAATATAGTTTTTTGTGCAAAATTAGTGTAAAATAAAAAGGAAGTTTTAATTTTTCATAATTTCCAGGATAATTAGACTGTCAAGAAATCGAGCGGAATTTTTGCGGACCCCATGAAAGACCAAAATGCATGCGCACCTTCAACCTATAGACTATACTCTTTTTGGTCGACAAATATCTGGTCACCCTAATCAAAACTACATTCCCGAACATTAACAACACTACAGAAAATGATTTGTGTAAGTACTTTCTCCTGCAAATTTGAAGAAATCCGTCTCCAATATTCTAAATGGAGTGACCAGGTTTTTAAACTCCACATGTGCATAATCTACCTAACCTGGCCTGTTATATGCATACATGCACTCTCTAGTTAGCATGTATCAAGCTTACGTCAGTTTGCATTTATTTTTGTTTGGGTGACAAGTACTTCTACTTCTGCACACCATGGGTTTGGAAAAAATACCACAAGGTGTTCCGACATTCACTGATACTGCTAATATGTCACTTGACGTAGGTACGAACGTGTACTTAACACATTCCCAAATGCTTTTGTTGTTAGGTTAGACAGGTCAGGTTTAGAGTTATTACCATTAAAAATACTTCTGTAAATACTTCCAATACCTGATAATCATAACAAGATTTGTGGTATTCAGCACTTTCCACTGTCCCATATGTTATTCTCAGAAACTGGTGAAAATAGCTCCACATGCCATCCTCACAACCTGGTGACAGTAGCCTTATATACTATTCTCACCACCTGGTGAAAATAGTCGCGACCTATCTAAATGCATTTTCCACCCTTCTATACAAATTGTTAAAATGATTAGTCAAAACTTAGACGCATTTTAGTGTAAAAATAGCACGAAAGAAATATTTAAAGGATAAAATTAAAGTTATCAAGGATACTGCTTCGTACTTAACAACGTGTTTTTATTTTCTGCACATTACACCATTACAATATTTCTCTGCTGTACGAAAATAAAATTTAGCAGGTGATAAAGAATTTCATGGTTCACTTCAAATGTCTACGTTTTCGCTTGTGTTGATTTTGTTTAGACTGATATATGCTGCAATTTTTCCAAACAATCACAAACACCTTTTGTCATTATTGTACACTATTAAGTTAAAAATGCATACAAATATCCTTCTCGCTTTGATTTGCTCTTAACTCAACTAGCACTATATTTTGTTATATCTCCTGTTTACAGTACGAAAGTGATTTTTTTTTGTACACACTACACACAATTTCCACCGTTGTTACATTAATATATAAATTTTTAATGCACACACGCATGTTTGTTGTTTATCAATTCGCATTATCCATTCAATTGTTTTTTTTGTTGGTGTGACGTCACATCCGCAAAATCAGCCAATCGGAGACGAGAATCAAATCGCCTATGCTGAACTGAGTGGGATTGGCATATATGCCTGCTGCTTCTCCTTCTCTCGCTCCTCCTTCTCCTCCTCCTCCCGCTCCTCCTTTTCCTCCTTTCGCTCCTCCTCCACTCACTCCTCCCGCTCCTCATGTTCTGCCGGAACAAGAGGAGGAGGACGAGGATCTGCCCGTCATCGATCTGACTGAAGAAGAAGAAGAGGAGGGAAACTGTTCGCCACCAACAAAGCCACCAGACGGTCAGGAACAGCCAACCCTCCCCCCCTACACTGTCAACGGCAGAGACTGCAGTACCATCATCATCATCATCATCAGTAAGACATCTTTTGGAATAAAACATTAATAACATTTTTTTTATTTTCTCACCTTTCAAATTGCCTCGTTTTCTGCTTCCGACGTGTCGGTTTCCGCTAGGATATCCGGGAACTCACGATGTGGGTTTCTGTTCCCCAATTGGTCTTCAAGTTTGCCGATGCTGGAAAGAGACATATATTTATGTTTCAGATTCTCATGGCTTGAAGGGCGGTCGGAATATCTGACCATCTCTTCCAGATCTAATTCAGGATCTTTTATTCCTAGTGTCTCGCTTAGTGTTTCCTCCAAATTCATACCACATTGGAACCATTGTAACACCTCGGACATTTTCAACACAGATTCCGTATAAGTTTTACGGAATTCCTTTGTCACTGTCCCGACATCACCGTTCTCAACTATCATATGTTTCCTGTGACAACGAATCCTGTACAAGCGTGGAATGTCCCCATTTAACAACTCATTCAAATTCTCATACCTTGTCATTCACAACCCTGTCAGATCCGTGTTTATTCTCTCGTCAGCCATCATGATGCATTTCCTTGCCAAACAGCGTGGAGGAACATGCAGATGTGTTATATCTACATGTTCCGAATTTAATTCAGATTCCGTTTCCACCCACATACATTCTATCGGGAAATTGCCAGACACTACAATAAAAGGTCCTGCATGATATCCTCGAGTCTCCACCTCACCGGCTACACGGCCACTCCAGACACGGTACGGTAGATGTTCGTATACAGGCGCTTTCTCGAATTGATAATGAGTCTCGCATAAACCACTTGTGATACAATACATTCTTATCGGATAACCTTGACTTTCAATCTGCATGCAAGTCTCCTTCGGTAAATTTCTATCTTAAAATGGTACCAAAATTGATTCCCCCTATCATACTGGGACGTCGAATATCAAAAATTTTGAATTTGAATTCTGAAATATTTTCCTTCTGCAGCCTTTCATCTTTTTTGATCCAGAAATCGCTGTAGGATATGCGAGACACGTTGTTATTTCGTGAAAACACTCTGTATACCCGTACAGAGTATTACACTACACCTTCCTGTCAAAATTTTGTTTCCGTTTCCTCAACGTTTCACCACCACCACCGAAAGTGTCTTTCCTGCCAAGTTTCACTTCTTCATACTGATGCTTTTTTTCTTCCCACAGCTTACGAAATTGTCGTTCCGTTAGGTATTTCGGACACTTACATAAGGTTTTACTTTTTCTCTCACTTCTCCTTCCCTAGGCGATTCTGAAACTATCGATGGTCGTGGTGACCGTGGAGGAGACGGTAGTGGACGGGAACCACATACTGTTTCAACCTGCGGCGGTGAGTCCGGAGACTTCATACCGAACACACCGCTCACAAATCTCAACAGCCACGATACCACGCCCATTTTTACTCACCTTCGGGTACTTCACCTTCGATATCTGCTCGAATCTCACACAGATAGCGATGACTCTGATGATCTTTCGACGGTGATCCGTTATCTGCTGGTCTGTTCTAGGTGAAATGCGTCTCTGCTGATTCTGCAACGAAGATGGTGATTCTGGTAACCTTACGATTCGACCTTCCTTCCGATCTACGTTATCATTATATTCTGTGCGCATTCGTTCGCGTAGAGCATCCAACGCCCACGTACCTCTCCTATCTTCTTCCTTCCCCGGTACACTGTATACCGCTGTCACTTCCTACAAATATAATTTTTTACTCTATTCCCTTTTTTTACACCCGGCTTCTCCGACACCTTGTTTTCCTCTTGTTCTTCCTCCATCGCATCCTACACAGGTAAAATCTTTCTCACGTCTTTTCCTTTTATCCGATCAAGGTAAACACGTTCAATCAGATGCCCAACTGTTTTCCCTTAGAATTCCTCTACCGACCACTCTTTTCTTACACCCTTTCCCAGAATTCATCTCTTTTTATCCAGTCAAGGTCGACACGTTCAACCAGATGCCCATCTGCTTTCCCTTACAGGAATTCCTCTACCGATCACTCTTCTCTCACACCCTTTCCCAGAATTCATACACACATCCGCGTCTCCGACATAAATACATAAGAAAACCACACAACCAATTCCCAGAATTACAACTCATTAACGTCACCGGAAACGACAATTCCAAGAAAAACGTCACACACCTAAATTCCAAATATTCACATAATTGCCCCTTTGCCGCCTGAATTTAGGCAACACACATGACAAAAAACCTGGCCAACGCCTTACGTTACTACTGTCTGAAATACAATACATTGTTTTACTCACTAACAAATTTAAATTAATGAAGACTTAATACTTACATTAGGTATCTCTTTCTTGATTGATTGATTTCACACTCACAAACATCCATGGACAGGCCAGGATTCGAACCCAGGACACTTGGCATCATAGCGCGATGTGCTAACCACTGCGCCACGAGAGCCGGCGTAACTCTTTCTTGATTGTTTGCCTGCACAAACATTGAATTGAATTGAATTATTGTTTTTAGCCCACTTTATGCTACTCGGAACTGGACCTACTATTTAAGGTAGGATCCGAACCACTCTGCAATGTGCCTCCACCGGGCATCGAACCGGGACCCCTTGATTACAGTTACATTTTGCTTGCACAAGCATTTGTCTCTGTCATTTTCAGATAAAAGTAAAGTGTTCGACTCATAGGACTGGGCAAATAGCTGCCCCCCGTGTCGTAGTTGTTAGCACAACGTGCTAGAACTCCAGGGGTCCCGGATTCAAATCCTGCTCTGGGCGTGGATGTATTTAGTGAATGTCTCTTCATCAATTTCATCATATCATCATTCATTCTCATCTTCGCTTCGCAATTAGCCAAACGTGGCAGAAAAGCGACTCTTTAAAAAGGTTTTTATAATTTTCAATTCAGAAAACGACCTGTCTGCTAATGTGAAAGAGGCAGCAAGGGACATGGAAGAGGCAAAGCATTGATCAGGATAACGAAGCCAATGAACTATGTTTTGAATTTGGTTTGAGTTTTGGTTTTAAGTCCATTTTATGCACAGGGAGGTTAATCGGGACTGGACCTGCAGTTTAAAGTGGGATCAGAACCGCATGTGTCTCCACCGGATATTGAACCCGGGACTCAATGAACTATGTTGTATCATATGAGATCAACAAGTTTTCACGTAATTCACGTCCTTTATCTTGTACTTGAAAGAACTAGCTGATAATATTTGTGAATGAAGTAAGGGTTTGGAAATGTTCTTTCATGTTTTTTTTCAATTTCAGTATCTATAGAACTTGACAAAGGAAGGTTGCATCACTTTGTATGTGTCTACAATTGCTTTCATGTGTTTAAATCAATTGTCCTGTAGTGAGAAAATTGTGTTTGCAATCGGAGAATAAAATATTAATACTGTGAACTAGCTCTCTCGATTGGTAAGTCTTTGGTCCCGACAGAGTTCGTCAAAGTGGTTATTTACCTTTTTGATTATTTTTCATGACAAAACTTTCAATACATCGCTAAACTTCTCCTTAAGAGCATGGCAGCGTCTTATCATGCTATCCATCGTGTTGAATTAAGCATTTTGACAGATAATTGTTCAAGATTTCAAGATTTTAACTCTTGGCATCGCAGAGTTACCATATTTATTTTGAACTCTTTCCCGGTTACTTTCTACAGCATCTTTATGAGCCAAATTTGAATTATGAATAGCGAGCGCAATGTACTTCATAAGCTTGAGACACTGTTCGTATGTAGGCTAAACTGATGGGGCTGCAGATCCTCTTGAAATTTTGAATCAAATTTTAAAAAGATAGGAGTAAAGAACTGAATTGATAAATGTAACTTCCTTAAATTATTCCAGATAACCATTTTTATCTTTGAATACTTTTAGAACGAAGGTTAAAAGGAATAATTATGAAATGTTTTAGAGTTTCTCTCCAACGTAGCTATGTAATCCACCTTTACAATGCCGGCCCCTCCGAAAAAAAAGAATCCAGCGTACGCTTGGCGCTTGAGATGCAAATTGCTTCGTTCTTTATTGAATGTACAAGATATACCAACCAGCGTTCTAATCCTAGCTCAGTTGTGTTAAACCTTGCATAATTCACCCCACCTTTATTCCTTGCTTAGCATAGTGGGAAATCGTGGCATAATCTCTGAAGACTTGCATCTATATGGAACACCAACTTTGGGTCTCTGCCTGCAACGGGCCAGTGGAACAAAAACGTAAGTCAGGAGAGTCCATTACAGTCTTCCGCACATTCGTGAAAATACGGCCCCGGGGCACTGTCCCCATTTTCTACAGCTTGGTTTTGCCCCTGGTATAAATAAGAATTTTTCCACTTGTTTTTAGGATAAAAAAAAACTATCGGTTGCCTCATTTTGCAACATCTCTTAAATGTGCCTACATGGTGTGGTCCCGTATGCACAGGAATTTTACCTTTTTCATCAACCCTTACCGGTGACAGTATTTCATAAATAAAACTTTACGTGCTTTGTGGGCTTGAGTAATGTCTAAACCCTATCTCGGGTATCTCTGGAGCAAGGCAGCAGTTAAGTTCATTTCACAAACTATTGCCATATCGAATATTTCTGGCTAGTCTCAAAGCAGAAGGTAAACTTCACAATATTTTCTCGAGTTTTGAAATGTTTCCATGGGAAAAAGTGCAAACAACCCCACCCCGCCAAAAAAAATATCCCCGCGTAACCTCTGGTTTTAACAAAGTATATACTACATAAGAATTTTTGCGGAATGGAAGTTTTTGCCAACATGTCATTTTCTATAATATCTTTCATTGAAATAAGTAATTGTGTTATATTTATATACTTATTTAAGTAAATAAACCCAACAGGCTGATTCCAAGTTAGAGAGTTCATGGTAGATAATGGAACCGAGATACAGGTTATACATGCCTTAGTGAGCGTTATTTGAGAGTGTTTTCATTACAGCGTTTTTAAATTGCATATAAGACACAGATAATGAATCAATATTTTTGTTACGCTTCTCTAAGGCATTGTAGAAGACACTCATTCTCCATATTTTTGACAATGTTAGTTCAAGCTCTATTTACAAAAAAAATGTTTAATGATTGGGTCGCGTTTTGTTGTTAGGAACGCGTAATTTATATTGTGAGATCCAGAGCGGAGAGCGAAGTTTCCCATTACATACGTATTTTCCAGAGCAGCGGCAGGTTGCGTTCTGTCCTCCGATCGTCAAGCATGTGCATTCGGAGCTCTTCTATTAGATTACTGTAGGAATCAAATCTGGGATAAGTACCTTCAAGTTTGTACTTCATGTAACGTAACATTTTCGATTGTACTCGCTCTATTTTTGTAGTCTGACTGTATTATACTGTCAGTGTTCCATATAACATACCCGAATTCCGTACTAAAGAGTAATATAAAACCTTAAGGGTTTGGGTATTTCAGAAGCTTCTGCCCATTCTAATAATGAGCCCGATAAGTTTCTAACCATTGCTCATTATTTTGTTAATATGGTGAGTGAAAGTTAGCTTAGAGTCAAAATAGATTCCTAGGTCCCTTGCCGTTTCCGATTTTTTAAGATTGGTATTATTCATTTTATATTGAAAATTTAAGATCGTTCTTTGTTTAGAATAAGTAACGGAATAGCATTTTTGCTGCATTCAAAGAAAGACCGTTGCACAGACATCACGCACTCAATCTATTTATGTCTTGTTGTAGACAAATACAGTCTTCAATACATTATATTCTTTGAAATAATTTCAGGTCATCTGCAAATAACAGTTTTCTAGAATTAATCACGTGTTCTGGTAAGTCGTTGATTAACAGAAGAAATGGAAGGGATCCTATGTTGGACCCTTGAGGTACTTCGGAAAGTACTAGAAATTCGCTGGATGTGTGGCCTTTATATGAAACATATTGTTTTATATTCATTACGTATGACGCCATAAGTATCCTAAGGGGTTGGGAAAAGTTAAAAGTGCCCAATTTACTTGGCAGTACATCATAATCTACAGTGCCAATGGCTATGTATCCACCTTCCCCCATCATCTAGCACTGTGCTTATGAAATGCGGTTTTCACCAAGGTTTGCTTCTATTGATCAGTTGGTCAGAAAGCCATGCTGGAATTCAGTTAAAGTTTCTTTAACCTGGTTATATATGTGGCAATATAAGATTTGCTCAAATATTTTAGCAGGGGCAGATAAAAGAGCTATAGGACGATGGTTTTGTATGTTTCTGTTCTCCGATGATTTCGGTACTGGACATAACAGTTATTTTCCACCGTTCGAGAAACTGCATAGAAGATATTATCGCGTTGTAGATAATGAAGAGAGCATTTTTATCTGTCTCTAATCCCCATTATAATCTGCCCCACACGTTTCATGTCAACAATCCCCTACGTAACTATAGAGACAATAAAGAACAGAAAACACATGATTTGCAATTCGCTGGCATCCCCAAGCGTTAAATCTCAAATACCGTTGTCATCAATTGGACAGCTAGCATACCTATCAAAGTATTTTTATTGCAGAAAATTAAACGAACACAGTAATCGTGGAAATTTACAACTATCTCTTGCATATACCGACCATGGTGATCTTCAACATCTGCAATCTATGCAGTGCCGGATATACAACCCGCAGTGCGGGGGGCGGAGACAAGTAAGACTCTAGGGGGTCCTCAACCATAGCAGAGGGTCGTATATGCGTGTGTAAAAAATAAACGTTCTTACTCAGAGGTACAGAAACGAATACAATATATACAGGTAAAGTATCTTGTGCATGACACCTTGCCATGGAAGCTCATTTAGGGTAGGGCCCCACATATTTTCTATATTGACCATCTTGGAGGTGATGTGATCAGCACCACGCTGCGGCCTTCTTTATCTCCTCCCTCCGGATACCATTTGGTTTGAGGCTGGGTGGGCCCTAGAGCCGCTTTATGCGAGGACAAAGCCGGATAAATTCCTACCTTTGACTACTCACCCCAGGCTTCCCGCGTGGCAGTCAGACAAGAATCAAGTCAGGCTAGAATTTCGCGAGAAATGCAGGAAAGTCTTCGACATTGTAACAAACGTATCATTTTCCAGGTGTGAGAAAATAGTGTCACATATACATCACATCATACCTATCCTTTCAAAAGGACCTCCCCGATGGCGCAGTGATAGCGTCATTGTCTTGTAATAAAGGTTCCCGGGTTTGATACCCGGTGAGGCACATCGCACAGTGGTTCGGATCCCACTTTAAACCGTAGGTCCAGTCCCAAGTAGCCGTACTGTGCCTAAAGTGGACTTAAAACACCAACTCAAACAAACAAATATCCTTTTAGAAAAATGTTAAGGGACTTTTGAATCACCCTCTAGGCATTTGTTGTCAACATGAAGTCAATAATAACACACCCATGCACATACATTATACGTGTGTGTGTGTGTGTGTGTGTGCGCGTAGAGGTAGCTAGGTAGGTAGAGGGGTGCCTTTGGTAATATTTTTCGGGGGGGGGAGGCAAGATTTGTAGATCCGGCACTGAATCTATGACAATCTGATATTAAAAATGCAACTGATTTTATTCATAGTGGCTTTCCAGAACTATGCCAGGCAGCAATGGTCGTCTATCCCTAACGTAATCCATATATCTATTATACAGGAAGTAAAGAAACACGTTCTAAATCTAGTCCTCGAAACGTTGGACACAGACTACAGAAGTGATCGAGAACATTTCTGCACCTCGGACAAACCTACAAGGGATACAATATTTCTAATATTTTCACTGACAGTAGAAGAATTTCTACTTACCATTTCTGTAGACTTGATTACTGCCTGTGGACAAGTAACTGCAGACTCCTATTTTCCCATAGCTTTTATATCTTTAAAAAATGCGCAATTCAAATTGTAATTATTATGCGCAAGAATATTCAAGTCCCTAATATTTTCAACGTCGTAATTTTTTTTTAATTATAATGCATCGCAATAAATCTAGCGATACAGAGAATTCTGTCCATGCTTTATTATGAAACTATTATATTTTGTAAAGCCAGATAGATAAGCCCCTTGTTTGGTATAGTGCATATTATTTATTCACTTTTAAAGTTATATTATATATTCGTTCTCTGAGTAAATATTACGGTTCAGAGTGAAGAACTTAATCTGTTTCTTATTATCATAATTTAAATGCACAGTAGCTTCACGATAGTTTTATTTAAATTTGATCTTTCGAAATTAGGGAATAAAGAATTATTACGCTGAAGACAGTTATATTATAAATAATAAAATTCCTTGATCGAGGAAAATAATCTCAAATACTGTAATTTTATACTACTGGCTTGCATTATTGAATCAAATACTGGTGGAAATAACTTAGTGTCATTTAACCGTGCAACGATAACGAATTTTATGTGGTTGCTTTTATTTTCTATAATTGAAATGGAACTAATAGCGTTATCTTTCATTGTTGTGTTCATGAAGACACGTGAGCGTCTTGTCTTTGATCTGAGCATGATACACATTTTATTTATCGATAGATCCTGATTTTGTGTGATTCTCAAGGTCGCGTGAACTCCCATTTCAGCACTTAGGGTAATACTTAGCGTACAACTATTTACAGTTACCTCAAGTTGAAAAGTGAAGCTCTGCGTAATGTCCTTAAGAAACGAGCTGTGTAATGGTATCTTGGTTTTCTGGTATGTATGCAGTAAACCTACTCGGCAGTTGCATTGGGTTTTGAATTGGGCTAATACGGAGACCACACTTCAGATCCTTTGACCTTGTCCAGACGAAGCCAAGAGTCATGTATAGAGAGGATTTGATTTTTTTTTTTCGTTTTTGTTATTTATCGTCGCTTTTCTGCTACTTTTGGCTAATCGCGACAACGAGGAGGGTTGATGATATTTTTAAATCAATGAAGGGACGCTCACAAAGAACACACATGTCCAGGCCCGCAATCGAACCCGACACCCCTGGCGTCGTAGCGCGATGTGATAACGATTCAGTAGCGTTTGGTCCGAGTTGCAGTTCGTCCGAAAGCGAAATTCGTAGAAAAATGCTACAGTTCGTCCGCGACGGTTTAATGAGTTGCGTTTCGCCCGAGCCTGGCTGATTAAGAGTCACACCTTGACTAACCGGTGGCACCGGAGGGTGCAAGATATTGTGGACCATATTTGGATCAGTGCGTTCAAGGAGAACACATCTTTTCGTAAGATGGAGTTTACAACAAACATTTGAGAGTGTTAGCAAGCAGTTTGCTCAGTTGTACACAGTTCACGTCAGTGGCGTGCCCAAGGGGGGGGGTTGGTGGGGGTTATAACCCCCCTCCTTTGGCCCAATATTTCTAAAAAAAAAAGAATGTCAATGGTAGGAAAATATGACAAAATGAGGGCGGACTACCAAGAAAAGGTATACGTAACCCCTCCCTTACGAAAATCCTGGGCACGCCACTGGTTCACCTAGATTTAGGAAGCACTAGAGAAGATACAAATGTTGCTCCTGCAGTTTTTGGGTTGCTTCCTGACAAGAAAAGGGTTATCTACATTCGCCTATTTGAAGCTATCCTTAAAGTAGTACTGCAATGCGCTCCTGAAACAGTAAAAATTGATTTTGAGGTAGGAGCTATTGAAGCTTGGAAACATGTCTTTCCAAGAACTAAAGTACAAGGTTGTTTTTTTCCATTTCTCACAAAGTCTGTGGAGGAAGATACAGAAAATTGGGCTTACAAGCAGAGGCGTCGCCTGAAGAGGGTTCACGGAGCACACGAAACCCCAAACGAAAATTATTATATTCAATTTGTTTTCTTTTCTGCAGAATAAAATACTACATTTCAATATACTTATTTTATAAAGCAGCTATTTTTGTTAAAAAAAAGTCTTCATAATGCTTAATATTTCCCAATTTCCCCCGACTGTTGACAAGAGAAGCTCACCAGGTTAGGCTGCGAGAGGCCGGGGCACATCTGGCGCAGTGAACTCCCTCTGCTGTATTCTTCCCGTGTTTTATCTAGCTCGACGGAAGAAGCCGAAAAAAAGCAAGGGGGAAAACTGGACATCGGAGCACGTGCCCTTCCGAAAGAACACTCAACAGATGGCAGCAACTATTCGGAGAATGCCGATAGCGGTCGAGGTACGAGTATTTAAGGTATTTTTAGTTTCGTTTAGCTTCTGTATTGGGGAAAAGTAAGCAGTTATTAATATATTATAATGCAAGTACGTTTGCATGCATTGTTATAGTAATTCCTAAAATCTTCGATGCTTTTCGCCATCCATTTCGCCAAAAATTAAGGCAGAAAACTTCCTCAAAAACTTTATTGCAAAGAGTTGTCGCGCACACGAAGCCTTGCAGTTGCATGGCAGAAGGTTTTGTTGTCAAACACTATATCACCAAAATGATCAGAGTTGCACTTACATCGACATTTTAAATATGTTGCTTAAACCTTTAGATAATGTAGACGAGTCAAAAAGAAAGAAGACGAAGACACTGCTAGTGGAAAATAATATTTATCTTGGTACACATGTATGCGAGTATGGATAAATATCCATTGTATTTTTATTGAAAAGAAATTGCAATTGTTATAAACTCCTACAGGTAACTTAAGACAATAATTTTAAGTGTCGCAAATTGCAATTCACATCATGAAATTACAAATAGCTATTGAAATTGAAATAATAATAATAATAATTCGTTGGTATAATGGTTAGTTGAATTGGTGGCGGGATTAATTCTTAGGAGTAGGTACAATAATTTCCAACACTAAATGAGGACAGAAGAAGGCATTTCAATAGTTCAAACTGTTTACCTTAGTAATTTTTCCTTGTTTTTTTTCCTGGGTAATGACGGGCGAGTGGGATGTTAAGCGGAAACCATAAATCGAAACAGTGGCGGCGATTAGTGGGGCGAGGGGGCAGTTGCCTTACACTTTTTCCCTCGCACTATGTTAAACCTTTGTATACAGAGGGAAATATACTGTCTTTGCCCCCCCCCCCCCAGTTTTGGCTTCTTGCACCCCCGGTTCCGGAACTTAATCGCCGCCACTGAATCGAAATAAATGAAAATTGACTTATGTTTCGTAAATAATGGATTTTCCCTGGGCTCTCTGGCGGAGGAGCTAGCACAATACAAGGTCCCAGGCTCGTATTCTTCATAAAACATACATTATTATATTCACATTTCATGTTTTACTTTATTTTATTATTCCTTCCTTGTACTCTACAATTTTTTAACCTTTTTGTATGTTCAATTAATCAGCGTCACTCACATTTAGCGTTTTCTTCTTTATGATTGTGATCAACGATTGATTTTCTGAAATTCTCTTAATTTAGGCTGGGTGTGAACACCCAGTGTACAAATCCAGTCAGGAAGTTCGGAACTCCATCAGGATGTGTGCTGCCTTAGCATTCTTAAAGGTAACGGAAGTGGAGGAAGGATGGATTCATATCCATAGTCAGCCAGAACAAAATGAAGAATTGACTGAATTTTTCGACTACTTTGTAGACCAGTGGTTGGAAAATCCACATGTTCCAATTGACATGTGGAACTGCCACCAAAGGAGACACATGACAAATAACGCGGTTGAAGGATGGAACCACCGATTGAACTCAGTCGTGGGTAAACCACACCCCCGAGTGAAATATTTGATTATGTACTTGAAGAAAGAAGCAGAACATTCAGATGCTAAGATTGTAAGAATGGAGCTGAATATTCAGGGTGGCTCAAAAAGTCACTTAACACCCCCGGTACAAGGCCACTGCAGCGCGCAACATGGAAATGGTGATGACCAATCATTATCAGGCCAAGTGGTAACCACATTGACGCCACCCGCGTGGTCGGCGGCCATCTTGATGTCAGCCATCTTGAATTCAACTTCAGAATATTAAATGGGAGGGGGGTGATATGATATATCAAATCAGGCTAGAATTTCACGAGAAATGCAATGGTGAAGAATTTTTTTATGTATCTTTAACCAGTAAAAACTTATGACTGAATTCTTGTACCAATTTTCTTCTTTTCGAGGTGTTAGAAAAATGCCTTAAAATTTGTTTAGCGCATCGGTAACACATCTAGATCAAAGTGACATCTAGGGAGAGAAGTTCAAACGCCATTGCACAAGATTTTAGTTGGATACATCCATGAAAAGCTGCGCACTATGAATGGTTGTCGCAAACAATTACCAGTGTGACGCTTCCATTGAATTAAAAGTCCTTCACAGTGAGAAGGCTAATTTTTATGTCAGGTAACCGTAAGCTGCCTGTTCCTGGAATTCGGACGAAACGCTACGCCACGGTACTAACCACTCCGCCACGGATGCCGTCATCGAGATGCGAATGAGACTTAATGTCCTCTTTCGAGACTTCGGTGAATGAGATTCAAATCATGATTATTTCGTTTAGATCAAAATTGTTTTGCTGTTCGTCTTATTGTAGACACTTTTTCAAACGGGACAATTCCGGAAAAATGCCCTCCTCCACTCTCATACATTCGGAGGTATGCTCTATTGTCCCGTTGCCTTAAATTATACCGGAACGTCAGGGATGCGAAATATGAACCGGACCCCCCCTTTTTTTTCACATGATGGTATGATTATTATTGGAGACATACCGAAAAGGCGGCTGACTGAGTATAGATAGTTTGTTTTCAGAGACTAAAACTTTGTTTTTTCATTGCGATGTCTAGCTAAATAAGCCATTTGATGCCACCTATTTTCACTCACTTCATTCTCAGAGGTTACCAATTCAACATTATTGACAATGTCAATTGCACTGGCGGGGGTAGAAGGGCTAGTGCCCCTGCCAGCAACTCCTACTACACCCCTTTACGAGCAGAGCAGACAAACCTTGTCAAGGCGACTTCCATAAGTAAGAGAAAACACTTAATTACTTTCGCATTTTTCAGTAAAACTAAAATTATTCCAACTGAGAAAATCTGGTCTATGTTATCATGCCATAGGAGTGTGAGAAGGGATGACAAATTGAAGGGATTGATGAGGCAAACATATAAAAATATAAAATATGTATTCCTTCTCAAATATCAAAGCTACTACAGTAGTAGGAGACTGATTTTGTTTTACCTTATGCAAACTGCTCCGACACGGATACCCGGTGTTATTTTATCAGAAATTTTAGAAAATAGATATTGATTAATTTATTTGCTTCATTCTACTTCGCTTTTCTTCCACTTTCTCTTTTGGCTAATTGCAAAGACGGCACTGACTGCGAGTCAAGACGGCAGAGCCTCGTTAGTCTTCAAAATTCAGTCCAGCTGCACAGCGTGGAAGGGGGTTTGACATTTGGGTGTTTTGAGGAAGTAACTGCAAAATGTTTATGTGAAATATATATTAAGCGTCATACTGACTACGATCATTGATGTCATGATGTCATTAAGCAAATATGAAATGTACACGCTCTCAGCTGTCAAGATCAGCCACAAACCCATTGCATACGTTCAGCATTAGTACCCAGATTAATATGTGATATTTGTGTTATAATAAGTATTTTTTATAATTCTGTGTATCATTCGTGTCTCGGGTGTCGCGACAAGACGACACCGATAAAGACAAACATTTACAACTCTAGATCTGTGTTGTGTTGTGTTGCAGACAAAATTTCCCCTTTGCAAAGGTCAAAATTTCGCCTGTTCGTCCAATTTTTCCCTTCATACAAAGAACTCGCACAATAATGATAATAGTAGTTAGTAGTATCAGTAGTAGTAGTGTCAGCAATATTTTCATTGGCCCATGTTCGTACATATTAGAATCAAAATGTTTTACAAATTCATCACGTACTAGTACTTGCTAATAGCCTAGTTATCGCTACCGCACCAGACGTCTAGAAAGCCAGGCATGAATATACAATTGTGTTTGTTCCTTCACCCATTCATTCATCCTCATCGTCTTTTTAACCGAATACGTAGGAAAAAGACGTAAATATTTTATAAATATGTAAGTAGACACTAGGCTTATACTGAAGAACTAACAGCAAAGGATTATGAATATGAAAATGGAACTAGTATAATCTTTAATACATATAATCTGTTCCAATATTGAGCCTGATGGTTTCATATTTCCATGTAATTTTTGTATCTTTCATGGAATTCCCTTTTTAGTTTAAATTCGGTCCGAATTTCCCTGCAAAAATGAAATTTTCCTTCATGTGGCAACACTGCTGTAGATGAGACTGTGCCAAGTTTCGTTTCGTCTCGGTGCCATCTCTAGATCTGTACAGGGCGATGGTATAGTCGTCGTCTTGCAATGAGGGAGTCTCGTGTTCGACACCCGGTGGAGACACATGTTGGTTCGACACCCGGTGGAGACACACGTTGGTTCGACACCCGTTGGAGACACATGTTGGTTCGGATCCTCCTCGAACTGTAGTTCCAGTCCCAATTAACCTCTTTGTGCACAAAGTGGACTTAAAAACAAAAAATCAAAACTCTAGATTTGAACCTTAGAAATACCGACACTCAAAATTATATTTCAGTGCACTGGTAGGTAAGAAGAGTTAAAAATTCAGTCGTCAGGTGATGACTATAGTGAATTTTCATCGCCCTACATTCTGAGCTAGTGTCCAGCCCGTTATCTTCTTTCAATCAGCCCCACCACACAGTATAGTGGTTAGCGACACACCGCCAAACAATATGTTCGAATTCTGAGCGTGCGAGTTGGATTCGCTTACGATGGTAGTGTTGTTAGTATTTATTTATCCTTTTCATCAGTTTAATTAACCTAAGAAACATAGAAAAGTCAAGAAAATTAATTAAAATATCGAACAATACACGTTATTGTTTACCTTTATTGATAGATTAGTTTATCTCTTGTAAGACATTACATTTTAATATGATTCTTTTGTGTAGACAAAAATGATTGCCTGTTACATGATACTGGATGATGTCCTGGGAAGTAGCGTACGTTTATAAATAAGCACAATAAACACGTCTTAAACAAGTAAACAAATACATTATCTTGAACTTCGAATAATCGAATTTTTCATTCGAAGTAATTTTTTCCCCTCTATAGATATTTAGCACCATTGTTTTCATTTGTGATGAGATTAGGTCAACACCAATTTAACGAAATACATGTTCGTAATATATTTCTTATTTATATATATACCTTTATATATATATAATTTAACAACTCTAACATCAAATAGATATTCGTTAGTAAGCACCACTGGCATACGCCGTGGGGCTGATGGGGCTACACCTTCTCCCGATTTTTTTAGAAAATAGAGTTCAAATGGCAGTTGTGAAGAACTCGTGAAAATCAGAGTGGTAAATGCACCTCCCCTTCTTAATATAACCCCCGATTATCATTTTTGCCTTTGAACCACTTTTAAAACTAAGGTTGGAAATGGTAATTATGAAATGTTTTGTAGTGTATCCCATCCCCCTCCTAGAACGCAGCTACATAATATCCAATTCCAATTCCCTCCCCCCAGTAAAAATCCTGCCTACACCATTGGTGTGCACTTTAATCTGTTGGAAAAAATTACATCTGGAGTTATGAATTCTGGAACTTACGTACAGTCACCGGCAATAAGAAGAGGACGCCTAGATCCTGAAATAATCTCTTCCCTGCAAGGCGCTATGTGTGTTGCCTAAATCTGCGGTTGTTGTAGAAGTTACCATTGAAAATTTGCTATTGAAATCCACTTATCGCCCTAGAGTTGGGCAACAAAGTTGCAGGGAAGCGAGCATTTGTGGATCTAGGCGTCCCATTTTTATTGATGGTGACTGTACGTGTATCGATGTTGCTTTTTGGTGTATAACAATTATTTTATTACCAAAAAAGTGCTCTTTAAAAGTAATCACTTGGTGTAATTGTGTGAGAAAGAGTCCAGGGGAAATTATATACCTATGTCTCAATTATGATAAAATTAAGTATTATGTGAAACTGTGAAACAAAATAGATTGGGCGGTGTTTTGAAACTTTTTGCATGCATTTTTCATTTCTTAGAAAGAAAGTAAAGTAAAAATGTCTGGGACAAGGTGCTTCTTCCTGTGAAGCTTGAATTCAGTAGAAATAGCATAATTTCTTCATATTCTCACAACCATTAGATTGAAAATTTATTGTCAAGTGTTAAATACATTGATGCATTGTAGACGATATTTGGTAGAAAATTGAGTTGTTTGTAAATGTGTGAGTATGTTGATACGAAGATATTCATAAGCAGGCTCCAACGAGGTCCGCGTGGGAGCATCCGTCGACACAGCATCTGTGGAAGAGTTGGGCAGCGTTTGTAGGGGGATTTGTTTTTTTGACTTGTTTCAATTTCTGCTCCATTTCGAGAAATGGCCGCAAGGGATCCCACACAGGAAATACTTTCACTAGAAAAAAGGAAAAAAAAACTAATTACATTTCCAAATATGGAAACAACAATGTGAACTAAAATCAAATGGAGAGTGGCCAGCAATAACAGCAAAGATGTTACATTAATAACCGAATAATGATTCAAATTCTAGGTCATGGCTGTTTTATTTGTCATACTGACGTGAGCAAAGTAAAGTGATAAATACGAAACAGAAAAATGGTTAATTGTCTCAACGCAAGTGCGAAAGGTGCGGATTTCGATCCTCGGTAGGTAACCCCAAAGTCTTGATATTGAGTCAATATCAATGCATAATATATAGCGTTAAAGTTATATATCACCAGGGATAAGTACACACGCGGGATTTACGAAAAGGTCCTACTTAAACTTATACTGAATATTAATATTAAAAATATGTCTTCCAAGAAATGGTCTAAAGATAATATTGGATAAGCATAGTTTACACCGTAGCTACACCACATGCCATCATTTTCCTAAGTAGATTAAGTCTAATTTAACATGTACTTACTTTTTACTCAAGCTTTCGTCACATTATATGGCTTCATCTTACTTTACCCTCAGCTCCAACTTACCTTACCTTTCCCATGTTTTAACTTGACTATTCTTGTCTTATCTCCTGATGAAGCTACATGATGTGGTGAAAGCTTGTGTGAAAAGTAAGTACATGTTAAATTGGACTTAATATACTTAGGAAACATAATGTATCAAGTGAACTAAGATAAACATATTTAGTTTTAAATCCTATGTATTTGGAGTCCCTCCAAGCATTCAAAATTGCACGGATTACGAAAAGATCCCATCAAACCTTCGACTTCACAGGGTTTATATTGAATTTACATTCCTATAATTTTTTAACGGACATTGAGAGAGTGCAACATGTCGCTTTCTACATTTTTGACAACGCCGCATTCGATGGAACCGATTAAAACTTAAACTGCCCTATTAATATATAATTTTTTCACTATAAATGAACATGGACGAAAGTAATGTATTAGGTGGACCAAGATAAGCATATTTAGTATCAAATCCTATGCATTTGAGCTCCCTCTAAGCAGCCAGAATAGTGGCGGACATATGGTTGTCAACGGCCGTCATGGGCATCCAATGTATCGTGTTGTCTACAGTTGCGCGTTCGTAGAATCAGTTATAATGCCATAACATTCATATTTAACTTTAAAATGAATACTTTGAAAATATTTCCATCCCCCCCAAATATTAATCATGTGGACTGAGATAAGAATAACTAAAATAAAATCCTATGTATTTTGAGAGCTCCGTGATCAAGAAAGCTGACAAAATGGCAAGAACGCAAGACACAGCTAATTTGAGATATTCAATATGGCCGACAAATATGACTGTTAATATTTACACAAGGAATTGCCTTTTCAGTTTACATAGGCAAGTTTATTGCAAACCCTATGCTTCAGGTGGATAATATAAAATAGTGTATCACTATTTTGGAACATAGAGGACATAAAGAGCTGAATGGAGGATAAAATTGCATTTGAAAAGACATTTAGCTTTCTTTTTGTAGGAAGTTTAATTGACCAGGGTGAGGAAAGAAAGGTAATATGCCCTAGATCAAAGTTGTAGTATATATCTAATCTAGATAGGTTTTTACCTATTTCATTTATATCAACTTTAGGCCCTGCGGAACTGCATGCAGCCTTGACGGCCTCTCGGAATTCTCTCGCCGTACAGGTCTTCGTTAGAGATATGCTTGGTTTCAGGAGCGCCACACATAACACCAGTAGAACAAGTTTCTTCTGAAACAAGGAAACAGAAGAAAAAAATTGAGACAGCAATTTATAAAATTAATATTATATGTACTAACACATTTTTTCAAAATTCTAGAACATATAGACTAGCTATTAGTTCTGAATATTAGTGGCAATGGTTCTACATAAGCAAGCTTCATTAATTGGACATTATGCATTATCGAGCCCTAGTGCTCTAAACTATACTTATTCTAACACTATATTTCGAGAGAGTTCAAAGTTTAAAGCACTAGACAATAGATAATGCCCAATCAACATTGCATGCTATCATATAGCAATGCTGATTAACCGTTAGAAGATCATATGCAGAGGCTTCATGGGTGCGCAGATATTGAAAGATACATTTATATCTTTTGTTTTACCTCAGTCTTTCTTGGTTAATGTCGGGAGGGTACATTCAACGTAACCTTCGTCTAATTCCTTCTATCCTGCATCCTGCTTTAGTCTGCACCGTCATAGTTAACTCAAGAGTGCGAAAATGTGGATGTCAGTGTAGGAACCGAGCACTTCGATGTTTCTCGAAATTTTGAGGGAGCGGCCTTTCCACCCCTTGCAGGTCATCAACAGGCAGGGTTGGGTATCGCCGTCGCGTCAAAACAATGCTTCCAGCTCGAGTAGTTTGTGACCAGATTGAAGAATGACCGCTTGTGTGGCGGTAAATCGCATATATGCAAAAAGTTACAAGTGGTCCCGAATCAGAGCGCAATACACGCTAAAATAAGTACGTATAATGCTGGCGTGATGCCTATGTAGATTATCATATCTCAGGGCAAGTAGTATTATTCGCAGCAAATAACTATTCTACTATACTATTGAGACAACCTAAAACACGCAACGTGTTAAAAGTAATTATCTTCACAAACTGTACGATTTCGAATCGCCCATTATCTTTCTCGATTTCGTGAAGACCGATTTTGAGAATCCTCCTTAGCAAACGATGCTTCCGCGATGGCGCAGTGGTAGCGTCGTTGCCTTGTAAATAAGGGGTCCCGGGTTCGATACCCGGTGGAGGCACATAGCGGTTCGGATCCCACTTTAAACAGTAGATCTAGTCCCGATTAGCCTTACTGTGCATAAAGTAGATTTAACTGTCTCAACTCCTTAACAAACCTTTCAAAGGATCAAAGCTTTTAAACAAGTAAACATCTAAGGAATAATTATATTCTCCTTGTGGTAAGGAGTCGTTGTCATCTAACAAATTTTATTGGTTTATTATATTGGTATTATTGAAAATATTGTGCCATACTAAACCTAACAACTTAACAAAGGCACATTGATTTCTTAATGAGGCACTTTTCTTGTGTTTCAGAGCAGGTTCAGTTTTGGAAGTATTACAATGCTTTACGGAGTCCGTTCGAAGAATTTTAAGAATATTGATGTTTTATCAGAGGGACCACCCCAGAATAAATATCTGTGGATGTTTTACAGGTTTCATCGCATTTAAGATGGTTATTTTCCGGTGCAACATGTCTGTTGCCACTCAGGCTGAAGAGCCTAATGAGGCTGACAAAGTTCCGATTCATACGTGGCAGGAACGAACTCTGATTGGCACCATGTTGAAGCCCCAAGACCGACAGAACTCGAAGTGCTCGGATCCTATTGACATAAACTTTATTTTTAGACAACAACAATGCAGAAAGCATGATTTTGTTTAGTTTACATATTGCCACTTATTTGTGTTATTACGTTAACAGAGACGGGAAGGGTGGAGGATGATGGAAGAAAAGGACAAGAAAGTGATATGAAAAAGTCAGTGTTGTGTGTACTGTACAAGGTGCCTTCCCAGTATTTGCCTACGGTAGAGACACTTGCGAAAAACTCAGTCAGGTCGGCTAAATTTATTTAGTAGGAAATGCTGTTATTTCTTTGTAGTTTTGAGCACACCATCTCTAAAAATGTCCTTGACATACACGTGTATATAACTACTCGTAACTAAGCAATGTTATAGGCTTGAGTGTCCCACCCTCAAAAAATACCCTGACCTTCAGAAATATCACAGTTAAATTTCCATTTTTTATTTTCGAAATAACTTTTGAAGGCATATTTTTGAAACATGTATTTAAATTTATATCACAAATGGAACCACTAACAAGTGCGAAGATAATCCCTATTAATGCAAACGTGTTATTGAAATGAGAGTACATACGTGTTAACGGTGTACCTTTGTAATCAACGAGTCCCGGGTACGATACCCGGTACAGGTACATAGTGGTTCATATCGCACTTTAAATTCTAGATCCAGTCCCGATTACCCTTTCTGTGCAAAAATCGGACTTAAGCACAAACTCAACAAATAAAAATATGAGAATACGGCAAACCTCACAATGTTTTAGTTCCAGAAGTGAACTGACCAATCCCACAGGCCACAGTTTTTTCAAACTTTCATTTCTTCATCTGCACGAAGGATTTCCCAGTAATTTTACCACTCTCATATTATAGCTAGGCATCTCAACAATTTCCCAAGGAATTCAGAGGTCGCTAACATCAAATAGCTTAGGCAGCAAACGAGACACCTTTCTCACGAAGGAAAAAAAAAAAAAAAAAACTGCAGCCACTCAGATGTGTGAGAGAAGAAATGCTGTCGTTACGTCTTTTACTGTTCCTTCAAATCCAAATCCATTGAAATGAAACATTTTTTCATTCAGGATGGATCACCAAATGAGTAAATATTCAATTGATGGCTGCTTGAAATTTTTTTCGTGTCTCTCTACCGAGTAACGTAATGGTGGAGGGTTGATAGTTTAGTTTATCAGTTTCTCTTTGCCAGTATCACCAGAAAGTGGAAACCAAATATTCCTTAGTGCTGTAGGAAAGTGTTGATCTTCATTTTCAGATGGGGCATGGTTTCCAAGAAGACGAACGTCAGAAATTGAACCGTGGTTTTTGTTTCACCCAGTTTTTTCAGCATCAAACCTGTATAATCCCACAAATATTTTATCCATTTTCTCCGTTCTGTTTCGCATTGTAACACGAATTATCCGAATTATTTCACTATTTATAACAAAACAACCAGTAGTACCGACTAGACATGTTGACAAACTATACAATGTGCGTCAGGGGTGCCCACGAGGGGGACTACGGCGCAGACTCCGCCATCGAGATTTTTTGGGGGCGTCTGTTCCCTTTCAAATAACATTAAATTCAACATTTTTATACATTTCTAAAATATTTATAAAAATGTTACACCTTAAATGCACCATATTTAATCCATTAGATGAAGAAAAGAAAGTACTTAGGGGCAGGGGTACTCACAGGTGAGTTTGTGGACGCCCGTTGCGTACAGCCAATTGGGAGGGGGGGGGGGTTATGATGAAAATTTGACGTGAACAATATAGCATTGGACACAAGTTACCATTGCTGCTTTATAATAGCAATTTCTGGACTTCCAAGGGAATTGTAAAGGATAATAAGGGGATATCCAACTCTTACCTATTGACACGTAGATTCTGGGGGGATTGAGACTTAAACGTTTGGGGGGGGGGCAATATACATTTCTTGAATATCAGTGTTAAGTCTTAGATTACAGAGGGTATTTTAGTTAGGGGGGATTGAGCGTCAAATTGAGGGGGTATCCAATTTTTGTATATTACTATTGTCTAGACTCTAAACTGTTGCGAAAATTCTGGTGACTGAGAATTATTTGTTTTGGAGAAGGCAACATCCACTCTTCAACATAAACAGTAAGTCTAAATTGGCACGGAAATTTTGGTGAGTATTAAATTTAAGGGGGGGAGCTAAAGTGTTAATTAAATCTTAGATTGTCGATGGATTTCTGTAGTGGGGGAAAGTTCGAATATTATAATTACGGGATTATATTTAGCGGTATGGTTTCCACACGTTTTTGGCGCCGAACGTGCGAAAGGAGGAGCTAGGGAAGAGTAAATATCGCAGGTTTATAAGAAAGTATTGACATGCCATTGAATTAATTTTCTTGAAAGACTTCAAAGAAATGGATACAAGAATTTTCTTTCTCGGTTCGCTCGCAATATTGTATTACGATAATGCGTGTTTCGAATTTAGTAAAGTTTTATACTATATATATATATATATATACTATATATATATACTGCAATACAAGACATGAACTACTTTCTCGGTGTTGATTCATAACATCACTTCTTAAAATATATTGCTTATAATGTTAGTATTCTGCTCAATTTAAAGCAGGTGCATCATTTGGATGACGCACTTCTATTTGTCGTATTATTGTAGTATTAATTTCCTTTATGCTGTAATAATTGTACTAAGTGTACTACATATTGTACAGTAACACCTTGCACGTTACCCGATAAAACAGAAAAAAAATAATATCAAATTTCTTCGCATTTCTAACACCTTGTCGCAGGACAATTTTATTATAACAAGTGGCATTTGCACTGAAGATAGAATCCACGTAATTATTGCTATGAATTACTAAAATAATTATATTTATCCCAAGCAGAGGGAGAGAATTCTTTGAAGGAGGAACCGTATTAAATTCTCGCAATTAGCTTGGGAAGGAATTAATAGCCAAGGTTCTGTAATGTCCCATGAAACAATAATTGAATCGGTCACACGGCTGCAGCATGTTATTTGGTTTGCCCAGGTTGAATTTTCTATCTTAAGTTGTGTAACAATTTCTGCTAAATACTCAAATTGTGTGTTATATAAATCTCATAAATCTATTCTCCATTCGCACTGTTTAAAGGCATATTTATATAATTTTACTTATTACCCATAACCAATCAATGTGCCAGCTTTCCACAATTTCGAAAACTGAACTAAAAAAAAATATATGGACATTTTAACATGGTATTGTATTCAAACAAACAAGAATTAAAACTATCGGGGGGGGATATGATGAACAATTTTGGGGAGGTAATGAATCCACGGTCTTGGGGTGATATTCGATTATAGGTTTTTAAAAGTAGGTTGCGTTCCAGTTTGGGGGATTCATGATTGTCAAGTTTGCTTATTTTGTGTAGTGGGAGTGACATTCTTGCACAAATTCCAAATGATGAAATAATAGATAAATGATAAATTTGCAAGGTCCAGTATTCAGAAACAAAACCTTCCTTTAATATCTTCATACTAAAGTTTGTTTTAGCATATATTTGTCTTGTAAATAAACATTAATTTGAAAACGATACAAGCGTTCTACTTCTGATATTCTTTTTCAATGAGTAATCAAAAAACAGAGCAAAAAGAGTAACATGGCTTACCATTCACGTGATTGTCTGAGAACTTAAGATTTCTTATTTCGTCATAAAAATGTACTGTGTAAGCTGTGGTTCAATAAATAGGCTACTATTAATTATTTTCTTTCTACAAAATATTAAGTTTTCTTAGTGGAAAACAATTGTACATTTTGTTCATATACATGTTACAATAAATGAGAAGAAGAAATAAATAGTAAAAGTCAATACGTGTCTTTACTTAAATTCATATAATTATCTATTGTATTTCCAAATATGCAGTGTATTTTCTCTTAACAGAACTCGAACATTGTTATTTCATATAAATTTAAGCAGATTATAAATGATAATTCATCTTATGACGTTAAATATGTTAAGAGTTATCTTTATATCCATACCATGAAGTTTGATGTGGCAATTCATCTCTTATCCCCTGATTAATGGTAAACCTTGCTCATACTAGACGCAAAACAGATCATCGAGTTTCCACTTTGCACTACAGAGTATTTGATGCGATAGTGACATGTTAGATGTAGAAAAGGAATAACTCAAGTGAAGTGTTCATTAAAGCTAAAAATATATATATCCGGAAACACTGTCCTAATTAAATACTTTACGTGGATTATGACATGAACATGGGTGAGGGGTGCTTCATTTTCTTTTGGGTGGATGTTACATTGGCTTTTCGGATCTGGCGGACACAGAACCCACAAGGACCTTATATTTCATTTTACAGATTTTGATAAATAATTTCCACGGTTGAAATGAAATAAAGTAACTATTATGGCATTTTGCGACGCTCCATAGGGCGGTAGTTTTGGAGGAGCAGGAGGGACTACAATGGAAACTGAACGGTGAAAGCAAATAAAGATAAGAGGTGACAAAAATAGGAGACGACGAAAGATAGGAGGCGGTGAGTGATAACCTTATTTTGCTTTTCAGATGTTTACACAGTTGGGACAAATTTTAAAAATATATTAGGGTATTTTTCATCACGCATGGCAAAGCAGTGACAACAACGGTGAGCTGTGGGGGATGGGAATGATGGGCTAACAACCATCCCAGTCTTGACTCTTTCCCCCCACCAGTAAATAATAATAGACAAATACATACTATTTGTTCTCAAATGGGCATTTTGTATAGTATTTCGGTCTATATTAAATATGACTCTCATTCCAGATTATTCCCACCATTACTTCAGCCTCCTCACTTTTTCATTTTTTCATATGATTTCACTGTGGAAAGATCGTAGGTGGGAGGGCAGCAGGTGGCATGTGCCCTGGACGCTGAAACTTGGTGGCGAAAATTATTTACGTGAACTACAACTACCAATCTTAGTAGCTTGCAAGGGCGGGTTAAAGGGGACGATCTTGTAGGGGACTCAGGAGACTATCGAATTCTCAAGTGCCTTATTTTATTTTCTTAGTTATTGATAAATTTACATAAATGCATTTTGGTATTTTATGACACTTGCTAAGGCCGCAGTAGATTGGAGAGAGGGGCCAGTGAACATTTTCATTTTCTTCTTGTGGGAATTTTTCATATGTTGCCCCCCCCCCTTCATTTGCATATTTCCTATGTGGTTGGAGCGAGACATTACTATCGATCTACAGAGGGGGTTAAAGTGTTACGGGGATGACAACCCTAACTTGAGGATCTTGGGGGTGCGGAGTGTGCGATTGTCTTCCTTCGAAATGCCTTATTTAAGTTTTTTCAGTTATTAATACATAATTTGCGTAATTCATATACTGTGTGTGTCCTATAAATATCGGTATCGGAATCGAAAAGTATCGGTTGAAATTCATCTAACGATACCAGCCGATACTTTTTCGTCATGTTGGTCTTTCATGGGGTCCACAAAAATGCTGCGGGATAATTTCGCGAAATCTGGAAATTATGCAAGATTCAAACAAACTTTATTTTTCTTCTGTGCCAATTTTCCACGAAAAACTGTATTTTGTGATTACATAACATCTATTTTCATATCCTTAATTTAATTCTTGAATATTCTAAAGTAAATTTCTTGGTAAATTGATGCATGCAATTGGAGAAGAATATTTACACACTAATATTGATTAATATTTTGAACAAACTTTAAATACCGTAAAACCTAGTTAATCCGAATAACGATATGCCGGACATCGCTTAATCCGGACAGGCAAAAGGCAAAAGGCAAAGAAAAAGAAAAAAAAGAAAATGAAAGCAGAATGCAAGGTTTTAAATGTGGCTATAGATAAGTCAAAAAGAGAACTTCCCAAATAAAAGGCAGTCAACCACTGATGAAATTCTCTTTCCCTAAGAATTTGTAATGTACTGTATAGTGTATTTAGTATTTAGGCCTATGCCCGTTAAATACACAATAATAAACGTGTTTTGTTGCTATAAACGGAGTTTTAATGCACTTTCTACTGTTCTTTTAGGTTATTTCAATTAATGCGGACTTTCGTTAAACCGGTCAACTTATCCCCCCATTAGTCCGGATTAATGAGGTTTTACTGTATTACAACTTTCAAATATCGGTATCGGTTGGAATCGGTAAGAGTAGCGGCATCGGTATCGGTATTGGTTCATAGTGCTATCTGTTGCTTGAGTTTGTGTTTAATCAAATAACAAAGCCCACTTTGTGCACAGACAGGCTAATCGGGACTGAACCTACAGTTTAAAGTGATCCGAACCACTATGTGCCTCCACGGATTGAATTATTATATAGAAATACTGATGATTACAAAACTAACACAGAGCGTTGCAAGAACATATAACTTCAAACTGAAACAGTGTTTTGGAGGGAAATGCTCCAAGCACTAAATAATTTTCAAACAGGGAAGAGAGAAGAAACAGCATCCAGAGGGGACAATTCGCTCCGTTTTCCTACAAATACCATTCGGTTTTAACTTTGGCTCAAGCTTTAGTTCAGTATGATTTTAAACGAACTTCTCTGCATTCGCTCCGAAATTTTCCTATGATGTAGTGTTTCGAATCTGTTTTGTTTACAGGAGAGTAAGATATCATCATCACTCGGTCACAAAGTTGTGATTCTGTCAATAGATATCATAATATACATACACAGTTTGAAAGCCCTATACGTGTCACTTATAGCGACATTTGAAAAATAGTTTGAATCCTGAGGATTTGAAGTGAAAGCATTTTGTATGGGGGAAATCACTTTTTGTTCGTTGCTTTGTAAACAACGGGTCACGGCTTCGATACAAGGTGGAGAAATATAGGGGTTAGTTTTACGGATCATACTTTCAACTGTAGGTTCAGTCCCGATTAGTCTATCTGTACATAAAGTGTACTTAAATGAAAAATTCTAACTCAAGTCACGTCTGTTGAACTTAAATATCAAATTTATTTTGCTTTATGAGAAATGTATTTCTGGTAATATAATTTGAAGTAACATAGGTACTGTTTTGTGGTTCACGAAATTTAATATGAGTGGTGTGTGCACAATAAACGTGGCAGCATTTTATGACAGGACCGTTGATAGGTGGGTGTGAGAGGGAGGTGAGTGTTGGACGCCAAAAGTTGGGGAGGGGACGTCATATAGACATCCGCCCCCTCCGAGTGAACGTCTTTTATCCGCCACTGACCTCGTAACGTGAGTTGATGAAAGTGATGTAGGGACACTTACTTTTTTTTTTGCCCATTCAAACAAATGTTTACTTGCCAGAATATAAATATAAACTAATAAATGGTCTCGTTATGGAAATATAGATAAATATGTACTAACGTGTGATTATGTACCAATATCGCAATGTTTTCTTTTAGAAACGCCTATCATTAATATTGCATCAACATCATTTCCACTATATATATATAGTGAGCTGGAACATGAAGATTGTATGCTATGTGTGCACGCGCTTGCGGATGGTGAGTCAACCTGTCCACTCCCCACCCTACCAAATACTAAAAACTAGATAAATAAATGCTCTTTAAACCCATGTGCAGATTTTTGTGTGATGTGTTTTGGGATATATATTAATTGTGACTGCCCCCCTCCAGAAAATACTTCACTCCTTTATCTGATTCCCCACTATTTTATTTCTGGGTCCGTTGCTGGACGCGTTGCTTCAATATATTCGATGCAAAGTTCAACTTCATTGTGGAGTTATGGAAAGAAGCAGAACATTTACATTTTTATCAACACCATTGCAGTGTTCTCTTTCTAACACAACTCGCTGACCCGTTTCCTCATCGTGTCGCCTCGGCCTGTTGGTCGCGCATGCGTAGTGAATACTTTTTTCTTATTTTTTAAACAGACTGAAAGGGACCTTGTCGCTTGTCACTTCGGTGTGAAACTCCCGTGTCGGGCGTCACTCCGGTCTGAAAGCTGCCGCTCGTCACAAATATTCAGCAGTGCTTGGAGCGAGCAGCGCCATCTTGAGGGAAATGTGCCTGCCTTCAACCTTACGGACATCTACTGCTAGCTGAGTCAAGCTAGGAACCAGTGTGCAATCACAGCCCAGAACGGTTATTTTGACAAAATCCTGTTTCCCTAATGGCTGCTTTGGGGAGGGGGAATTTTAACGTTGTCGGCTCTTCCCGAAGATTGGCAATTTGACCGCGAGTTCCTTGGCAGGTAAACGCGGCAACAGAGGGTCATTGCCATAAAGGCGGCCTCCACGCCGGTAGATACCGCGATTTCACTTCTAATATTACATTCCGATGATGATGATGATGATAATAATAATAAATAATAAAGCCATTGCTGTACCCGAGTGTGTTTAGTGGTACACTCAAGGTCTTCCTACAGAGCTTCGAGACCCTACCTGAACAGAGATATTTCTTTCTTTTGGAGTGTCCCATCACCAGTTCATCTAATCACCATTCCGTCCTCTGTTGCAATTACACAAAAGTAACAAAAATGCAAATTAAAACATTAAAAATACAAAAATAATAATACAGTACTCACCATTGCATAAATAGAAATCGTATTTGCATATTCCTAGTTCAAACTCCTGGCCATAAAAACCACAAAATACACTCAAACTCCAAACTGCACATTGATTGGTTCCATTCCGTGTCTCTTTTTTATCTTGCAAGATTCACACTTATGCAACACTGGCGAACCAACCCCCTCGGGAAATTTGAAGAGAGGCTTGTATCTGCCACGGAGTGCTGAGGAGCACTGCTTTTTAAACTTCCGTCCTACCACACTCTCCATGTTGCATTGCCATGTGGAAGTTCATTCACTCCTCACCATGACTAGAACTATTACAAGCATTCGTCCTTCCGGAGTTGCATTTCGTTGAGGTAAGCATATTTTGTTATATGTTTTCTGTTTTGTGCTAGATTTGCTCCATTCGGTAGTCTGTTCTTTCAACAGCAATGGATCAGAAGAATTCATAACACCAGTCAAGTAGGTCGGATTCACCTGCCCGGTTTCACAATTGGCATACCAGGACAAGTCGCTTTCCTAACTATAATTGCAACAATATTTTCTTTTTGCAATTATATTTAAATTGAAATTCATAAACTTTGGAGCCAAATATAGTTCAGGTCACTAATGACGTAAGCACCTACACTAACAGGGACAGTTTTCACTGGCGTATGGAGGATTTTTTTTTCGGGAGGGTCTGGAATTGCTTTCCTTGGAGGGAGTGAAATATTCGACAAGATATTTCATAATTTTAAAACATTTCACTGTCAAAAATGGCAATCAGCGTCATTTTACGGGGGTTTTCACTTGCAACTTTGTTTTTTCCTTGAGTTCTTCACCGCATTTATTCGGAAATGTTGATTTTTCTCAAAATTTCGGAGAGGGCTGTAGCCCCATCAACCTCACTGTGCGTACGCCAGTGACAGTTTTGTATGGAGGGTCACTGCACTAGTTCAGTCACTGTACTACTTCAGTCACTGTGCAAATTAACGAGTGGGATGCCGGAGCCCCCCCCCCCCAAACACACACACACACACAATTATCACCGGCAAAATAAAAAAAAATAGTTTATCCCTGCCAGGCATGTTTTTATCCCACTCATATAAACGAAATTGAAAGCATATAGTACACTATTTCGTAACTGTGTTACAAACCCAATTCATAAATCATTCGTGTCCATTAACGATCCCAGTCATCAAAGATTTCCCTGCCAAAAAGTATGCAGCCTTGTGGATTAAAGAAGGACATACTTCTGCAACTGACCAAACTTACCGAGCCGAGGCAACAGCAGGCTGTTTTCCACTTACGTTTTCGTGGCATATTCTGATATTTTAAACGTATTAATTAAAGTGTTCACAAGAAAGTTTTACGTGGGTTAGATGAACATTGTGTTTTGAACTTGGCAACAGAAATTTGGACAAGTTGGACAGCATGATGAAATTGATGAAGGGACACTTACGAAGAACAGCAAATATGTAAGAAACTACGTAAGTTACGTCTTAAAGTCACTAGACCAAATTCTTAGACAATGATTTCCTCCATGGAATGGTTTTTGTTTCGTGCCTTTAGAGTCAATAATTAAGATGATGTGTAGTTTAATACAGAGTCATGTGATTCTCTGTATTTTACGTGTTCCATTATTTCTTATGATATTGATGAGAACGTAATACTGCGGTGTTCGTTCACTTGCGTTTGTTACATGTTGTTTTTGTTGTTTAAAAATGTATGCACAAAGTAGTGGCGTTTACTTATCTAAACTGGTGTGGGGGGACTAACATGAACAGTTTACCTACTGCAATAAGAGAGAATCGTATTGAAAATGGAATTCGAGCAGATGATTCTTGATTAAAATTCTTGAAGATTTAATACTTTGATTGTCTGTCTGCACAAGCATTCAATTGAATTGAATTATTGTTTTGAGCCAGCTTTATGCACATATAGGCTACTCGGAACTGGACCTACTCCTTAAGGTAGGATCCAAACCACTGTGCAATGTGCCTCCATCGGGTACCGAACCGGGACCCCTTGATTACAGTGACATTTTGCTTGCACAAGCTTCGATTACTTTCATAAAATTGATCATTTGGCTCTGTGATTTTCAGATGAAAGTAAAGTCATACCACTAAAGCGTTTGTCTCATGGAACTGAGCAAATAGTCGAAGTTGTTAGCACAACGTGCTACGCCTTACGCCAGGGATCCCGGATTCAAATTTTGGTCTGGACATGGGTGTTCTTAGTGAATGTCCCTTCATCAATCCCATCATATCATCACTCATTCTCATCTTCGCTTCGCAATTAGCCAAACGTGGCAGAAAGGTGACTCTAAATAACAAAACTTTTAAATAGGTTTATATAATTTTCAATTCAGAAAACCATCTGTCTGCTTTTGCTAATGTGAAAGCGGCAGAAAGCAGGCACGTATCTACAAATATGTTTCGTGGGGGGTCCAAACCAAGTGTCTCAGGAATAATAATAATAATAATAATAATAATAATAATAATAATAATAATAGTATAATAGTAGTAATAAGAATAATATTTAATTTAAAATTATTATATCAAATCTAATTAATACTAATTACAATACATGAATTGATATTATATTATTGTTACACGAATAGGTAAAAAGACTGCATAAGAATAGATATATAACAGCGCATATTCATTACGTAGCTTACCTGTAGTTAAGATCGGAATAATATACATAAAAGCAAGTGACCTGGCAATGAAATTAATGTCAAATTGATTAATATAATTGAATATTTATCGAATTACAAGAAGGATGTTACATGTAGTAATATTTTATGTATATTATTTTGAGTAGTAGTGTACATAAATCTTCTTTGCAATGTCATTCAAAGCCGTGTGATCCCAATATAATCCTTGCCTTCTAAAAAGTTCAGAGGAAATTATTAACCATCGAATTTTAGTACTTGGTAAGTCCTTTTTGTTCTTCAAAGCCGTATGATTCTTATCTAATCCTTGTCTTCCTATAAGTTCAGAGGAAATTATACAACAAAGACTAAACGAATATATTTTTCATTATTTAATTTTAGTATTTGGTAAGTCTATGGGGAGGGGGGAGGGGGGAGGGGAGTTCGAACCCCTTGGACTCCCCCACTAAATACATTTTGGTAGCAAGGGACATGAAAGAGGCAGAGTATTCTTCAGTATAACGAAGCAAATGAACTATATCTTTAGTTTGGTTTGAGTTTTGGTTTAAAGTCCATGTTATATATGTTATATAAAACCCTTACGTCAAGTTTAAACATTTAAACATAGTGGTGTGAATTTGTCCACTTGCTTTTAGGAGAAATAACTGTCGGTTGCCTCACTTTGCAACCACAAACTTCAACTGTGAATGTGATGTTGCAAGTAAATTAATTGGAAAAAGTCTTAACGTTTTTAGTTTCTTACTTACTTATCAATTTGTACACAATGATAAACATTGTGATTTATATGAAGAATATGTTTGAAAATATTATAGAATTTTTCATCAATCGGAAGAGTCGTGATGGTCTACACCGCAGTGCGTCTAACTGCCACGCAGAACAGCTCGGTTCGATTTTCAAGGTCGGCGATTTAATGTGGTAATTTTCCCCGCCTTGTCCCCGCATAAACTTGCTCTGGGGTTTACCCAGCCTCAAATCAAATCAATACCTGGGAGGAAGGTAAATTTGGCTGGAGTGTGGTGCTGATCACATCACCTCCAAAATGACCTCGATCGAGAATGTGTGGGTGTACCCACAGATCTCCTAAATGTGCCTACGAAACATTGTCCTGTATGCAAGGGAATTTTATCTTATTATCAACCCATACCGGTGAGAGTTTTTCATAAGTAAAACTTTACGTGCTTTATGGGCTTGAGTAATGTCTATACCCTATCTCGGGTATCTCTGGAGCAAAGTTACAGTTAATGTTAGAGAAGGGTTGAAAGCGAATGGGCGGAGCGAATCAGTACGCGTTGATGTAAAATACTGGTAGCGGTAGTCTATTTTCCCCTCCATGCAATTCCGTTCACTCTCACGTGATTATTGGTCGAGACCTCTTTAGACTCTACTTGCGCAGAGATTTGGTTTCATTTCATTTCACAAACTATTGTCATGTCGTACATTTCTGGGTAGAAAGTAAACTTCAAAATATTTTCTCGAGTTTTTAAATATTTCCATGGGATAAAATGCAAACAACCACACCCCTCTCAAATAGAATCATCTCCCGTAACCCATTATTTTAACAAAAAATATACTAAACAAGTATTATCCGGAATAGAAGTTTAAAATAAACATTCCTTTTGCCAAAATGTAATTTTCTATAATATCTTTCATTGAAATAAGTACCGGTAATTGTGTTATATTATCTGTCTCTAATTCCCATTATAAACATAACGTTCCAATCTGCTCCATATCATACTTCATATCAACAATTCCCTACGTAACTGAAAATGAAATCCCGCTATAGATACATTAACAAAACAAACAAACAAAATCCAAATTTTTGCAATTTGCTACAATCGCGAAACGTTAAATCACAAATACAATTGTCTTCAATTGGGCAACCAGTATACCTATCAAAGTATTTTTATTGTAGAATATTGAACGAACACAGAAATCGTGAAAAATTTACAACTATCTGTTGCATATACCGACCATGGTGATCTTCAACATCTGCAATCTATGACAATCTCATATTAAGAAAGCAACTCACTTTATTCATTGTGGCTTTCGAAGCCTATGTCAGTCAGCAATGATCGTCTATCTTTAACGTAATCCACATATCCATCACACAGGAATTAAATAAACACGTTCTAAATCTATTCCTCGAAACGTCGGGTACAGAGTACAGAAGTGATCTAGAACATTTCTGCACCTCGGACAAACCTACAAGCAATTCAATATTTCTAATATTTTCACTGACAGTAGAAGAATTTCTACTTACCATTTCTGTAGACTTGATTACTACCTGTGGACAAGTAACTGCAGACTCCTATTTTCCCTTAGCTTTTATATTTAAAAAAATACCCAATTCAAATTATAATTATTCAGTGCAAGAATATTCAGGCCTCTAATTTTTTCAACGTCTTAAAATTTCTTTAATAATTATAATGCATCGTAATAAATCTAGCGATACAGAAAATTTTGTCCATGCTTTATTATGAAGCTATAATATTCCGTAAAGCCAGATAGATATGCACCTTGTTTGGCATAGTTCGTATTACTATTTTTTCACTTATAAAATAATATTATATATTCGTTCTGTGACAAAAATATCACGGTCCAGAGTGAAGAACTTCATCTGTTTCTTATTATTATCATTTAAAACACAATAGTTTTATGATACTTTTTATTTGGACTTGGTCTTTTGAAATTATGGAACATAGAAGTGTTGCGCTGAAGACAGTTATATCAAAAATAATAAAATTCCTCGAGCGAGAAAAATAATATCAAATTTTTCATATTTTAATTTTTAAGCTTGTATTAAGAAGATAAGATTTGTTATTTGACCGTGAAACGATAACGAATTTTATGTGATTTCTTTTATTTTCTGTACTAGAAATGGAACTAACAGCGTTATCTGTCGTTATTTTTACGAAGACACGTGAGCGTCTTCTACTTGAGCTGAGGATGATACCCAATTTATTTATCGATAGACATTTCTTTGTCCGATTTACAAGGTCACGAAAACTTACAGTTCAGCACTTAGGAAAATACTTCCGGCAAAACTGTGGTCGTATATATAGTTCACGTAAGGGGGGTTAAACTTTTGGTATTTTTAGGCTTGTTATATTTCATAAGTGAAAATTCGGGACACTTCTGACCTGAAGCTGGTTGGGGAGCGCGGGTTGTGGGGGGTGGGGGTGGGGAGGTGCAGGACCCGACAATATTGTGTGTATGTACATATCCATTCTCATATTCTTCACACTGCTTGCAGAGATACAAATCTTTTTTCTAAGTATATCATTGACATAGGTGTGTGCAGACTGTGTGATTAGCGAGGACAAGAGACTTGATGAAAGTTCAGTCAGGAAAGAAGAAACTAATTTTATCTCACTCTTTTAGTTTTATTGCATTGAGGGTATGTGCGTATCTAATAATATACTCGTGTATGCATATATATGTGTATATATATATATATATTTATATATATATATACATATATGTGTGTGTGTTGGGGGGGGTGTATTTTGCAAATTATTTAAATACATTACATAATCAATTCATCCTCCCCATAACAAATCAAGAGCAAAACTTATATAAATTGTCTCTGAAATATAAGCGTACCTTTTTCTCCGAACCATTGTTCCTGCATTTAAGTAAAACTGTTTAGCAGCAACAGTCTGAAGTTCTTATTTATTATTTTTTCTCTCTCTCGTAATTAACAATGCAGTAGAGAAAATAAGTAAATTGCGAGCGAAGTGCCCAAGAAAAAATTCTGATCCAAATTTTAGCAAACTGAAAACACTATTGATTTAATAGGGCACAAAAAATCATAGACCGCCATAGCATTCTCTACTTTTTTTCATTTAGATTGTTTGGCGCCGAGGTCAAATTCTCGATAAAATTTTAAATCGGGGGGGCAATTTCCCCTCTGTGTCCCACTGCAGATTCTCTTGGCCGTCTGGAAGAAATAATGCAAGAAAGACGTAAAAACTAACAACTTGTTGAGTATTTTTTGTCCTGTAACTCTTAGATTCTGCTAGCCTTGCCTTCTTTTACTTAAATGTATGCTATCCTTGCCCCCTCAATTGATTTCTGCACAATGCACCTTTACTCCGTAGCTGCATTCAACTTTCATCAGCTTGAATATACTTCATTTTCTTTGAGAATATTATAGAGTTTAATAACGTCAATAAGAATCCTCTACAGTAAATTTCTAGATAAAAGTTTAATATAGGAGGATGGACATCTGGAAGGGAGGCAAGGATGGCTACACTTCTTTTCCACTTAGAAAACAAATGTCAATCTAAAAGTATATATTTCACACGTATAATTTGATTTCAGTTACAGCAATTTACACAATTGAGGACTAAAAAGTGGTAAACGTTGTAAGTGCCAAAAGCGAAAGTGTTGGGAATTCGCATCGTTCAGCACATCAGCCCGTAAGAAAGTTCACACTAGTGACCTCTTTACACGCTATTTGAACTAGGCTACCAGCCACTTTTCACGTTTACCACATTATAAAGCATGACACATTTCACAGTTTAAAGTGGAAATCTGTGTTTGAATAATTTGGTACTTACATCGTTTACCAATTTTAGTCCCCAATTATTATAATGGGGATGCGGAATGCGATAATTTCAAATTCAAGTAGTGTTTTCTTGAGCGAGCAACACTATTATCGTAATAATATGACCCATGGAAAAGTACCTTGCTTGTCCCTGCGTGGAAAATATCTGGGTACGTGCATGATTTCGGGGGGGAAGGGGCACTTTTTTAATATCTCTTTTATAATACTCTAATGTTCACAGTACCGAACAGTACACCTTTTGAGGTGTTCAACATTACATTGCACTGCATGAAATCTATTTGGTTAGAACAAGTGAAGATGTTTCAAACTCCCCACAGGATACACAGTGAAGAAACTGAAGAGTTTGCTGAAATATTTCTCTTCTACTAATATATTGTAATCAGTGGCATGCTCAGAATTTTCGAGAGGAGGGGGTTAAGTGTGCATTTTTATTTGTCATCTTTCATTTTGCCATGTATTCTTGCATCTTCGTTTTAGGAATACTGGGCTAAAGAGGGGGTAATAACCTCCACCAACCCCCTTGTGCACGCCACTGATTGTAAGGCCCGTAAAGCTTCTACAAATTGTGAATAAAACTCCACAAGTCACACTACTTAGTATTGTCACTTTTCTGTTCATGTTGTGTCAAACAACTGAGAATGTTACGGTGTTTTCCTGGTTTTCTTGCACTGCCTTTTTAAAAAAACCAAATTCCTTTAAGAAAACTCGAAGGAAAGAAATTATAACTGATTTGACAGTCCCAATGCAGTTTCTTAACGCAGAAATTCCGAAACTATCAGTCCCATCTATAGTGTGTGAAATTACGTAATGTTCTTCCCATAGGTATCCCGTACTGTACATCTCGAATTTAGGAGAATAATATAAGTGCGAAGAAATGTTTATGACAAGCGGATAGGGCAGGTATTCCGGTAATTTTATTGAACCATAAGGGGGTTTGGACCGTTGAATCCCCCCTTAAATACGCCCATGGGCACAATCATTTACAGTTACCTCCAATTGGAAAGTGAAGAAGCCCTGCGTAATGTCCTTAAGAAAGGAGATCTGTAATGAGTATCTTGGTTTTCTAGTATGTATGCAGTAAACCTATTCGGCAATTTCATTGGGTTTGAATTGGGCTAATATCGAGACCACACTTCAAGAATCGTGACCAGATCCTTCAAGTCTTGTCCGACGATTCCAAGAGGCACGTATTGAGAAGATTTAATTTTCTTATTTTCCTTTTCTAAATTTTTGAGTCGATTTTCTTCCACGTTTGGATAATCGCGACGATGAAGATGAATGATGATAATATTATGAAATCAATGACACACACTGATTAAAAGGACACTCACAGAGAACACCCATGCCCTGGCCGGCATTCTACACCGGGACCCCTGGCGTTATAACGCGATGTGCTAACCACTCCCTCACTTAAACCGGAACGTGTCGAGAAGGGAATGAAACATAATGTCCTATTTCGAGACTTGTGTGAATGAGATTTCAAATTATGAACATTTCGTTTAGAACAAAATTGCAATACTATTCGACTTTTAGGAGTACGAATTATAGCGAAGAGGCGGCTGACTGAGTAGAGATAGTTTCTTGCTAGTGACTAAAGCTTGTGTTTTTCACTACGATGCCTACCTAAGTAAGCCATTATTTTGCCACCTATTTTCACTCACTTTATGCTCAGAATTTACAAATTTAACATTATTGACAATGACGATTGTACTGGTGGGGATCGGAGGGCTAGTTCCCCTGCCAGCAATTCCTACTACTCCCCGTTACGAGCAAAGGATACACACCTTGTCAATGATACTTCCATTATTAAAAGATAACACTAAATTACTTTCGCATTTTTTGTAAAACTATAATTATTGCAACTGAGATAAGCTGGTTTATGTTGAAGGGAATGAGGAGGCAAAGATATAAAACATACAATATGCATTCCTTCTCAAATATCAAACCTAGTACTCAGAAAACCCTAGTAATAGTATAATTCTGATTTGGTTGTACCTTACTCAAACTGCTCTGACACGGATACCTGGTGTTATTTTATCAGAAATAGTAGAAAATATCATGTTGATGATTGATTTATATATTTGTCCTATTTTACTCGCTTTTCTGCCACTTTTGGCTAATCGCGAAGATTAGGATGAAAAGTTGTAAGATAAAATTCGTAAAATATTCACATGTCTTTTTTAGACAAGATGAAACCATGAATGAAAACATGAAACATCAACTTCACCAGATGATTATGTCAAGGGGGACTATTTTGACAGGATATATACTATACTTATTGTTATTAATGTTGAAGATATTACCTCTGAAGACATTTCATCTGCACCAACTCAATATGTTGTTTATTTTAACGTGTTATCCAACCAAGAGATAAATCTAGTGACAACTGCAAATCTCAGCTACGTGACTTCATATACATGTAGGATAGAAAATTCTGTTTTCTTTAGATTGAACAGACCTTAATGAGCAAAACGTTACCAACGAGAAATTGTAAATCCTAATCCCTCTCAATGGATATTGTGATAGTTTGTTGGCGTTATATGCAGACATTTATTTTAAGTCCACTTTCTGCGCAGATAAGCTAATGAGAACTATATCTACAGTTTATAGTGAGATCTACACAGCTGTGTGCTTCCACCAGGTATCGAACCCAAGATCCCTTGATTATTGGGCGATGACAAACACTTTGTCATCAGGGAGGCACTGTGTCAATCTGTATTTGTGTGTGTTTGTGTATTAAAACTGATCCCATACCTCTTTGAATTGATACCAGTTCTCATACCAATTTCCTCTCCCTGTCATTGTGATACCAATAAGTGAATATTGTAATAAATTTAGAATTACTGAATATTGAATACGTACATAGAAAAACATTTAAACATTTAACAGTGTTGCTTTGCGTCTAGAAAACTTGGAAAACAGGAAATGTCAGGAAAAATCAGGGAATCTTGCAGATTGTCTGTAATTTAGCCTACGTGCATTTTGGAGTCCGCAAGAGAAAATGTTTGAAAATGAACAAGCAGTTCACTTCCACTTCTGGATTCGGTTCTTGATCCCACTCCCAAAAAATATTCAGTTCAGAAAATTGTGTCTCTCGTGCTTATGATTCTCAGTCTTGTGGAAAATTATGGTTCCTCTAATTTCCGTAATAAGTTTTTAATTTTATATTACCAGATATTAAAAAGAATATCAAATATCAAGAGAACTAAAGTTTGAAACAGATTGAAGCACATCATCTTATGCGCCATCAAATACATTCAACACCCACTTCTTTGCAAAACAAGCACAAACTGAACACCATTAATAGTGTGCGCCTGACACCTTTCACCAGAAGGAGTTACTTCCAAGTATTGGAGTGAAATAAAAGCAGGAAAGAGACATCCAAAACTAACCACCCCATTAGGCTGTTGGAGAGAAAAAGAACAAAATGAGGATGACAAGATGATCTTTCCTCTCATAGTGATAGTGTGTACAGCTCCAGAGAATATTACAGTTGGCATGTAGTTGCGGAAAGAGGAAATGTTCATGAATATGCCGTGATCACTCCATGAGACGTACTGAACTCTGTCTTTGTAGAGCAGATGAAGAAAATGTGATAACAATGGCTTACAGGACAGATATTGAGATCAGAGTGACGAGGAATTTGACTAAAGTGACTGTATTGATGACATGATTTTTCCCAAATGATTACAGCCACTCTTAATCTTGATAACAGGTGAACTGCTTAAATTTCAAGAGACAATACGGAAGTCCCAGATGGTGTTATTACTCCTGTACTATAATAGTTATAATAATAGTAATGATAATGATATTAATATTAATGAATATCTTTCACTTGTTATCTATTAACAGGGCCTCCGCGATTGCGCAGTGGTAGCGTCGTCAACTTGTTATCAAGCGGTCCCGGGTTCGATACCCGGTGGAGGCACATGGTGGTTCAAATCCCACTTGGAACTGTAGATCCAATCCCGATTAGCCTTACTGTGCATAAAGTGGACTTAAAACACCAACTCAAAATGTTATTTTTTAACAGAAAATGCATCTTCATAAATCTGATAATCGAGCACTAAATCAGGATATGGACAGTATTTTATGTGTAGAACCTCCATGGAGGCCATCTTGTATTTCCGACGTCATGTATGATCTCTGATACATTTTCCATCAAAACACCTGTACTAATACATGATTGCATGCCTCCAAATGAAGGCAACCTTTTTACACATCTCTCCCCTTCGTGTAAACACCCAACAAACTTACAAATGGTTAACATGACTCCCAAAGGAGATTAGAAGGTATAGTCGTTTATCTTTCTTAATTTCTGCAGAGGCAGCCATCTTGGATGTATGACGTCACACAAAATATACGCCACAATAGTAGGCATCAACAAAATATCACAGGCAGTATTTTTTGCCATTTATATTCCAGAATATCAAGTATAGTGTAAAATACGCTTAGAATCCTTGCTGAAAAGGACGCAAAATAGTTTCACTGGATATATCTCCATAACAGTGCGTGATACGAAAAAACCTGTAAGAATCGATTTTGTTCCGTTTTCAATTCTGAACAAATACTGTATGAGCAACACTTTGTCTAAAACCATTCTTAATGGAGTTATGATCGATTTTCTTTGTTAGTGCAAAAAGGTGCAACAATGTTGGATTTATGCCGTCACACAAGCCATATGCCACAATTGCGGCCAAACCATCTAGTTGAACATGATTATCTACCACACTAGCGACGTATTACCGGTAGTCATATATTCCCTTCATTCAAAAACTCAACGGGTTACATATGCGCCTAGACTATAAGTAAGTAAGTAAATATTAGTTGGCGAAGATGAATAAAGAACAATAGTTGTATGAGAAAATATTCACGTTGATCCATACATTTATATATGAAGGTACAAGATTATAATACATAAAGGGAACACTGTTTTATGCTACAACAATGAAGCATGTACACTTGGAAGTCTCCATACCTGCTCACACCATTGGCGGAATCTAAAAGTTCTATAGCGCCTACAATGATTTTAAAATTTAATGCAGGTTAAATAAACGCTTTCCATAATTGATTGATTTAATTGTTGTTTTAAGTCAACTTTGTGGACAGCTAGGCTAATCGCGACTGAATCTACAGTTTAAAGTCGGATCCGACCCACCGCATATACACCTTCCTTAAATACTATTTGTTTACCTAACACTTCCACTTCCATTATGCCCGTAAAAGTGTGTTTGCAGGAACAGCATTGACTCCACGCCTACTACGAATTAGTGATAATAATTAATTCTTGATTTCCTTAAAGAGAGAAAGGGAGAGAGGAAGAGAGAGGGGAGGTGGAGGCTCTCATGGATCTGGTCTCAAAAATTCTTGAAATCTTTGGTATCATTTTCGTCTTTAGTTTTAAAAGACCATCCAAAACTTGTCTCGAAATTCGACTCGTGACTGATATAAAACCGAGATTTCTCTCATCTCCTCACAATCTTTAATCTAAACAAAATCTCCATCCTCCTATATACAGTAGGTATAAGTATAGATTTCCGAACACTTATTGACAAATTTCATAACTTTAAGTCATGGTGAAAAATGGGTGATAATTTAAAGAATGACTTAAGGTTGCACCATTTACCGACGCCAACAAAGGTAAAAGTAAAAACCTTTTTAGATCAGCTAGACTCTATAACAAAATATCTGAGAAATTATATCTGCTATAAATTCCTTCCAGAGCATTCACGTGAGTCTTCGTGTGATTTACTTTCGTTGTTCTCTAGATATTTGCAATAGTGTCGTGACTATGTAAGCTAATTAGAGTATTGCGAATATCTAGACCAGTGGTTCCTAAAGTGCGCATCACAGCGCCGTGGGGAGCCTCGAAAATATTCCATTATTTTCACTGAAATGATCTAATTGTCCCAAATATGTGCTTATTTAGTACTTGATACATGTAAAATGTTTCTGAATTTGAAATATGTGTTTATTTTGAAACTTAAGACAAGCAAACTAACCACACTAATTTAGCGTTGCAAGTGCGTACATTATGACTTTGGCGCTGCGGAAAGATTTTCAAACAGTAAGGGCGCCATGAAACTATTCTTTTTTAAGATTATAATTAAATGCAAGGAAAGAAAGGGAAGACCTCCGACGTAAACCCGCCTCTGACTGCATACACTCGAGCGTATGCGCTTACTATCCTGGAGTCTTTAAATAAACCAGTGCGTCAGTTTGCTGAATTGAAACTGTTCCCATTCCTTTTTGTTCACCCTCTTTTCATCTTTATATTCAATTTTCATGAGTAGTGCAGATTAGAGAGTTCAACGCCATCAAGTGGGGATCGCCTTAATGGATTTCTCTCGTAAGGCATGATCTCCACTTGATGGCGCAGTGTTGCCAACTTCTTACCCGAAAAAAATCACCAAGGTTTTTGGTCTAACCTAACCTAAAGCATGGAGCTGGCAATTTTTTTCTCGCAGTGTTGCCAACACTGCGCCCGAAAGTAAAGCTCGGTGGGGCTCGTCTTGATGGTTTGCTCTTGTAAGGCATAAGCCCTATTTTCTCGCAGTGTTGCCAACATCTTACTCGAAAAAATCACCAAGGTTTTTTTTGTCTAACCTAACCTAAAGCAAGGAGCTGGCAATCTTGCTTGAGGCTTGCCTTACAGTGCATAAAGCAAGGTTGCCAACCTACTGGTACTTTTGCCATAGTCTTTTACAAAAAAAAGAGAGAGGGGGAGAGAGAGGGAAGAGTTAAACAACCGACAGCCTACCTACAGCTTTTTTTTTTGTCTAACCTAACCTAAAGCAAGGAGCTGGCAACTTTGCTTGAGGTTTGCTTTACAGTGCATAAAGCAATTTTTGCCAACCTACATATACTGGGCAAGGAGAGCCGGCACTGCCGTAAAAGAGAGAGAGATGGATGGATGGCAACACTGCACGGGTTCAACATCATCAAATAAAAATCGCCTTAATGGTTTTCTCTTGTAAGGCATGAGCTCCATTTTCTCGCAGTGTTGCCAATTCCTACCTACACTTTTTTTTTACTTGGCAAGGGCTAGAGAGAGAGAAAAACCTATAGCTGGCAACAGTAATGAGCGAATGCGCCATATCGTAATTTTCCAACTCCGGCAATGTTTGTATATCGTGACCTTTGTAAACCTCTCTCGGGGGAACGATGTGCCACACACACACACACACACACACACACACACACGCGTGCGCGTGTATTGTGACGCAAGCAAACAGACAAAATAATAATAATTGTTGTTTTTTAGGATTCCTGGCCCCCATAACCCCGCCAGGAGTGCGTGGTGCCCAACCAAAAAAGTAAAGGTTTTCCCGTACGGCCTTCGAACGTAAAATTGATTGACGTGGGGGCGAATCTCTTCGGGGATGTTTTTCAATTTGTATATTTACCCGTGCATACTATTTATTATTAATTTAGCCGTGTTCTGTTTGGCGTCCATTTCAAACAGTTTGCCCGGCGGTAAAGTCTTATCGTTTTTAAATTTTTTGATTTTTTTACGCAAGGTCATGATCTTGCGTATGCACGTGGCATTGAGCGTGTCCTGTGAGAAATACACGTGAAGATCAGCTTCCGTGCAACCGGCTGGATTTGTAACGCCGCGATAAACATCAACTTCCGTACCGGGCGGAACGCCCGTTCCGGCGTGGAATTCGCGCCACTCCCCAAGTTCACGTTGAAAGGGGAGAGGCCGGCTGCGACCATGACGCTCGGGTAGAGTGACGTGAAGTCCAATACCAAAATAATCTCATCCTCCGTCCTGGTCTTGAGCGCCACGTTCATGTGAGGGTTACGGTGCACGTAACCCCCGACCAGCTTGTGGTGGTACTCGAGATGCTGTCGCGGGAAACACAAATATTGCTTGTTCTGCAACGCTTCGCTGAAATAGTAATGCGAGAGATGCAAGTTGAGTTGATGCCCTCGAACCTGGTCCGCTCGCAACACGCTCTGGCAGCACGTGGAGACGATCGTTTGCACGAGTCTGTTTTTCAAAAACACACGTCCCTCACAATCATCGAATCCTGTACGTTGTACTGCAACAGATCGTCTATCTTGTTTTTCTCGTAGAGCGTCTGCACGTTTTCGCCCTCGGGCATTATTTTCTCCCCCCAGGTTGAAATACAACGAAACGTATTTCAGCGTGTACGAGGAGAGGTTCCCGAAAAGGTAACGCACCACTTCTATATGGTGGGCGGCGACGGTGTTCGGCTGCACCCCAACCCTCGCACAAGTCGGGTCGCCCTAAACTCAGAGGCCTAGCGAGTTGGCAATACTGACACGACCTAGTTTTGCTTATATTGTCATCGCAACCGGATGCGACGACGGGAGGGGGAGAGATTATTTTCGTTTCTGTGGTGTGGATGTAGGTCAGATCAAACACAGTAGCGTGAAAGTTTCTGTAGAGAAGAGTAACGTTTTTTTTTGCAACTGCACGCGATTATACAACTGTTTTGTGTGTGTTAAATTGCTAGCAGTTTTTTGTAGGTAAGTTTTGTTTCTTGTTATTTCTCTTGCATGTGTGTGTAATAATTGCGAGTTGCGTTAGTGAACAGGAAGTGGTGTTTTGATTAAACATCGAAATTTACGCTAAACAAAAAAAATATGAGCATACATAACGTGCGCTTGAAAAAACTATTCTTCATTGCGAATAACATAAAAGCGAGGTAACAATCGGAGGGAGGGGAAGGGGGCGATGATCATGATCATGTTAGTTTACTCATGGTGGATGGTATTGACGCGTGTACTCTGGGTTGGATTTGTTGTTTTAAATCTACTTTATGCACAGTAATGTTAATCGAAACTGGACCTACAGTGGGATCCGCCGGGTATCGAACTTGGTGTTTTAAATTATACAAGTACACAGGGGGAATTTTTTTTTTTTAATTTGTTGATACTCTGGTTTGGATTTGTTTTTTTATGTCTATTTTATGCACAGTAAGGCTAATCGAAACTGGACCTACAGTCACCAAAAAAAATCGACAAGGGGGAGATTTTTCGATAACTCTCTCACTGTTTCCAACGTACTTAGGTTTTTTTGATAGACGACAACGACGGAGTCATCAATAAGTAAACATCTGTGAACTCGGTGAACAAGTCAACTTTTTTTTCAGTACGTCAATATTTTTTTTCTTATTTCTTAGTGAATGGGTTATGGATGACTTGCAACGACGAAGGCCTTCTAGCAACACGTACTTAGCTTATGCCTCTTCCACCGAACATTCAACACAAGAGGGCTGTGTTAAATATACAGAACAGCGATAACAAGTGTTTTTTTTGGTGTATATTGGCTGCACTGCATCCTGTTTATTACAAAAATAATCCACAATGGGTTGGATATTACAAACAATACGAGTCCGAGTTTTGAAAGTGTAATGTCTGGCATCGAATACCCGGTGACTATTTCTGATACATCAAAATTCGAAACACGAGCACGAGATGCAGAAGGAAAACGCTTAATCATCAACGTGTATTCCTATACGTTGGATAAACATGTCGTGCATCCCCGTCAGGATAAGCGATGTCGACGATGATGATGCTCGTGTGATTAATCTTCTTCTAATTTCAAACGACAGTGTTCACTATTACTGTCTCAGGAATGTTATGCTCTTTCTTTTTTCTCTATAAAAAAGAGAGATTTGTGTTGATTGTTTGGTTAAAAAGAATTTCCTAATTATTTGTTTTTTGTCACAAGAATTGTTTGAATTTCAAACATTCCTAAGTGTTTGCTTAAAGATTGATGCATTAACCTGTTAAGAATGTCATATTAATAATACCGGCTCGGAAATGTCATGTCCTCTTCCTCTATAGAAGGTCATATAAATGTGCTAATTGGTTGGTTAGGGGGGATTTTTTGATTAGTAAATTGAGGTTATAAATACGTACGTATAAAGGTTTTGTTAATATGGAATGCTAAAGCTTAGTACTTGGCTTTCTCAGAGATTCGAATTCTATTAGGTTAAACAGCATAGAAATTTCACAGCAAGAATTCTCATATTTACTGACGATATTCTTAACAACCTGTGTTTTGATTCCACTACAAAAACTGTATACAAAATATGCAGTCCCTAGAATAAAATGGATGAGGCTTATCAACCTCGACCTATACAGTTGTACAATCTGGCAATGAATAGATGTTGTTTTTTATTAAGCATAGCAGAGTGTTTTCGCTTATTTTAATATCAGGCAACAATGTTAGAAAGTGGCCCCAAGAATAAAATTTAAAATCACTAATGTGATATGAACTTTTTTACTTGTGTGTATTTGAATATGAAAGTGAGGTATTTTGAATAATTGAGGGGGACAATCACAAGTAAGCTTGCAATGGTATTGAGAGGTGTCACGAGTTCAAATTTTAGACGATTTCTGTTAATCTGCTAAGGCGATATCAGTACGAAAAAATTTGTAAAAAAGAAGAGGCTAATGGCAACGATGAGGATGAATAATGATAATTATGATGAAATTGATGTGTGGCACTTAGAAAACAAAAACTTCAAAGTGTATTGCACCAACAGCTACAATTGTCCCCCTCCCCCCAAAATACAAGGCAGTTAACAGAGGTGTGTATATTTGTTGGTTTACGAGTCTGAGGGCTTAAGTTAGTATATTCACTATAGCTATACATATTAAAAAAAATGAAATGACCTGAGCAATAAAATATAACAATACCGATTCTGGCTTTTTGTCGGATGACGTAGTGGTAACGTTTGTTGCAATCACACCTCTGATGGTGTATAAAACTTAAATGTTTTGCATAACATGAAATATTGTTAATGGGAATGTGTTGTTTCTAATGTTAAATATAGAAAGCAGATAACAAGAAAAAAGAAGAAAAGAAATAATGTTGCAGGTAGATACGGAGCCTCAGCCCAAACACATATATGATCAGACAGGATGTCAACGATGCATTCATAACTAACATGTGATTATTCAAAAATTGAAATAGTACAGTGGGAAACAACTAACTAACTAACTCTCTATGTTTTTTTTTAAACCGGCACGAATGAGAAAGGAATAAAGGAGATTTTTACAGGAATCTTGTTGGGAAACCTGATGGTAAAGGACCAAAACGAACATGGAGATGAATCTAAAAGAAATCTGTAAAGATTGGAATAGAATATATATAAATTTTGCTCAGGATAAGTACAAATTGAACTGTAACTACGAATTTTCAGAATCAAGAGTGCTAGAGAATTAATTAATTAATTAATATTTAATATAATGAAGGTAGTAATATAGTATTCTTATTGAGAAGAGAATTTCTAAAAAACTTATTTTTCCTCGTACGTTTACTAATAGCAGTTACATTTGACATGTTTGACTAATCGCGAATCAACGTACGGAAGCCGTTGGAAGCAGTTTGAAGACTGAAATGGCTATGGAAGGACACTTATTATAATGTTAATATCTTAGTATAATGTTTTGAGAATTGCTTCTCGATAATGTTTGGTATATAATTTAATCTGTTGTTAGATAAAATACATAATTATCAGAATTTAAGGATGGAAAATATGAAGAGCGAATGAATGATACGTTTGACTAATCGTGAAGATAAGTATCACAGTACGTTTTATCGTTTCTTATATAAACGTTGAAACGTTTAAGAACGTATAAGAACGTTTACTGAAACGTTTCAACGTTGTTACCCTGACCAGGGTAACAGGCAAGAGAACAAAACTGAGAGCAACGGGCGGTGTGGGGTCTTTTGCCTGGAGTCGTCGAACAAGTAGCAACTGAGGAGATTGAGCGGTGGATCACAATTCGATTCGATCAGCTTTCAGCGGAACTTTATCATCAAAGACAGACAGGTATAGTCCATTCCAACCATGTTGATCTAGACTTGTAGGTATAAATCCAAATGTTCGTGTTTTGCTATTTCCAAGTGTGTAGTTAGTACCTCTTGCTCGTTACTATTAGACTTACCATGAAGAGCGAGTGCTCAAATCAAGAGAATGAATAATACCTCGAGTTGCATCACCCACCTCAATAGTTCAAGGTTCTTGGTTCGATCTCACGAACCTCGGAGTTCGTTACGATATGCCTCCAACGGGCATCAACCCCGGGACCCGTTGATTATAAGGCGACGACATTACCACTATGTTCTCGAGGAGGGCCCTTACCCTGGGACAGTTCCTAGCACTGTGTAGTCCAGTGGTTCCCAACGTCCTCCTTCTCACGGCGCACTATAGTACTTTGTAGTAGATCCCGCGGCACACTAACGTACGAGTTGGTCACAGTGCGAGTGGTGACTGACGTTAGAATAACATGGCACAATATTTTCCCTCCATCACTGTCGACAATTATGATTGGGTGCGCAATCCATATGCTATGCCCCCAGCATCAACCACCGAACTTCCTCTGGAGAAAGAAGAGCAGCTCCCAGACCGAACACTTCAACTGAAACATGGTGTACTACCACTTACCAAGTCTTGGATGTTAGCAAAGAATGAGTACCCACCAATAGCAGCGGAACCAGTTAATACCCTGTCTAGCGTAAGACGCATTCTGAAGGGTGCACAGTGGAAAGTGTACATTCCAATACTGCTACACGCGATCAACGAGGACGATCCGGATAGTATTGTCGAATACTGCGAATGGTTTGAGCACATGGTTCGCGAGGATAGAGAATTTGCAGGGACAGTTGTGTGGTCTGACGAGGCGCAATTCAAACTTAACAGTACTGTGAACCTCCACAATTGTGTCTACTGGTCGCCCGTCAATCCTCACGTTTATATGGAGAAGGCGGTGAATCTTCCGGGGCTTAACGTGTGGTGTGGTCTGTCATCGCGTGGTTTGATTGGTCCCTTCTTCTTCGAGGGTACCGTAACCGGTGAGGTGTATCTCGAAATGATTCAGTCAAGGATTCTGCCTGCCATCCGAAACCTATTTGGCGATGAAATGTTTTACCTGCAGCAAGATGGAGCCCCGCCTCACTACCATCGCGATGTCAGGTCGTACCTGGATGACACACTCCCCGAACGGTGGATAGGTCGACGCGGTGCTATTGAGTACCCACCTCGGTCCTCTGATTTGACACCAGTGGACTTCTACCTGTGGGGGACCGTCAAGAATGATGTGTATCGACAAAACCAACTACACTCAACGAGCTACGTGAAAAAAAATAGCATCATGTGCTGCCATTATGCCAGATACACTGACGGCCGTAGTACGGTCTGCAGTTCGGCGCCATAGGAGTTGTTTACAAGTTGCTGGTGGTTATTTTGAACATCTAACATAACTCTCTCTCAGTGCCAAAAATTGTACCCACAAGTCAATTTTGTCAGAAGATATGGACTATCAAACAGTGAGTACATTTTTTTGGACCCCCTGTATTTGTTAGCTACCAGAAAACGCTGAAGTATGTGCCATACAATGAGCTGTTCTCAATTCGTATGTGGAAAATTGTCATTAAAAAATTAGAAATTCGATTATCTCGAAAACTACTAATTTTCGGACGGGGTATCATATGGTCAAATTTATTGCAAATTGCCTCTACTTTAACCCCTTTCAGGGAATACATGTAATTACCGGTTACCCTGTATACGTACAACTTGTGTGGCTATCGTGTTGTGACGGGGCGCCTTGAATATCGCATCAGAATCCAGAATCGATTCTCGGCTAGTGTCGTGCATTGTTCGTGCGTTTGCTCAATCAAAAGCAACTCCACTTGTTGTAATAGACCTGGGAAAATTATGTAGTGAGGTAAAAGCTCTTTCTCGCTTGATAATTAGAATATGAGAAAATTAACCGGGAACCGGAGGGTGTGAAGGGGGGTGACGTTAAAGATGAACGCACTCAAATGCCAACTTATCTTCTTCGTAGGACGTTCAATAGCGTAGTGGTAATGTCGTCGCCTTGTAATCAAGTCATCCCGGGTTCGATACCCGATGGAGGCACAATTGATGCAGATCCCACTATAAACTGTAGGTCCAGTCCCGATTGACCTTTATGTACATAAAGTGAACTTAAAACCAAAACTCATCTCAGCTCAACTCGTAGTACGTTCTGCGCAGCATTCTTGCAGGCTAGATAGGCTCTGACGCCTAGACCCACGGCCAACCCTCTTTGGAGGTTGTTTTATTCCCTTAATATATATTTGTCAGTGCCACTTCAGCCATTTCATCACCATTCATCTCCATCTTGCGCATTGCCGAAGGTTCCGGGTTCGAATCCCGACATGGCCGTCCTTTGTGAGTGTCCATGCATCAATTTTAATTTAATCATACCATCACTCATCTTCATATTTACGATTAGCCAAAAGTGGCCGAAAAGCGAAATAAAACAAACCAAATCAATCAATTATACCCCAGCGTTGCGACTGATCTAAAGTAGAAGTAATAACCTAATTGAAATGCAAACTCGGACGTCAACATCGGGGCTTCGAGCGATCAAGTTCCTTGCACTGTTTTGGGCTGAGGTCTCCTTTGTGGCTTTCTCTCATAGTTCTCCAGACGATCACCAAATCATACCGTGGCGCCACAGCCCTTCGAGAGCCGTCCGCCAGTCTGACTCCCACTTGTAGATGTAGATCCAACCAGTTATGGACTGACGTGCGGTCAGCACGACGAACCCCCCAGTCGTTATTGTAGGTTTCCATGACCGTGTTATGCTACTCATTCGTAGCTCACAACTTCCTCACGATGGTGGGTGGCCACCGGTCCAATAAAAAAGCCCAAGCCTCAGGTTATAACGCTTCCCCAAGGAGACTGGAATCTGCGCGCGTCCCGTAGCCGGTGACCAAGGCATGACGTCTTAAACCGCACGGCCACGGTGAGAAACTACCTTGAACTTGAATAGAAAAAAATATATATATTGCTTTTCTGACTCTTAAGTCAATAACGAAGATAAGGATGAATGCTGATTAGATTAATGTGACCAAGGGACTCGCACACAGCAACTCCTATGCCAAAACCAGGACTCGAACCGGAAACGTTCAGTGACGAAATTATGAATAAACCTCTGTACTCCCTAGGCCACCAAGGTGGCTACAAGTCGTCAATTTCGGCTGATATCCATTTACCGTAAAAATTAACAATAACTTTTTAAAAGTAGTATCGACTATTAACAAACTTAACTATAATTGATGTAATTTAAATAAAGTGTATTTTAAATCCACTTGCGTACAGTTTAAAGTGGGATCCGAACCTTTATTTACCTCCACCGTGTTATCGAATCGGGACTTTTGATTACAAGCCGATGACGTTACCACTACGCCATCGGGGAAGCTTAATGTAATTTTACTGTTTCGGTTTACAGAAATATATTTATGGTGCACACAATTGTAATTGATAATGTTTATAGATATTTGTGCAAAATAAAATATTCATATTTAAATTTGAAAGATTTTCATATATCTCAATATTGTTCAGCCAGCGGAAAATTGTACATCACCATGTTCATTTTGTTTCCCGCAAACGTAGTGTTCAAGAATTGAAACAGAAACTTAAGCAGATAACAATATCTTCTCCAGGAGAAGTATGATTTCATTCCATAGATTCACAGAAAAAATAAGAAACAAGTGCGAAATTAGCAATCGACAATTTACATGTGTGTATGTGTGTGTGTGCGCGCGCGCACGTGTACGGGTGCGTGTGTCTGTCTTTAGTATTACCAACGCCATCTTTACTTCTTATTCTTGCCACGGCGCTGACATCAATTTTAATTCATAGTGTTTGTGTAAATTAACAGGAAGACTTAAATTTTAACGATAGAGTATTGTAAATTTTTACAATGACTTCCAACAGTGTAAATACTTGAAAATATAGTAACCAGGGCGAAATTTGCTTCACTAAATGAAAGTTCAGTCCTTAGTCGCTACACACAAACACAATGTGGCAAAATGTTCATAAATGTTTCAACAATTGTTGAAACGTTTCAGTAAACGTTCTTATACGTTCTTAAACGTTTCAACGTTTATATAAGAAACGATAAAACGTACTGTGATACTTATCTTCACGATTAGTCAAACGTATCATTCATTCGCTCTTCATATTTTCCATCCTTAAATTCTGATAATTATGTATTTTATCTAACAACAGATTAAATTATATACCAAACATTATCGAGAAGCAATTCTCAAAACATTATACTAAGATATTAACATTATAATAAGTGTCCTTCCATAGCCATTTCAGTCTTCAAACTGCTTCCAACGGCTTCCGTACGTTGATTCGCGATTAGTCAAACATGTCAAATGTAACTGCTATTAGTAAACGTACGAGGAAAAATAAGTTTTTTAGAAATTCTCTTCTCAATAAGAATACTAAATTACTACCTTCATTATATTAAATATTAATTAATTAATTAATTCTCTAGCACTCTTGATTCTGAAAATTCGTAGTTACAGTTCAATTTGTACTTATCCTGAGCAAAATTTATATATATTCTATTCCAATCTTTACAGATTTCTTTTAGATTCATCTCCATGTTCGTTTTGGTCCTTTACCATCAGGTTTCCCAACAAGATTCCTGTAAAAATCTCCTTTATTTCTTTCTCATTCGTGCCGGTTTAAAAAAAAACATAGAGAGTTAGTTAGTTAGTTGTTTCCCACTGTACTATTTCAATTTTTGAATAATCACATGTTAGTTATGAATGCATCGTTGACATCCTGTCTGATCATATATGTGTTTGGGCTGAGGCTCCGTATCTACCTGCAACATTATTTCTTTTCTTCTTTTTTCTTGTTATCTGCTTTCTATATTTAACATTAGAAACAACACATTCCCATTAACAATATTTCATGTTATGCAAAACATTTAAGTTTTATACACCATCAGAGGTGTGATTGCAACAAACGTTACCACTACGTCATCCGACAAAAAGCCAGAATCGGTATTGTTATATTTTATTGCTCAGGTCATTTCATTTTTTTAATATGTATAGCTATAGTGAATATACTAACTTAAGCCCTCAGACTCGTAAACCAACAAATATACACACCTCTGTTAACTGCCTTGTATTTTGGGGAGAGGGGGACAATTGTAGCTGTTGGTGCAATACACTTTGAAGTTTTTGTTTTCTAAGTGCCACACATCAATTTCATCATAATTATCATTATTCATCCTCATCGTTGCCATTAGCCTCTTCTTTTTTACAAATTTTTTCGTACTGATATCGCCTTAGCAGATTAACAGAAATCGTCTAAAATTTGAACTCGTGACACCTCCCAATACCATTGCAAGCTTACTTGTGATTGTCCCCCTCAATTATTCAAAATACCTCACTTTCATATTCAAATACACACAAGTAAAAAAGTTCATATCACATTAGTGATTTTAAATTTTATTCTTGGGGCCACTTTCTAACATTGTTGCCTGATATTAAAATAAGCGAAAACACTCTGCTATGCTTAATAAAAAACAACATCTATTCATTGCCAGATTGTACAACTGTATAGGTCGAGGTTCATAAGCCTCATCCATCTCATTCTAGGGACTGCATATTTTGTATACAGTTTTTGTAGTAGAATCAAAACACAGGTTGTTAAGAATATCGTCAGTAAATATGAGAATTCTTGCTGTGAAATTTCTATGCTGTTTAACCTAATAGAATTCGAATCTCTGAGAAAGCCAAGTACTAAGCTTTAGCATGCCATATTAGCAAAACCTTTATACGTACGTATTTATAACCTCAATTTACTAATCAAAAAATCCCCCCTAACCAACCAATTAGCACATTTATATGACCTTCTATAGAGGAAGAGGACATGACATTTCCGAGCCGGTATTATTAATATGACATTCTTAACAGGTTAATGCATCAATCTTTAAGCAAACACTTAGGATTGTTTGAAATTCAAACAATTCTTGTGACAAAAAACAAATAATTAGGAAATTCTTTTTAACCAAACAATCAACACAAATCTCTCTTTTTTATAGAGAAAAAAGAAAGAGCATAACATTCCTGAGACAGTAATAGTGAACACTGTCGTTTGAAATTAGAAGAAGATTAATCACACGAGCATCATCATCGTCGACATCGCTTATCCTGACGGGGATGCACGACATGTTTATCCAACGTATAGGAATACACGTTGATGATTAAGCGTTTTCCTTCTGCATCTCGTGCTTGTGTTTCGAATTTTGATGTATCAGAAATAGTCACCGGGTATTCGATGCCAGACATTACACTTTCAAAACTCGGACTCGTATTGTTTGTAATATCCAACCCACTGTGGATTATTTTTGCAATAAACAGGATGCAGTGCAGCCAATATACACCAAAAAAAAACACTTGTTATCGCTGTTCTGTATATTTAACACAGCCCTCTTGTGTTGAATGTTCGGTGGAAGAGGCATAAGCTAAGTACGTGTTGCTAGAAGGCCTTCGTCGTTGCAAGTCATCCATAACCCATTCACTAAGAAATAAGAAAAAAAATATTGACGTACTGAAAAAAAAAGTTGACTTGTTCACCGAGTTCACAGATGTTTACTCATTGATGACTCCGTCGTTGTCGTCTATCAAAAAAACCTAAGTACGTTGGAAACAGTGAGAGAGTTATCGAAAAATCTCCCCCTTGTCGATTTTTTTTGGTGACTGTAGGTCCAGTTTCGATTAGCCTTACTGTGCATAAAATAGACATAAAAAAACAAATCCAAACCAGAGTATCAACAAATTAAAAAAAAATAAAATTTCCCCCTGTGTACTTGTATAATTTAAAACACCAAGTTCGATACCCGGCGGATCCCACTGTAGGTCCAGTTTCGATTAACATTACTGTGCATAAAGTAGACTTAAAACAACAAATCCAACCCAGAGTACACGCGTCAATACCATCCACCATGAGTAAACTAACATGATCATGATCATCGTCCCCTTCCCCTCCCTCCGATTGTTACCTCGCTTTTATGTTATTCGCAATAAAAAATAGTTTTTTCAAGCGCACGTTATGTATGCTCATATTTTTTTTTGTTTAGCGTAAATTTCGATGTTTAATCAAAACACCACTTCCTGTTCACTAACGCAACTCGCAATTATTACACACACATGCAAGAGAAATAACAAGAAACAAAACTTACCTACAAAAAACTGCTAGCAATTTAACACACACAAAACAGTTGTATAATCGCATGCAGTTGCAAAAAAAAAACGTTACTCTTCTCTACAGAAACTTTCACGCTACTGTGTTTGATCTGACCTACATCCACACCACAGAAACGAAAATAATCTCTCCCCCTCCCGTCGTCGCATCCGGTTGCGATGACAATATAAGCAAAACTAGGTCGTGTCAGTATTGCCAACTCGCTAGGCCTCTGAGTTTAGGGCGACCCGACTTGTGCGAGGGTTGGGGTGCAGCCGAACACCGTCGCCGCCCACCATCAACTCAAACTAGACTGCATAGAAGTGGTGCGTTACCTTTTCGGGAACCTCTCCTCGTACACGCTGAAGTACGTTTCGTTGTATTTCAACCTGGGGGGGAGAAGATGATGCCCGAGGGCAAAACCGTGCAGACGCTCTACGAGAAAAACAAGATAGACGATCTGTTGCAGTACAACGTACAGGATTCGATGCTTGTGAGGGACGTGTGTTTTTGAAAAACAGACTCGTGCAAACAATCGTCTCCACGTGCTGCCAGAGCGTGTTGCGAGCGGACCAGGTTCGAGGGCATCAACTCAACTTGCATCTCTCGCATTACTATTTCAGCGAAGCGTTGCAGAACAAGCAATGTTTGTGTTTCCCACGGCAGCATCTCGGGTATCATCACAAGCTGGTCGGGGGTTACGTACACCGTAACCCTCACATAAACGTGGCACTCAAAAACAGAACAGAAAATGAGATTATTTTGACATTGGACTTTACGTCACTCTACCCGAGCATCATGGTGGCAGCTGGCCTCTCCCCTTTCAACGTGAACTTGGGAGAGGCGCAAATTCCACGCCGCCGGAACGGGCGTTCCGCCCGGCACGGAAGTTGATGTTTATCGCGGCGTTACAAATCCAGCCGGTTGCACGGAAGCTGATCTTCACGTGTATTTCTCACGAGACACGCTCAATGCCACGTGCATACGCAAGATCATGGCCTTGCGTAAAAAAATCAAAAAATTTAAAAACGATAAGACTTTACCGCCGGGCAAACTGCTCGAAATAGATGCCAAACAGAACACGGCTAAATTAATAATAAATAGTATGCACGGGTAAATATACAAATTGAAAAACATCCCCGAAGAGATTCGCCCCCACGTCAATCAATTTTACGTTCGAAGGCCGTACGGGAAAACCTTTACTTTTTTGGTTGGGCACCACGCACTCCTGGCGGGGTTATGGGGGCCAGGAATCCTAAAAAACAACAATTATTATTATTTTGTTTGTTTGCTTGCGTCACAATACACGCGCACGCGCGCGTGTGTGTGTGTGTGTGCGTGTGGCACATCGTTCCCCCGAGAGAGAGAGGTTTACAAAGGTCACGATATACAAACATTGCCGGAGTTGGAAAATTACGATATGGCGCATTCGCTCATTACTGTTGCCAGCTATAGGTTTTTCTCTCTCTCTCTCTAGCCCTTGCCAAGTAAAAAAAAAGTGTAGGTAGGAGTTGGCAACACTGCGAGAAAATGGAGCTCATGCCTTACAAGAAAAAACCATTAAGGCGATTTTTATTTGATGATGTTGAACCCGTGCAGTGTTGCCATCCATCCATCTCTCTCTCTTTTACGGCAGTGCCGGCTCTCCTTGCCCAGTATATGTAGGTTGGCAAAAATTGCTTTATGCACTGTAAAGCAAACCTCAAGCAAAGTTGCCAGCTCCTTGCTTTAGGTTAGGTTAGACAAAAAAAAGCTGTAGGTAGGCTGTCGGTTGTTTAACTCTTCCCTCTCTCTCCCCCCTCTCTCTTTTTTTTTGTAAAAGGCTATGGCAAAAGTACCAGTAGGTTGGCAACCTTGCTTTATGCACTGTAAGGCAAGCCTCAAGCAAGGTTGCCAGCTCCTTGCTTTAGGTTAGGTTAGACAAAAAAAACCTTGGTGATTTTTTCGAGTAAGATGTTGGCAACACTGCGAGAAAATAGGGCTTATGCCTTACAAGAGCAAACCATCAAGACGAGCCCCACCGAGCTTTACTTTCGGGCGCAGTGTTGGCAACACTGCGAGAAAAAAATTGCCAGCTCCTTGCTTTAGGTTAGGTTAGACCAAAAACCTTGGTGATTTTTTTCGGGTAAGGAGTTGGCAACACTGCGCCATCAAGTGGAGATCATGCCTTACGAGAGAAATCCATTAAGGCGATCCCCACTTGATGGCGTTGAACTCTCTAATCTGCACTACTTTCATGAATAAATTTACATCAGAATGTATGACTGATCCAAATAAGTTATTTTCGTTAGTTAATTCAAGAAAGCAGAACTCGCGTGTGCCGTTGGGAATTCTACCACCACTGTAGGAGATGATGAAGCGCAACTTCTTAATGTGTTTTTTCATGAGAATTTCTCCTCAGTGACAATTTCTGAACCTCTTCCTATAGTCAATTCTGTCAGTTTACACACTCTCTATTCGATTAAAACCTCCCCTGAGGAAGTAAAATCTCTCCCCTCCTCTTTGCCGTTGCGCCGGTCATTAGCCCCAGATGGAATTGCGACAATTTCTCTTCCTAAAACTGCTGACTCCTTGGCTCATCATCAGTGCCTCTTACTTAATAAGTGTTTCTCTACAGGTGTGTTTCCCGACTTGTTCAAACGTGCCAATATTGTACCTAGCTACAAATATGGAGACAAAAATTCCACATATTCGTATAGAACGATCTCTCTTTTGTCACCTCTCTCTATTGTCTGTGAGAAAACAATTAAGAGCAGGTTGGTAAAATTTACATCTCCCCTTATAAATACTGCTCAGCATGGTTTCCTTCCAGACGTTACATGTCTGGATATTTCAAAAACCTTCGATAAAATAAATCATCATCACCTTCTTCATAAATTACAATCCAGATTTAACATCCGTGGGAAATTTCTATCCTTACTACAAGACTATCTGAGTGCACGTGAGCAGCGTGTTATCCTTCCTGGCACTTCTTCCATCTTCCTTCCTGTTTTGTTTGGAGTTCCCAAAGGGAGCGTCTTGGGTCCACTTTTGTTTCTTCTTTACATGGATGATCTCCCCGACAGACTGTCCTCTCTCCCTATAAATATACTTTTGTTTGCCGATGACTGTAAACTCTTCACAGAAATCTTCTCAGAACACGATGCTTTAATCTCACAGCAAGCTCTTACAGAACTACTTTTGTGGTGTCGGCAGAGGAAACTTCAAATGAATCCTAAGAAATGCTCCTGCCTCACCATTTCCCTAAAAAGGATCAAACTCGATTCTGCTTATTATCTTGAACACAATCCAATCAAAAAGTTTCCTCGAAAAAAGAACTCGGAGTTATCATCGTTGAAAAACTAAACTTTAATTAGCACATTACGAACACTACTAAAAGAGCAATGCGTGTTCTCGGTCTTCTGTACAGATTCATTGAAATCCAAAACCAATCATCCATCAGTATATTTTACAAATGCCTTATCTCCCCCATTCTTGAATACTGCTCTCCTATCTGGTCCATGCCTTCAAAAACAAATCTTTTCCGGATTGATTGATTCTGTCCTCAACTTCTTCCTCGCAATTGCTCGCCACAGAATACCTTCTCTGAGGCACCTTCACAAAACAGATATTATGTTTGTCTTCAATATCCAACCACCACACACTCGTCGCGAATTAGCAGACATGAAATTTTAGCACAAAATCATGAATGGTAAAATTAAATGCGAATTTCTGCTTAACAAATTTCATCTACGCGTCCCCACACTGCCAGCTTGCAACGTTAGTTAAGCTCTTTCACAATCCCACCTCAAGACTCTCCCTTCTACAGCGGTCTCTTTTCTACAGGCTTCCTCACTCATATAACAACCTGCCTCCGAATGTGGACATATTCTTGCCAGAACAAAGTTTTAGACAATTGTTAACGATGTATGTATAATTTTGATTTGTTTTCAGTGCTTTGTTGTACTCAATTTTATTGTTGTTATTGTTATTTTCTTCCTGTTACTGTTTCAGTGTAAAATGGTTATTCAGAACTGTATCTGAAACTTTAGGTAAAATAAATAAATAAATAAATATTCATCAGAGCGACCCCGAAAACTATGGTTTCCACACTAATATCGGTCGTTTTACATGTCATCCTATTACCACCCCAACCTGTAGGTGTGCGAGGGGTGTCTTGGATTTGAATGGCATTGGAGTGTCACTATTCATCTTAGCGACCCCGAAAACTAAGGATTCTACAGTAATAACCGTCGCTGTACGTGCCACTTTCTTCCAACTCCAATACGTAGGGGTGACAGGGGCGTCTTAGAGTTTAACGGCATTGAGAGTGTCACTATTCACCTTAGCGACCTCGAAAATTATGGATTCCACACTAATATCAATCAGTTCGATTATTATTCCCACCCATACCCATAGGGCTCCCAATGTAACCAATTTTATTTACAGGTAAATGTCATCTTGAATGTCACCAATTAGCTTAGCGACTCTGAAAAATATGGATTCGACAATAATGTAAATCATTTTTTACATTTTATTTTTCAACCCCTCTCACCACACCCCCCATGACGATAGGTTATGAACTTGGAGTTGAAAGGCATTGGGAGTGTCACTATTCTTCTTAGCGACCCCGAAAACTATTGATTCTACACTAATATTGGTCTTTGTCGTTTATTTTTACATGTCACCCTCTTCCCACTCCAACCCCTAGGTTTCCAGGGGTGTCTTCGAGTTGAACGGCAATGGAAGTGTCACTATTTATCTTCGAGACCCAGAAAACTATTGAATACAGCTGTTTCTTGTTCTTCGATTTATTTTTATCACTTCAAGAAGCCTTTTATAGTGAGTGAAGAAGTTTGATTATTGACAGATTTTAAGTTGCAGGAATTTCTGCTGCTAATTTACAACACCATAATATAAGCAAATCTTTCATATCGTAATGTTTGCACTTTACCCCCAGGTACCCATTTATTTGAGGCTGGGTGAACCATGGGGCCACTTTATGCAGAGACAATGTCGGAAAAATAGCGACTTTGATCATCCTCCCTGGGTATCAAAACCTCATCTTCCACGTGGTAGTAAATGTCCTGCCGACTAACATATATAAAATAAGTTTCCAAAATATTGTGGAGACACTGGGAAGACAGTAGTGATGCTAAATAGGGGTCAGTGTGACCCTTCCCTAAAAGAGAAACAACTGGCTCCCAGGTTTTTAGAAAAAAAAAAATGTCTGTATATAATGACATCATTATATTCATAGTGGGATTTAAAGAGGGATAAAAGGTAATTTCCCATTATCGTTTCTCTATGGTGAAGGATTGGGTTAAGATGAGGCGAATAAATGCTCATAGAATACACAACCACACACACACTAAGTAATATAATGTCTTTCAATGCAGGCACCAACGTGCCAAAGCACTAGCCACCACTGTTCTCTACACAGGAGGATTTCTGTATTGAAGTGTGCAATCAGTATTTTAGAGCAAACTGGTTAAGATAGTTAGTTCCATTTTTTAAAGCATTGTGCATTTATTAACAATATATTGAAAGAATATCATCTTCTACAAGTTGCATTCAACAGGACTTAATTAAAATGCCATCACTTGCTCGGACACTTCAGAAGCAGAACGGTTGCATTTCGAGATGTGTGCACCCATATTGACAGCATTGCCAACGAAGTGCTTGACCTGCAGCTTCATCTCTGGCATTTGGGTTCAATTCCTTGAGTGAATTTGGCTCTAAAAAGAAAAGTAAATGAAGTAATTACATCTGTTCGAGAAACCCTAAATTCAAAAGTTACACTACTATCTCAACATTATTCAGTTATATCTGATTACTCTACTATTTCTATTATATCAGATTGTACATGGTGTGTCACATAAAACCGGTACGCATTATTTGTATTGTTCATTATAGTTTTATCTGGAATTCCCTGTATAAATGACAAATTTTGTAATTTTCATCGTTACTATAGAGGGTGGCTCAAAAATTCACGTAACACCCCCGGTACAAGGCCACTGCAGCGCGCAACATGGAAATGGCGATGACCAATCGTTATGAGGCCAAGGGGGAACCACATTGACGCCACCCGCGCGGTCACAACTGCTTCACAACGTTCCCATAGTGTTCTGGTGTTCCTCCCTATTTAAAAATAAACTCTGTAAAAAGTACCTTCTTCCATAAGCAAGGATGAAAAAACCTGTTTATTTAACAAATACAAGTAGCCCTAAGCATTTAAGGTTCAGTTGATGGAAAATTGACTAACCAATCGTGTTCCACACAGCACGCCACACCATTAACTTACCAGCACTAACCATTCAGCTTTGATCTGTCGAAAATGGGTTATCAGATAAAGAGCATCGAAACTTCCTTATGAACATAAACATTAGCCTTGTCACTGTGAAGGACTTTTCATTTAATGGAAGCGTCACACTGGTAATTGTTTGCGACAACCATTCATAGTGCGCAGCTTTTCATGGATGTATCGAATTAAAATCTTGTGCAATGGCATTTGAACTTCTCTCCCTAGATGTCACTTTGATCTAGATGTGTTACCGATGCGCTAAACAAATTTTAAGGCATTTTTCTAACACCTCGAAAAGGAGAAAATTGGTACAAGAATTCAGTCATAAGTTTTTACTGGTTAAAGATACATAAAAAAAATCTTCACCATTGCATTTCTCGTGAAATTCTAGCCTGATTTGATATATCATATCACCCCATTCTCATTTAAAATTCTGAAGTTGAATTCAAGATGGCGGACGTCAAGATGACCGCCGACCGCTAAGGTAGCGTCAATGTGGTTCCTTCTTGGCCTGGCAACAATTGGTCATCACCATTTCCACGTTGCGCGCTGCAGTGGCCTTGTACCGAGGGTGTTAAGTGACTTTTTGAGACACCCTGTAGAATGATTAATTGATGGATGGTAGACAATGCACATAATGAATTTTACATGTTTTAGTATGTCCTATTCTTTTAATTGGTCACGTACATACAGAGTGATTCCGTACAAGTGTGCAAAAAGCCAAACTGGATATTAGTGATGCACCTCTAAACTCTTGGCGATAGGCAACTTTGAGATCGAAGAAGCCAAATTATCAAGACAGGGAACACCCCCTCACCAGTGTGGATCTCCACAACAATTTGGACGTTACTTTTGCTGCTCGCTGGGTTGGATTGGGAGGTCCCATTACTGCCCTACGAGGTCACCCAACCTGCATCCAATTATTTTTTCATCCGAAGATATCCCAAACCACTTGTTTATGATACTCCAGTGGACACTGGCATGGAACTAGTGCCGAAGTCATTTTCAACCAGATATAGGAAAATACTTTGTATTTCTTTGGAGAGGACTGGCAAGGTTATGTGGAGGGTTTTACAAATTTTAAAAGTAGGGTTAGTAAGTTGATGAAGAATCATTTCTTTCTCTGAGCCTCTGAGCTTGGTAGACAATGCTAAATCTGTAGTAGTCCTTTTCTCTTCAGTTACAACCAGAAAACATAGTTTCATTTAAAATTTTCCAGCCTTCTTTATTTTTAGTTCATTTTTCAGTATTTTGTACCATCTTTATTGCATTATTTTTATCATTTGTCAAGATTCGTTTTTCTTCATACCAGGTGTTTAATAACCTTTAAATGTATTTCCTAGCATAACTTGCAAATATAAATCCACTAACTCGATCTTTAACAAATACGCTTTTAATCGTAAATATGGTCAATGCAAAACTACAATATTATTTTTAACTGAAACATTTGGCAATGTATTTTGTGAAATTAATTGAGTTAACTAACTTTTCTTCAAGCAAACTTCAAACACTTTGCGTGAAGCCTGGTTTGAGATTCCACTTTAATATGTGATTTTTTTTAAGTAACATTTGTCACAACATAAAAATATATACAAATCAATACACGTATATATACGCACAAGAAACAAAACTGTATTTTCAGTAGCTGACCGACTATTGTATCGTGCAAGGCCCCCTCTGAAGGAAGGTGAAAAACTTGCACAGGTAAATCTTGATGTAAAGATATCGAAAACTACATTCGCACTTAATTCGTGTTCTCCGTTTGCTTTGATATTTTAAACCAGCAAAGAACAGATGCTTTATCAAATTATTCAACTAGTCGCTTGGAATTTATGAAAAATCGAGCTTTCATCTCAAGGGAGGAAATAATTTTAGGTCACTTTTTTATTTAGATTTCTTTCACGTCATCAAGTTTTTAGCCCTAGTTGCAAGGAAAGTATTTTCGAGGAAAAAATGTGCACGTCCCAACACTGTCAAGGAACAAGGTAACAATACGTACTATCGATATTTCAAATGAAGTAGATATTTAATGTAGAGTGAGATCAAGTGCTCTTTTCTATTTTACCTATTTTACGTCCATGTGCTCTCTGAGGTATGTAGCTGCATGCATGGCTTATTGCGTGAAGGGTTGACCGTGAGTCGCAAGTTTTGTATGTTACTTGAGCCAGGATCGATGTTAGGAAAGCGACGAAATACAGGACAATCATGAATTTACCCTGGAAAAGTATAGATTAATTAACATTTAGAATCATGTAGTATAAATCAGGGGCGTATAGAGACTCATAAGGATCCCTGAGCAGACTATTTAAGTGGGGACCTCAGATACTGCTATTTTAGAAGCTGGATCTACGAATACAAGAGATGCGCAATTTTAGCAAATGGGCTGGTAAACAAATATCATAATCTTGATTGTGATCAAAGTTGTGTTTATCTCTTTCTGACAAGTACTAGAGACTAATAATAACAGTGTGTTCAAAATAACTAATATAACAAATAGTGCGAAATACAATACATTCTCTTACTCACTAACAAATTAAAATTCTTGAAGACTTAATACTTTGATTGTCTGTCTGCACGAGCATTCAATTGAATTGAATCATTGTTCTAAACCCATTTTATGCACATATAGGCTACTCGGAACTTGACCTACTCTTTAAGGTAGGATCCAAACCACTGTGCAATGTGCCTCCATCGGGTACCGAACCGGGACCCCTTGATTACAGTGACATTTTGCTTGCACAAGCTTCGATTACTTTCATAAAATTGATCATTTGGCTCTGTGATTTTCAGATGAAAGTAAAGTCATACCACTAAAGCGTTTGTTTCATGGAACTGAGCAAATAGTCGAAGTTGTTTGCACAACGTGCTACGCCTTACGCCAGGGATCCCGGATTCAAATTTTGGTCTCTGCATGGGTGTTCTTAGTGAATGTCCTTTCATCAATCCCATCATATCATCACTCATTCTCATCTTCGCTTCGCAATTAGCCAAACGTGGCAGAAAGGTGACTCTAAATAACAAAACTTTTAAATAGGTTTATATAATTTTCAATTCAGAAAACCATGTGTCTGCTTTTGCTAATGTGAAAGCGGCAGAAAGCAGGCACGTATCTACAAATATGTTTCGTGGGGGGTCCAAACCAAGTGTCTCAGGAATAATAATAATAATAATAATAGTAATAAAAATAATATTTAATTTAAAATTATTATATTAAATCAAATTAATACTAATTACAATACATGAATTGATATTATATTATTGTTACACGAATAGGTAAAAAGTCTGTATAAGAATAGAGATATAACAGCGCATATTCATTACGTAGCTTACCTGTAGTTAAGATCGGAATAATTTACATAAAATATTGTGATTAATATTTTATGTATATTATTTTGAGTAGTAGTGTACATAAATCGTCTTTGCAATGTCATTCAAAGCCGTGTGATCCCAATATAATCCTTGCCTTCTAAAAAGTTCAGAGGAAATTATTAACCATCGAATTTTAGTACTTGGTAAGTCCTTTTTGTTCTTCAAAGCCGTATGATTCTTATGTAATCCTTGTCTTCCTATAAGTTCAGAGGAAATTATACAACAAAGACTAAACGAATATATTTTTCATTATTTAATTTTAGTATTTGGTAAGTCTATGGGGAGGGGGGACGGGGGTCCGGACCCCTTGGACTCCCCCACTAAATACATTTTGGTAGCAAGGGACATGAAAGAGGCAGAGTATTCTTCAGTATAACGAAGCAAATGAACTATATCTTTAGTTTGGTTTGAGTTTTGGTTTAAAGTCCATGTTATACATATTAAGGATAACCGCGACTGGACCTACAGTTTAATGAGGGATCCTAACCACTTGTTCCTCCACCGGGTATCGAACACGGGACTCAATGAACTATGTTGTATCATAAGGAGATCAACATGCTTTTCACGTAATTCACGTCCATCATCTTGTACTTGAAAGACCTAGCTGATAATATTTGTGAATGAATTAAGAGTTTGTAATGTTTTTACATTTCTTTCAAGTTCAGTGTCTGTAGAACTTGACAAGAAGTAGGTTGCATCACTTTGTATGTGTCTACAACTGCTTTCATGCGTTTAAAGGAATTGCCCTGTTGTGAGGAAATTTTGTTTACCATCGGATAAAATATTGATACTGTGAACTAGCTCTCTCGGTTATTAAGACTTTGGTCAGAACCAGAGTTCGTCAAAATGGTGCTTCATTTTATATATATATATATATATATTTATCATGACAAGACTTTCAAAATATCTCTAAACTTCTCTTTAAGAGTATGGCATCGTCTGATCTTCCTGTTTAAATTATGAATATCGCAATGTACTTCATAAGTTTGAGTCACTGGCGTATGCAGGGGATGCTGATGGGCTACAGATCCTCTTGAAATTTTAAACCAAAATTTGAAAAGATAGGAGTAAAGAACTGAATTACTAAATTTTAACCCCCTAAAATGACTCCAGATTACCATTTTTGTCTTTGAACAACTTTTAGAACGAAGGTTAAAAGTAGTAATTATGAAATATTTGAGAGCTTTTCACCAACGTAGGTATGTAATATGCACTTATACAATACCAGCCCCACCGAAAAAAGATCCTGCGTACGCTTGCGGCTTGAGATGCAAGTTGCTGCGTTCTTTCATGAATGTACACAGATTTACCAGCGAGCGTTTTAATATTAGCTTAATTGTGTTAAACCTTGCATAATTCACCCCACCTGTATTCCTTGCTTAGGATAGTGTGAAATCGTGGCATAATCTCTGAAGACGTACATCTATACGGAACACCAACTTTGGGTCTCTGCCTGCAACGGGCCAGTGGAACAAAAACGTAAGTCAGGAAAATTCATTACAGGCTTCAGTACATTCGGGACTCAAGTTACCCCGGGTGCCCCGGGACACGGCCCCCCTTTACACAGCCTACTTTCGTATGTGGTATAAATAAGATTGATTGATTTAAGTTTTTTGAGTGCGTCGGTACATCAGGCCATTTTGCACCCTTCAGTGAATGTGATGAAATCCCCTTATATAAAACCCTTACGTCAAGTTTAAACATTTAAACATAGTGGTGTGAATTTGTCCACTTGCTTTTAGGAGAAATAACTGTCGGTTGCCTCACTTTGCAACCACAAACTTCAACTGTGAATGTGATGTTGCAAGTAAATTAATTGGAAAAAGTCTTAACGTTTTTAGTTTCTTACTTACTTATCAATTTGTACACAATGATAAACATTGTGATTTATATGAAGAATATGTTTGAAAATATTTTAGAATTTTTCATCAATCGGAAGAGCCGTGATGGTCTACACCGCAGAACAGCTCGATTCGATTTTCAAGGTCGGCGAATTAATGTGGTAATTTTCCCCGCCTTGTCCCCGCATAAACTTGCTCTGGGGCTCACCCAGCCTCAAATCAAATCAATACCTGGGAGGAAGGTAAATTCGGCTGGAGTGTGGTGCTGATCACATCACCTCCAAAGTGACCTCGATCGAGAATGTGTGGGGCGTACCCACAGATCTTCTATATGTGCCTACGAAACATTGTCCTGCATGCAAGGGAATTTTATCTTATTATCAACCCATACCGGTGAGAGTTTTTCATAAGGAAAACTTTACGTGCTTTATGGGCTTGAGTAATGTCTATACCCTATCTCGGGTATCTCTGGAGCAAAGTTACAGTTAATGTTAGAGAAGGGTTGAAAGCGAATGGGCGGAGCGAATCAGTACACGTTGATGTAAAATACTGGTAGCGGTAGTCTATTTTCCCCTCCATGCAATTCCGTTCACTCTCACGTGATTATTGGTAAAGACCTCTCGAGACTCTACTTGCGCAGAGATTTGGTTTCATTTCATTTCACAAACTATTGCCATTTCGTACATTTCTGGATAGAAAGTAAACTTCAAAATATTTTCTCGAGTTTTAAAATATTTCCATGGGATAAAATGCATACAACCACACCCCTCTCAAAAAAAAATCATCTCCCGTAACCCATCATTTTAACAAAGAATATGCTAAACATGTATTATCCGGAATAGAAGTTTAAAATAAACATTCCTTTTGCCAAAATGTAATTTTCTATAATATCTTTCATTGAAATAAGTACCGGTAATTGTGTTATATTATCTGTCTCTAATTCCCATTATAAACATAAAGTTCCAATCTGCTCCATATCATACTTCATATCAACAATCCTCTACGTAACTGAAAATGAAATCCCGCTATAGATACATTAAAAAAAAATCCAAATTTTTGCAATTTGCTACAATCGCGAAACGTTAAATCACAAATACAGTTGTCTTCAATTGGGCAACCAGCTTGAGGTATGGATCATTGTATTAAGAAGATAAGATTTTTTATTTGACCGTGAAACGATAACGAATTTTATGTGATTTCTTTTATTTTCTATACTAGAAATGGAACTAACAGCGTTATCTGTCGTTATTTTTACGAAGACACGTGAGCGTCTTCTACTTGAACTGAGCATGATACCCAATTTATTTATCGATAAACATTTCTTTGTCCAATTTACAAGGTCACGAAAACTCCCAGTTCAGCACTTAGGAAAATACTTCCGGCAAAACCATGGTCGTATATATAGTTCACGTAAGGGGGGTTGAACTTTTGGTATTATTGGGCTTGTTATATTTCATAAGTGAAAATTCGGGACACTGCTGACCTGAAGCTGGTTGGGGAGCGCGGGTTGTGGGGGGTGGGGGTGGGGTTGTGCTGGACCCGACAATATTGTGTGTATGTACATATCCATTCTCATATTCTTCACACTGCTTGCAGAGATACAAATCTTTTTTCTAAGTATATCATTGACATAGGTGTGTGCAGACTGTGTGATTAGCGGGGACAAGAGACTTGATGAAAGTTCAGTCAGGAAAGAAGAAACTAATTTTATCTCACTCTTTTAGTTTTATTGCATTGAGGGTATGTGCGTATCTAATAATATACTCGTGTATGTATATATATATGTATATATATATATATATATATATATATATATATATATATATGTGTGTGTGTGTGTGTGTGTGTGTGTGTGTGTGTGTGTGTGAGTGCGTATATATTTTGCAAATTACTTAAATACATTACATAATCAATTCATCCTCCCCATAACAAATCAAGAGCAAAACTTATATAAATTGTCTCTGAAATATAAGCGTACCTTTTTCTTCGAACCATTGTTCCTGCATTTAAGTAAAACTGTTTAGCAGCAACATTCTCTCTCTCGTAATTTACAATGCAGTAGAGAAAAGAAGTAAATTGCGAGCGAAGTGCCCAAGAAAGAATTCTGATCCAAATTTTAGCAAACTGAAAACACTATTGATTTAATAGTGCACAAAAAATCATAGACCGCCATAGCATTCTCTTTACTTTTTTTCATTTAGATTGTTTGGCGCCGAAGGCAAATTCTCGATAAAATTTTAAATCGGGGGGGCAATTACCCCTCTGTGCCCCACTGCAGATTCTCTTGGCCGTCTGGAAGAAATAATGCAAGAAAGACGTAAAAACTAACAACTTCTTGAGTATTTTTTGTCCTGTAACTCTTAGATTCTGCTAGCCTTGCCTTCTTTTAATTAAATGTATGCCCTCCTTGCCCCCCCCAATTGATTTCTGCACAATGCACCCTTTACTCCGTAGCTGCATTCAACTTTCGTCAGCTTGAATGTACTTCATTTTCTTTGAGAATATTATAGTGTTTAATAACGGCAATAAGAATCCTCTATAGTAAATTTCTAGATAAAAGTTTAATATAGGAGGATGGACATCTGGAAGGGAGTTACAGCAATTTACATTAATTGAGGACTAAAAGTGGTAAACGTTGTAAATGCCAAAAGCGAAAGTGTTGGGAATTCGCATCGTTCAGCACATCAGTCCGTAAGAACGTTCACACTAGTGACCTCTTTACACGCTATTTGAACTACTTAAAAGGCTACCAGCCACTTTTCACGTTTACAACATTATAAAGCATGACACATTTCACAGTTTAAAGTGGAAATCTGTGTTTGAATAATTTGGCACTTACATCGTTTACCAATTTTAGTCCCCAATTATTATAATGGGGATGCGGAATGCGATAATTTCAAATTCAAGTAGTGTTTTCTTGAGCGAGCAACACTATTATCGTAATAATATGACCCATGGAAAAGTACCTTGCTTGTCCCTGCGTGGAAAATCTCTGGGGACGTGCATGATTTCGGGGGGGAAGGGGCACTTTTTTAATATCTCTTTTATAATACTGTAATGTTCACAGTACCGAACAGTACACCTTTTGAGGTGTTCAACATTATCTTGCACTGCATGAAATCTATTTGGTTAGAACAAGTGAAGATGTATCAAACTCCCCACAGGATACACAGTGAAGAAACTGAAGAGTTTGCTGAAATATTTCTCTTCTACTAATATATTGTAATCAGTGGCATGCTCAGAATTTTCGAGAGGAGTGGGTTAAGTGTGCATTTTTGGTGGTCATCTTTCATTTTGCCATCTATTCTTGCATCTTCGTTTTAGGAATACTGGGCTAAAGGGGGGGGTTAATAACCTCCACCAACCCCCCTTGGGCACGCCACTGGTTGTAAGGTCCGTAAAGTTTCTACAAATTGTGAATTAAATTCCACAAGTCACACTACTTAGTATTGTCACTTTTCTGTTCATGTTGTGTCAAACAGCTGAGAATGTTACGGTGTTTCCCTGGTTTTCTTGCACTGCCTTTTTTAAAAAAACAAATTCCTTTAAGAAAACTCGAAGGAAAGAAATTATAACTGATTTGACAGTCCCAATGCAGTTTCTTAACGCAGAAATTCCGAAACTATCAGTCCCATCTATAGTGTGTGAAATTACGTAATGTTCTTCCCATAGGTATCCCGTACTGTACATCTCGAATTTAGGAGAATAATATAAGTCCGAAGAAATGTTTATGAGAAGCGGATAGAGCAGGTAATCTCGTAATTTTATTGAACCATAAGGGGGTTTGGACAGTTGAATCCCCCCTTAAATACGCCCATGGGCACAATCATTTACAGTTACCTCAAATTGGAAAGTGAAGCCCTGCGTAATGTCCTTAAGAAAGGAGATCTGCAATGGGTATCTTGGTTTTCTAGTATGTATGCAGTAAACCTACTCGGCAGTTTCATTGGGTTTGAATTGGGCTAATATCGAGACCACACTTCAAGAATCGTGACCAGATCCTTCAAGACTTGTCCGACGATTCCAAGAGGCACGAATTGAGAAGATTTAATTTTCTTATTTTCCTTTTCTAAATTTTTGCGTCGATTTTCTTCCACGTTTGGATAATCGCGACGATGAAGATGAATGATGATAATATTATGAAATCAATGACACACACTGATTAAAAGGACACTCACAGAGAACACCCATGCCCTGGCCGGCATTCGACCCCGGGACCCCTGGCGTTATAACGCGATGTGCTAACCACTCCCTCACTTAAACCGGAACGTATCGAGAAGGGAATGAAATATAATGTCCTATTTCGAGACTTGTGTGAATGAGATTTCAAATTATGAACATTTCTTTTAGAACAAAATTGCAATACTATTCGACTTATAGGAGTACGAATTATACCGAAGAGGCGGCTGACCGAGAAAAGATAGTTTGTTGCTAGTGACTAAAGCTTGTGTTTTTCACTGCGATGCCTACCTAAGTAAGCCATTATTTTGCCACCTATTTTCACTCACTTTATGCTCAGAATTTACAAATTTAACATTATTGACAATGACGATTGTACTGGTGGGGATCGGAGGGCTAGTTCCTCTGCCAGCAATTCCTACTACTCCCCGTTACGAGCAAAGCATACACACCTTGTCAATGATACTTCCATTATTAGAAGAAAACACTAAATTACTTTCGCATTATTAGTAAAACTATAATTATTGCAACTGAGATAAGCTGGTCTATGTGGAAGGGAATGAGGAGGCAAAGATATAAAACATACAATATGCATTCCTTCTCAAATATGAAACCTAGTACTCAAGAAACCCTACTAATAGTATCATTCTGATTTGGTTGTACCTTACTCAAACTGCTCTGACACGGATACCTGATATTATTTTATCAGAAATAGTAGAAAATATCATGTTGATGATTGATTTATATATTTGTCTTATTTTACTCGCTTTTCTGTCACTTTTGGCTAGTCATATATCACTCATTAGAACAATTTTCACATTGTTTTCACTACGTGAGATGACATTTCATTTACATTTACGATAAAATAGTGGTTTGGGTGTAATAACAGTTTTCATTAATTAATTTAGAGATGCATTTTTATTTGTTGAGTTAGTGATTAGGTTAATTCGTAATTTTTCGCGGAAAGAGGGAACCACAGCTGAAAAAAATACACAAATTGCATTATTGAGGCCAGGAGTTCGTTTTAACATCGCTTTTTGCACACATAGGCTAATCACGACTCTGGATACATTTAAATTGGAATCTGAAACATTATGCGACCTGAATGGAACTCGGAAAAGGACACACTGATTACAAGACGTCCATACATTACCACTATGGTCTGGCGAACGCCAATAATAATGAGGGGTTGTGGGAGGGGGAATGGGGTGACGGAAAGTAGAAAATAAATTGTATTTTGTAGGTATTTAATGTTATATTTATTTTGATACATGTGTGTGGGGGTGGGGAAGGGGGAAAAGAGAGGAACAGAAAGATATTGGGAGAGAGAGGACGAAGAGGTGATTGTAGAAAAGGTTTTATTTGACGTTCAGTAATAAAAGCAATCATATCAATAATTATTATTTTATAAATACCATATTTCATGTAAATTTGTTTTAGAAATGGAGGCGGGGAGCTGTTTGTTTAAGTTCAGTGCAGGATAACATGTGGAGACACATACTGGTTCGTATCTCACGTTAGAGTGACACCCAGTGCGATAACCACTAGCTCACGAGTTCGATACTTCATACGGCATGATTATAAGTTAAGACCAATTCGTTCAATGTAAATTAGAAATATAATCCCCATCCGTCTCTTTATAAACAACACATCCAAACGCTGCACTGTAGCTAATGAAATAAAGGTGTATGAATGTCCAAAATATTTAAGCGAAATCTAATGAAAAACTAAATATGCTGACCAAGGCAGTAATTTATTTTATTAAAAACATAAACTAAACGTAACGTTTCAACCTTCTAGCAAGGTCTTCATCAGACTCTGTATCAAGTACAAAAGTAACAACATACACAAAAAGGGCATTATATATACACAAACATTACTCCCTCCAGACTATTAGAAAGTTGTCAGGAACTTTCTAGCAGGTGGCTTTCACTTGCCAACTGTACTTTCACCTAAAAGGCTAAACATAATTACTTTGATATAGAATGTGGTTGGACTTTTTTATCTCACGCTCTCTTTCCTTTATTTTTCACCCTTCTCCTCTCCTCTTTCTCTCTTGTCCTTTCCACTCTTTCTAACACCTTCCTCCATTCTTTGTTTAACTTCAGTCCCCCAATCCAGTTCATTATGTCTTCTTCACCTTTCTTCTCTATTTCTTTGGCTTCCTTCCATTTCCTGACTAGCATTCTCTTCTCCCTTCCTATCTGCTAGCTAGCATTTCTCTCTCTCTTAAGTCGTACATCATCCATATGTTGTTTCATCCTGTCTTTCAGCCTCTGACACTCTGACATTCTTTACATTTCACTTCGTAGATAATCCCTTCCTCTTCCTCTTCTCTGTTCTCCTTTTTCTTGCTTGCATTCTTCGCTATTCCTAAGATGCTTCTCCCTCCCTTCCTGTAAGTTTTATTTCCCTCTTTCCTAAGCACTTTGCATATTTTTTCTGTGGTCTTCCCCATACTCCTTATTCCAAACCTTCTCTCCTCTTTCTGTTTCTCTTCCAATCCTCCCCTGCCCGTTTTCTTACTTCTTCTGTTTATGTCCAGTCTATCCTGCTTCTCATAGCCATTCTTTTCCAGATGTTTCCATAGGCTATTTATTTTGCCTTCTTTTTCATATTCTTTCATTTGTGTATATATAATGCCCTTTTTGTGTATCTTGTTACTTTTGTACTTGATACAGAGTCTGATGAAGACCTTGCTAGAAGGTTGAAACGTTACATTTAGTTTATGTTTTTAATAAAATAAATTACTTCCTTGGTCAGCATATTTAGTTTTTCATAATCATGGAAACAAGGCTTAATGGTGTTATAATCGAAATCTAATATATTTAAGACGCAATCGCTTTACATGGAGAGGCTACAGCTTCGAAAATTGAGGCTGTGACGTGGTTTATTTTAGTGGTAGGGTAGATATTGGTATGGCAAACTTCTAACGTGCACTGCCAGTAATTTCCGAGAAAGAAACTTCATTTTATTTTAATATTGTAAAGTGGTTCGGTGATAGGCTATCAGTATCACACGCCGAAGATTATAGGTATGACTTCTGTTCTATTACCCCTATTATCATTATATAGAGCAACTAAGTATTGTATTTAATTAATAATTTAAAGAAATAAAAATGTTATCTAATTTTAAAAAAAAACACTTCTTTCAAATGATTTTTCAATGTTATTTTTGAAAATAATTTTTCAGAATATGTTTTTGAATTTCTCATCATTTTACAAATATAGCAAAACTTTTAAATAGGTTTTTATAATTTTCAATTCAGAAAACCATCCCCATGAGCTTGGCGTGCTCGTAGTCTTCGTCGGATAAAACTGTTTCCGTCAAGGTGGAATCGAAAGCCTCTTTCGGCGGCAGTGTTGTTTCGTCGAACTTGGTCTTGCAGTCGACGTACTCGTAGGGATACACGCCTTTTCTACGAATAAGATCCAATGGCACATTTTTAAAGTGTTCTCTGGTGACTTCCAACCTGTCCAATTTGGCGACGCACTTTTCCAAGCTTGCCTGGAGGAAGCGGTAGGAGTCCAAGAATCGCATCTCAACTTGGTCTTGTTTGGGAAATTTACCCTCGGCACACATGGAACAGTCATCTCGGCAGGGAATTTTTGTTTTACCATTCACAAGGTGGTAATCGGGTGGTACATTCACCCACTTGCTGACAGTCATATATTTTTCATCGGTCTCAGCAATCACTTCGATACGATGTTTATCGTATCCAAGTTCCTTAACAAAATGATGTACGTCGTAATTACTGAGACCATGCATAAATATCGGCACGAACTTCGCTGTTTGCGTTTTTAAGTTGCATTTCCCTCAATACGTCCCAATGTCGTGTCCTGTTATGTGATCATGATGGCATGTTTTCATTACTATTCTATCGGACACTCAGTAAATTTGTCATTGCAATTTTCGCAGTGTGTTGATGATTCATGTTTCTCTCTCTCGATGTTCGTGAGAGGCAACATCTTCTCCGTGAGGAGAACTTTCCTGCATTTTTTTTTACTTCTCTCACAAGAGATTGGAGAAATTGTTTACCTGCCTCGGGTTCCTGGTAAATAAAGGGGCCTTTACTCTTCGCATCTGCTCCTTCGTTCCAGTGGACGTAATAAGCATAGCTGCAGGGTTCATGTTCCTGATACGCTGTAGTTGAGGACTTTGCTGGATCGGGATCGCAAATAGCCATCGGTTTCAGGAAAGCTTCGAAGTCGGCAACAATCATCACCGGGGCTTCCAACAGGACCTTGTGGTTTTTGAACTTGTGGAAACCTTCCGGGAACACGAACCTTGCAGCTTTATGTCGTCTGTAATCCATCAGGTGCTCTTTCAGCTTGTCTTTGGCCGATCTGAACCATGCCCACCGAAGAATATTAGGCATCTGTGGCATATTTCGATGTGATGTTGATGTTTTGTTATTCCACTTCGGACCAGTCTTGATAGATCACTGATGATGCAATAATGATGATTTTCCTCATTTTTTTATTAGCAGCAAGTCTATCATTTTAACTTCTTTACCTTCTTCGTCAATGTCGCTGATCCGAAGCGGATCTATTTGCAACTCTTTCACCTTTTTGGTATCGTGACGATATCCATAAATGTTGACGGCGATTGGGACTGCAATCTTCTCGTTGTAAGCCTTCTCGAATTTTGCAATTTCGTGAAGCTCGACAGGAAACTCGATGTCCCGAAACTATAGGTTCAATTCTTCTGAATACCGCTTATAGCTCGACACACAGCACGTTTTTTTTTTCGCTGGATGCAAATGGCCAAGAATGCACCATTTGAAACATTGTGTATCGTTGTTCTTGATGTTCAAAACTGCTTTTTTGTTTTCAATCACCTCTGGGAGCTTCACGTACTTTGAGCCGGAAAATGGTGTATATTTGCTTACGCAAATATCTAGTGTGTGCGTTGTGTTGCAGACACTCCACCCGGAACCCTTCGCTTGGAACTCTTCTTGTTTCCGAAAAAGCTCCCCCGTAAACCCATCGTAACGATCGCCAATCCCCGGCCTGTCGATTTCCAGTACGTGTTGCTGCTAGGTTCTATGGAAGAACACATGAATGTCCCCCGGTTGTTTGTAAATTTTATAACCTAATATCAGACTGACTTTAAAAGGACCCCTATCGAGAATTGGGTTTAAAATTTTTATCGCTTCCTCCTTCTTATCCTCTAGGAATATACTTGCGCTACAGGGCGAATTCCCGTTGTTCAGGCTGTAGTCGGCCAATCTCTTCCTGAAAGATGTTCTCTTAGGTAAAATGGGTTCGGTATCCCCGTCACATACAGGCTCCGGGAGTTTCTTTTTCTTTTGAACAGACGGTGCTTGGCTGGCATCGTCGTCGGGAAGCTTGTGTTTTTGCACACGACAAAGTTTTTGATGTTTGGCCAAATTTGACGATGCTATGATTTTTCCACATTTTTCGCAAAGCTTGCTTTCGTTGGGAATTTTTCTCAGGTTTCGAAGGCGCTGTTGACATCTTGCTTTGTGCCGGTTGAAATTGGATTTGGTTTGGAGAATGCTACAATATGGACATATGACTCTGGGCTCTTTCGTCTTGTAGACAGAAGATGAAGTGATGGCTCTTGCAATGGGTCCATTTTCTGGAATACAGAAAGCCAAATTTCAGGTATATTTATTTGGGGGGGGGAAGTCATTGGTAAACAGTACATTGGTAAAAGTGATAGATTACCTAAATAAACAGTGAGGCGCATCGAGATGCCAAACAATATATTTGGGCACTCCAGAGGCAGCGGCACTGACGTCGAGCCGCCCGACAACACTCAAATTCTAAAACTCGACCAGCGAGTGAAGAAACTTCGTAGCGACTTATTGACTCTCCAGAATACTCTTTCCTCGAGTCTACAAGATGAAATCACGAGTCTACAGACAACGCTAGTGGATTCTATCCTCAAAATCGAAGCGGAACTCGTTTCCCTGGTCGCCAAGTATGCCGATTTAGCATCTTTGGAAAGTTTGACGGACATTCAGGAAGCGATTACCTACCTTCGAGACGAACTGTTCAAGCTTCAGAAATCTGGAGACATCCTTCAGCTGAAAACCAAATTTGAGGAACAGAATGCGAACATTCAAGCTAGATTGAGCGAGCTTGAAAGCATCCTCGCAGGTATCAAGATTCAACTAGAAACGAACTCGTCAGCTGGAGGCATTCTCCTGATCAAACAGGCGGTATCAGACTTACGAAACGAAATCGGGAGCTTTAGAGATAGTTTTGTTTCACTGAAATCATCCGCTGAATTGGAAAAGTCGGTGAAAACCATCAGGGAAAAACTTCAAATCGTCGAAGAGTCAATCAACAACCTTCCGTCGTATGAGGAAATCAAAGTCATAGGGAAGTCAGTGACCAATATAAAGCTCCAGCTCGAAACATACGAGGATTTCTGGAAGATCTAAGGCACTGTGGCATACATCGAAGACACTTTGGCAACCATGAAAACCGACCTCGCGAATATTCAGGAAGCGTTGGAATCGAAATTGCCTGGTATCACCGATACCCTAAGCATAGTACAGCAGCAGATTGCCAGGCTGGAAAGCCTGAACATCCAAACTGAACTTTCCCACTTCCACCATCTGATCGATGATATACAGAGCAAGTTGGAAATCCTCCAGCAATCCACGTCCACGCAGGATGACATGACGCGACTCCAGGATGCCCTGAGTACCGTGGCCGACGCCACAGAGTTCGAAGCCGTGAAGAATGTCTTGGCCTCACTACAGGGTTCCGTGGCCACTTCACCAACATCGCAGGAATTGAAGGGTGTCAAGCGAACCGTGAACCGAATACTCAAATCCGAGGACATAAAAAACATCCAAGAGGAAATTGCTCAAATTCGAGGAAACATCGCTGCCCTGCCCACCAACCAACACATCGATCAGCTGCATGCTCTGTTTGCCGAAATCAGAAACCAAGTACTCGATCTCGCAACGCAAAATTTAAAGTTGAGACTCGTAGAAAGCCTGCAGCAGATTGTTACCAATGTCAAACTTCAAATCGGGAGCGTGGAAAAAGTCAAGAATCGGCCTTGACGAGTTTCAGTACTCAGCTTCGCGATCTGAACGAGCAGCTCAAGGCGCTCAAGATCATGATCAAGATGTCAAGATCATTCCTTCGTACGACAACATCATCACCTACATCACCGAACATCTGGGACCCGTGCAGAACAAACTAGACGATGTCCAGGATGAACTTCGAAATAATATCAACACATTGAACACCAACCTCGATAATTTGAAATCGAGAACGGTCATCGAGTTGTACAGCATCCCGAATCGAGAGTTCCCTTCCCCTTTCAATCCTCGCAGCAAACTCTCCCTGCTGAATTCCGTCAAAGTCTACTATCAATTTTACAAAATCCTATCGTCATCGTGTTTCTTTTCTTGCATAATATCCAGTAATGGAAGACAGACTAAAGGAATTTTGTTATAAATCATATAATAGTCAAGTTTTTACTTTGCTATGTAAACAAAGAAGCTGGAAATGAATCTCTCTATGTGCATTGAGGATATTATCTTTACATTTCACCTTTTTTCCCACCCTCCTGACTATAGGACTAAAATTAAATATAAACAGCATCAAGAGTGTCAATATTCATCTTAGATAGCAAAAAACTTTGGATTCACTAGTGCGATTAGCTACCGATTCTCCTGCCTGAAGAGCGACGGTTCGCCTCACATATTTAGCTTATTGATAACGCAGTAAAAGCATTTCCTGCAAAGCAAACAACATTAAAATCCTTTACTTCTGTGCACTCAGTTATCATTTTCTTGGTTAATAATGAAAGAAAAGAACCGGATAGCGAAAAGTGCCCCTGGGCCTCGCTAGAGGCCAATCTTGAATTTTATTTTCTCGCGCTTTTTTGTGTTGTGGAAAACATGAAGGTATGCGGCCCCCTTTACTCTAAAGGGGAAACAACCACGAAGGCACTAACAGGAAGGTAGTGCCTGGACCGGCGGGGCGTGGAATTCAGAGGCTCATGAAAGGCTTCGAGGCACACGTACACGCATGCGCAAAAACTAAAGAATAATAATAATAATAAGAGCGTAAAAGTATTCGGCTCGTACGGATAAGCAAGGGTTCGACTCGACTAGCTGGGAATTTTTTTTAAAAAAAGAGTTAGGTTAGTTTAGATCGTAATAGATTATAAAAAAATAAGGGCGTAAAAGGGAAGGACACACCCATTTTTCTCGTTCACTTTCGGTCACGTGACCTGGGGCTACGGGGCTCGATTCGGCGGCTTGAAAGCGTAAAAGAAGCACCTCGTAAAAGGGAACGACTCGCCCGATTTGCTCGTCCATTTCCGGTCACGTGACCTGGGGTTACGGGGCTCGATTCGACGGCTGCCAAGTTGACAACACTGCTAGTGACGTTAACATACACCGTAAAAATCTACGACCTCTTAAAAATATGCAACGTAAAAGGCTACGACGAGTTGGCAACACTGCTAATGAGGTTAACGTACATCGTAAAAGAATACAAAAACATACACCTAAAATAATACAAAAATATACACCGTAAAAGGCTACGATGAGTTGGCAATACTGCTAGTGAGGTTAACATACACCGTAAAAGGCTACGGCTCACCCGATTTGCTAGTACGTACACTAACGCGCAAAAAAACTTGTGAAAGGCTACAGCTCGTCCGATTTGCTCATACATAGTCTAACGCGCAAATATAGCTCGTATAAGGCTACAACTCGTCCAATTTGCTAGTACGTACACTAACGCGCAAAAATAGCTCGTAAAAGGCTACGACTCGTTCGGACACACGTACACTCACGTGCAAAAACATGTAAAAATATACACCGTAAAAGGCTACAACTCGTCCGATATGCTCGTACGTACACTAACGCTCAAAAATAGCTCGTAAAAGGCTACGACTCGTCCGGGCACACGTACACTCACGTACGAAAAATGTAAAAAATATACACCGTAAAAGGCTACGACTCATCCGATTTGCTCGTACGTACACTAACGCGCAAGATTAGTGGGGACAAAAGACTTGATGAAAGTTCAGTCAGGAAAGAAAAAACTAATTTTATCTCACTCTTTTATTTTATTGCATTGAGGGTATGTGCGTATCTTTTATTATACTCGTGTATGTATATATATACATAGAGAAGCTCACCAGGTTAGGCTGCGAGAGCCCGGGGCACATCTGGCGCAGTGAACTCCCTCTGCTGTATTCTTCCCGTGTTTTATCTAGCTCGACGGAAGAAGCCGAAAAAAAACTAACGGGAAAACTGGACATCGGAGCACGTGCCCTTCCGAAAGAACACTCAACAGATGGCAGCAACTGTTCGGAGAATGCCGATAGCGGTCGAGGTACGAGTATTTAAGGTATTTTTAGTTTCGTTTAGCTTCTGTATTGGGGAAAAGTAAGCAGTTATTAATATATTATAATGCAAGTACGTTTGCATGCATTGTTATAGTAATTCCTAAAATCTTCGATGCTTTTCGCCATCCATTTCGCCAAAAATTAAGGCAGAAAACTTCCTCAAAAACTTTATTGCAAAGAGTTGTCGCGCACACGAAGCCTTGCAGTTGCATGGCAGAAGGTTTTGTTGTCAAACACAATATCACCAAAATGATCAGAGTTGCACTTACATCGACACTTTAAATATGTTGCTTAAACCTTTAGATAATGTAGACGAGTCAAAAAGAAAGAAGACGAAGACACTGCTAGTGGAAAATAATATTTATCTTGGTACACATGTATGCGAGTATGGATAAATATCCATTGTATTTTTATTGAAAAGAAATTGCAATTGTTATAAACTCCTACAGGTAACTTACGACAATAATTTTAAGTGTCGCAAATTGCAATTCACATCATGAAATTACAAATAGCTATTGAAATTGAAATAATAATAATAATAATTCGTTGGTATCATGGTTAGTTGAATTGGTGGCGGGATTAATTCTTAGGAGTAAGTACAATAATTTCCAACACTAAATGAGGACAGAAGAAGGCATTTCAATAGTTCAAACTGTTTACCTTAGTAATTTTTCCTTGTTTTTTTTCCTGGGTAATGACGGGCGAGTGGGGTGTTAAGCGGAAACCATAAATCGAAACAGTGGCGGCGATTAGTGGGGCGAGGGGGCAGTTGCCTTACACTTTTTCCCTCGCACTATGCTAAACCTTTGTATACAGAGGGAAATATACTGTCTTTGCCCCCCCCCCCCAGTTTTGGCTTCTTGCACGCCCGGTTCCGGAACTTAATCGCCGCCACTGAATCGAAATAAATGAAAATTGACTTATGTTTCGTAAATAATGGATTTTCCCTGGGCTCTCTGGCGGAGGAGCTAGCACAATACAAGGTCCCAGGCTCGTATTCTTCATAAAACATACATTATTATATTCACATTTCATGTTTTACTTTATTTTATTATTCCTTCCTTGTACTCTACAATTTTTTAACCTTTTTGTATGTTCAATTAATCAGCGTCACTCACATTTAGCGTTTTCTTCTTTATGATTGTGATCAACGATTGATTTTCTGAAATTCTCTTAATTTAGGCTGGGTGTGAACACCCAGTGTACAAATCCAGTCAGGAAGTTCGGAACTCCATCAGGATGTGTGCTGCCTTAGCATTCTTAAAGGCAACGGAAGTGGAGGAAGAATGGATTCATATCCATAGTCAGCCAGAACAAAATGAAGAATTGACTGAATTTTTCGACTACTTTGTAGACCAGTGGTTGGAAAATCCACATGTTCCAATTGACATGTGGAACTGCCACCAAAGGAGACACATGACAAATAACGCGGTTGAAGGATGGAACCACCGATTGAACTCAGTCGTGGGTAAACCACGCCCCCGAGTGAAATATTTGATTATGTACTTGAAGAAAGAAGCAGAACATTCAGATGCTAAGATTGTAAGTATGGAGCTGAATATTCAGGGTGGCTCAAAAAGTCACTTAACACCCCCGGTACAAGGTCACTGCAGCGCGCAACATGGAAATGGTGATGACCAATCATTATCAGGCCAAGTAGGAACCACATTGACGCCACCCGCGTGGTCGGCGGCCATCTTGATGACAGCCATCTTGAATTCAACTTCAGAATATTAAATGGGAAGGGGGTGATATGATATATCAAATAAGGCTAGAATTTCACGAGAAATGCAATGGTGAAGAATTTTTTTATGTATCTTTAACCAGTAAAAACTTATGACTGAATTCTTGTACCAATTTTCTCCTTTTCAAGGTGTTAGAAAAATGCCTTAAAATTTGTTTAGCGCATCGGTAACACATCTAGATCAAAGTGACATCTAGGGAGAGAAGTTCAAACGCCATTGCACAAGATTTTAATTGGATACATCCATGAAAAGCTGCGCACTATGAATGGTTGTCGCAAACAATTACCAGTGTGACGCTTCCATTGAATTAAAAGTCCTTCACAGTGAGAAGGCTAATGTTTATGTCAGGCAACCGTAAGCTGCCTGTTCCTGGAATTCGGACGAAACGCTACGCCACGGTACTAACCACTCCGCCACGGATGCCGGCATCGAGATGCGAATGAGACTTAATGTCCTCTTTCGAGACTTCGGTGAATGAGATTCAAATCATGATTATTTCGTTTAGATCAAAATTGTTTTGCTGTTCGTCTTATTGTAGACACTTTTTCAAACGGGACAATCCCGGAAAAATGCCCTCCTCCACTCTCATACATTCGGAGGTATGCTCTATTGTCCCGTTGCCTTAAATTATACCGGAACGTCAGGGATGCGAAATATGAACCGGACCCCCCCTTTTTTTTTTCACATGATGGTATTATTATTATTGGAGACATACCGAAAAGGCGGCTGACTGAGTATAGATAGTTTGTTTTTAGAGACTAAAACTTGTTTTTTCATTGCGATGTCTAGCTAAATAAGCCATTTGATGCCACCTATTTTCACTCACTTCATTCTCAGAGGTTACCAATTCAACATTATTGACAATGTCAATTGCACTGGCGGGGGTAGAAGGGCTAGTGCCCCTGCCAGCAACTCCTACTACACCCCTTTACGAGCAGAGCAGACAAACCTTGTCAAGGCGACTTCCATAAGTAAGAGAAAACACTTCATAACTTTCGCATTTTTCAGTAAAACTAAAATTATTCCAACTGAGAAAATCTGGTCTATGTTATCATGCCATAGGAGTGTGAGAAGGGATGACAAATTGAAGGGATTGATGAGGCAAACATATAAAAATATAAAATATGTATTCCTTCTCAAATATCAAAGCTACTACAGTAGTAGGAGACTGATTTTGTTTTACCTTATGCAAACTGCTCCGACACGGATACCCGGTGTTATTTTATCAGAAATTTTAGAAAATAGATATTGATTAATTTATTTGCTTCATTCTACTTCGCTTTTCTTCCACTTTCTCTTTTGGCTAATTGCAAAGACGGCACTGACTGCGAGTCAAGACGGCAGAGCCTCGTTAGTCTTCAAAATTCAGTCCAGCTGCACAGCGTGGAAGGGGGTTTGACATTTGGGTGTTTTGAGGAAGTAACTGCAAAATGTTTATGTGAAATATATATTAAGCGTCATACTGACTACGATCATTGATGTCATGATGTCATTAAGCAAATATGAAATGTACACGCACTCAGCTGTCAAGATCAGCCACAAACCCATTGCATACGTTCAGCATTAGTACCCAGAATAATATGTGATATGTGTGTTTTAATAAGTATTTTTTATAATTCTGTGTATCATTCGTGTCTCGGGTGTCGCGACAAGACGACACCGATAAAGACAAACATTTACAACTCTAGATCTGTGTTGTGTTGTGTTGCAGACAAAATTTCCCCTTTGCAAAGGTCAAAATTTCGCCTGTTCGTCCAATTTTTCCCTTCATACAAAGAACTCGCACAATAATGATAATAGTAGTTAGTAGTATCAGTAGTAGTAGTGTCAGCAATATTTTCATTGGCCCATGTTCGTACATATTAGAATCAAAATGTTTTACAAATTCATCACGTACTAGTACTTGCAAATAGCCTAGTTATCGCTACCGCACCAGACGTCTAGAAAGCCAGGCATGAATATACAATTGTGTTTGTTCCTTCACCCATTCATTCATCCTCATCGTCTTTTTAACCGAATACGTAGGAAAAAGACGTAAATATTTTATAAATATGTAAGTAGACACTAGGCTTATACTGAAGAACTAACAGCAAAGGATTATGAATATGAAAATGGAACTAGTATAATCTTTAATACATATAATCTGTTCCAATATTGAGCCTGATGGTTTCATATTTCCATGTAATTTTTGTATCTTTCATGGAATTCCCTTTTTAGTTTAAATTCGGTCCGAATTTCCCTGCAAAAATGAAATTTTCCTTCATGTGGCAACACTGCTGTAGATGAGACTGTGCCAAGTTTCGTTTCGTCTCGGTGTCATCTCTAGATCTGTACAGGGCGATGGTATAGTCGTCGTCTTGCAATGAGGGAGTCTCGTGTTCGACACCCGGTGGAGACACATGTTGGTTCGACACCCGGTGGAGACACACGTTGGTTCGACACCCGTTGGAGACACATGTTGGTTCGGATCCTCCTCGAACTGTAGTTCCAGTCCCAATTAACCTCTTTGTGCACAAAGTGGACTTAAAAACAAAAAATCAAAACTCTAGATTTGAACCTTAGAAATACCGACACTCAAAATTATATTTCAGTGCACTGGTAGGTAAGAAGAGTTAAAAATTCAGTCGTCAGGTGATGACTATAGTGAATTTTCATCGCCCTACATTCTGAGCTAGTGTCCAGCCCGTTATCTTCTTTCAATCAGCCCCACCACACAGTATAGTGGTTAGCGACACACCGCCAAACAATATGTTCGAATTCTGAGCGTGCCAGTTGGATTCGCTTACGATGGTAGTGTTGTTAGTATTTATTTATCCTTTTCATCAGTTTAATTAACCTAAGAAACATAGAAAAGTCAAGAAAATTAATTAAAATATCGAACATTACACGTTATTGTTTACCTTTATTGATAGATTAGTTCATCTCTTGTAAGACATTACATTTTAATATGATTCTTTTGTGTAGACAAAAATGATTGCCTGTTACATGATACTGGATGATGTCCTGGGAAGTAGCGTACGTTTATAAATAAGCACAATAAACACCTCTTAAACAAGTAAACAAATACATTATCTTGAACTTCGAATAATCGAATTTTTCATTCGAAGTAATTTTTTCCCCTCTATAGATATTTAGCACCATTGTTTTCATTTGTGATGAGATTAGGTCAACACCAATTTAACGAAATACATGTTCGTAATTTATTTCTTATTTATATATATATACCTTTATATATATATAATTTAACAACTCTAACATCAAATAGATATTCGTTAGTAAGCACCACTGGCATACGCCGTGGGGCTGATGGGGCTACACCTTCTCCCGAATTTTTTAGAAAATAGAGTTCAAATGGCAGTTGTGAAGAACTCGTGAAAATCAGAGTGGTAAATGCACCTCCCCTTCTTAATATAACCCCCGATTATCATTTTTGCCTTTGAACCACTTTTAAAACTAAGGTTGGAAATGGTAATTATGAACTGTTTTGTAGTGTATCCCATCCTCCTCCTAGAACGCAGCTACATAATATCCAATTCCAATTCCCTCCTCCCAGTAAAAATCCTGCCTACGCCATTGGTGTGCACTTTAATCTGTTGGAAAAAATTACATCTGGAGTTATGAATTCTGGAACTTACGTACAGTCACCGGCAATAAGAAGAGGACGCCTAGATCCTGAAATAATCTCTTCCCTGCAAGGCGCTATGTGTGTTGCCTAAATCTGCGGTTGTTGTAGAAGTTACCATTGAAAATTTGCTATTGAAATCCACTTATCGCCCTAGAGTTGGGCAACAAAGTTGCAGGGAAGCGAGCATTTGTGGATCTAGGCGTCCCATTTTTATTGATGGTGACTGTACGTGTATCGATGTTGCTTTTTGGTGTATAACAATTATTTTATTACCAAAAAAGTGCTCTTTAAAAGAAATCACTTGGTGTAATTGTGTGAGAAAGAGTCCAGGGGAAATTATATACCTATGTCTCAATTATGATAAAATTAACTATTATGTGAAACTGTGAAACAAAATAGATTGGGCGGTGTTTTGAAACTTTTTGCATGCATTTTTCATTTCTTAGAAAGAAAGTAAATTAAAAATGTCTGGGACAAGGTGCTTCTTCCTGTGAAGCTTGAATTCAGTAGAAATAGCATAATTTCTTCATATTATCACAACCATTAGATTGAAAATTTATTGTCAAGTGTTAAATACATTGATGCATTGTAGACGATATTTGGTAGAAAATTGAGTTGTTTGTAAATGTGTGAGTATGTTGATACGAAGATATTCATAAGCAGGCTCCAACGAGGTCCGCGTGGGAGCATCCGTCGACACAGCATCTGTGGAAGAGTTGGGCAGCGTTTGTAGGGGGATTTGTTTTTTTGACTTGTTTCAATTTCTGCTCCATTTCGAGAAATGGCCGCAAGGGATCCCACACAGGAAATACTTTCACTAGAAAAAAGGAAAAAAAAACTAATTACATTTCCAAATATGGAAACAACAATGTGAACTAAAATCAAATGGAGAGTGGCCAGCAATAACAGCAAAGATGTTACATTAATAACCGAATAATGATTCAAATTCTAGGTCATGGCTGTTTTATTTGTCATACTGACGTGAGCAAAGTAAAGTGATAAATACGAAACAGAAAAATGGTTAATTGTCTCAACGCAAGTGCGAAAGGTGCGGATTTCGATCCTCGGTAGGTAACCCCAAAGTCTTGATATTGAGTCAACATCAATGCATAATATATAGCGTTAAAGTTATATATCACCAGGGATAAGTACACACGCGGGATTTACGAAAAGGTCCTACTTAAACTTATACTGAATATTAATATTAAAAATATGTCTTCCAAGAAATGGTCTAAAGATAATATTGGATAAGCATAGTTTACACCGTAGCTACACCACATGCCATCATTTTCCTAAGTAGATTAAGTCTAATTTAACATGTACTTACTTTTTACTCAAGCTTTCGTCACATTATATGGCTTCATCTTAATTTACCCTCAGCTCCAACTTACCTTACCTTTCCCATGTTTTAACTTGACTATTCTTGTCTTATCTCTTGATGAAGCTACATGATGTGGTGAAAGCTTGTGTGAAAAGTAAGTACATGTTAAATTGGACTTAACATACTTAGGAAACATAATGTATCAAGTGAACTAAGATAAACATATTTAGTTTTAAATCCTATGTATTTGGAGTCCCTCTAAACATTCAAAATTGCACGGATTACGAAAAGATCCCATCAAACCTTCGACTTCACAGGGTTTATATTGAATTTACATTCCTATAATTTTTTAACGGACATTGAGAGAGTGCAACATGTCGCTTTCTACATTTTTGACAACGCCGCATTCGGTGGAACCGATTAAAACTTAAACTGCCCTATTAATATATAATTTTTTCACTATAAATGAACATGGACGAAAGTAATGTATTAGGTGGACCAAGATAAGCATATTTAGTATCAAATCCTATGCATTTGAGCTCCCTCTAAGCAGCCAGAATAGTGGCGGACATATGGTTGTCAACGGCCGTCATGGGCATCCAATGTATCGTGTTGTCTACAGTTGCGCGTTCGTAGAATCAGTTATAATAAAACCCAAGAAATCAGCCGGACCGGACAAGATACCTCCCTATGTAGTTAAAGGTTGTAGTGATGTGTTGAAATACCCATTGTATCTAATTTTCAATTTAATTCTTGCAAAGCACAAATTCCCTGAAAAATGGAAAGCCACGGCAATTTGTCCACTTCCCAAAACCAATAACACTAATGACGTACAAGACTACCGACCAATAAGTATACTATCAGCCCCAGCAAAAATATTCGAAAAAATCATGCACTGTTACATATTTACTCACGTAAAACCTGTAATATCATCGTTTCAGCATGGCTTTGCACCACGTAGATCAGTGTTGACCAATCTCTCCGATATTACCAATTTTATAAGTTCAACCTTGGACGAAGGAGGTCAAGTTGACGCAATATATACAGACTTCTGCAAAGCATTCGACTTGGTTAACCACGATATCTTATTAAGTAAATTAGCATGCTTCAATATTTCTGAACCACTGCGCCAATTGTTCGCTTCCTATTTGCAGAACCGTAAGCAGTACGTGACGTATAAAGGCCACACATCTTCAAAGATAAGAGTCACCTCTGGAGTACCCCAGGGGTCTAACCTTGGGCCACTTCTTTTCACGTTACTTATTAACGATTTGCCTGATTCATTTGAAAATTCACACAAATTGCTTTTCGCAGATGACCTGAAATTCTACAGGAAAATAAGCAAACAAGATGATAGTGTTCAACTTCAAAATGATATTACAAATTTAGAAACGTGGACAATAAACAATGATTTAACACTAAATATCAATAAATGCCATTTTGTATCATATACTCGAAAGAAAAACCCAGTTGAATTTCAGTATCAAATATACAACCATACTCTAGCAAGAAATTTCTTAGTCAAGGATTTAGGGGTTATTTTTTATTCAAATCTTACTTTTAATAAACACGTAGAACAAATAATTAGTGAAGCGTTCAAGAGCCTTGGGTTCATTCTTAGAATGGGGAGGGATTTCAAGAGTATAGACACACTAAAAGTTTTGTATTATTCGTATGTAAGACCAAAACTCGAATATGCATCTGTTATATGGAATACAGACACAGCAAAGTACAGTGAAGCAATTGAAAGAGTCCAATCACGATTTCTAAGATTTTTAAAATACAAATTTCAGAAAGTTTACCCCACATTTGAACACTACGACAACCTAATATATGAAAGTCGGTTTACAAAGCTGTGCCATAGAAGAACGTTACAGGAAATAGTATTCTTGTGGAAGTTGTTAAATAACGAAGTAGATGCTGAACATCTACTCTGCCAGATAAATGTTCGAATCCCGTCGTCGAAAACTAGACTCAAGAACGAAGTTTTTCTTATAAAGAAGGCTAGATCGGAAATTAAAAAGAAATCTCCATTGTGGAGAATGTGCACCAGTTACAATAAATTGCTATTCAAGAATAACACCATTGACATCTTTTCTATGAACCTAAGGGACCTCAGTAAAGCCACTATTAACACAATAACCTAAGCTTAAACACATAATTTCCTAATGAAATAATATGTGATCAAGTGTATGTGTGTATATATATATATATAGGAAATAATTTTAATGTATTTTATGTAGTTGTGTGTGTGTGTGTGTGTGTGTGTGTGTGTATATGTACCTGTTGAGTTCGATAAATAAATAAATAACATTCATATTTAACTTTAAAATGAATACTTTGAAAATATTTCCATCCCCCCAAATATTAATCATGTGGACTGAGATAAGAATAACTAAAATAAAATCCTATGTATTTTGAGAGCTCCGTGATCAAGAAAGCTGACAAAATGGCAAGAACGCAAGACACAGCTAATTTGAGATATTCAATATGGCCGACAAATATGACTGTTAATATTTACACAAGGAATTGCCTTTTCAGTTTACATAGGCAAGTTTATTGCAAACCCTATGCTTCAGGTGGATAATATAAAATAGTGTATCACTATTTTGGAACATAGAGGACATAAAGAGCTGAATGGAGGATAAAATTGCATTTGAAAAGACATTTAGCTTTCTTTTTGTAGGAAGTTTAATTGACCAGGGTGAGGAAAGAAAGGTAATATGCCCTAGATCAAAGTTGTAGTATATATCTAATCTAGATAGGTTTTTACCTATTTCATTTATATCAACTTTAGGCCCTGCGGAACTGCATGCACCCTTGACGGCCTCTCGGAATTCTCTCGCCGTACAGGTCTTCGTTAGAGATATGCTTGGTTTCAGGAGCGCCACACATAACACCAGTAGAACAAGTTTCTTCTGAAACAAGGAAACAGAAGACAAAAATTGAGACAGCAATTTATAAAATTAATATTATATGTACTAACACATTTTTTCAAAATTCTAGAACATATAGACTAGCTATTAGTTCTGAATATTAGTGGCAATGGTTCTACATAAGCAAGCTTAATTAATTGGACATTATGCATTATCGAGCCCTAGTGCTCTAAACTATACTTATTCTAACACTATATTTCGAGAGAGTTCAAAGTTTAAAGCACTAGACAATAGATAATGCCCAATCAACATTGCATGCTATCATATAGCAATGCTGATTAACCGTTAGAAGATCATATGCAGAGGCTTCATGGGTGCGCAGATATTGAAAGATACATTTTTATCTTTTGTTTTACCTCAGTCTTTCTTGGTTAATGTCGGGAGGGTACATTCAACGTAACCTTCGTCTAATTCCTTCTATCCTGCATCCTGCTTTAGTCTGCACCGTCATAGTTAACTCAAGAGTGCGAAAATGTGGATGTCAGTGTAGGAACCGAGCACTTCGATGTTTCTCGAAATTTTGAGGGAGCGGCCTTTCCACCCCTTGCAGGTCATCAACAGGCAGGGTTGGGTATCGCCGTCGCGTCAAAACAATGCTTCCAGCTCGAGTAGTTTGTGACCAGATTGAAGAATGACCGCTTGTGCGGCGGTAAACCGCATATGTGCAAACAGTTACAAGTGGTCCCGAATCAGAGCGCAATACACGCTAAAATAAGTACGTATAATGCTGGCGTGATGCCTATGTAGATTATCATATCTCAGGGCAAGTAGTATTATTCGCAGCAAATAACTATTCTACTATACTATTGAGACAACCTAAAACACGCAACGTGTTAGAAGTAATTATCTTCACAAACTGTACGATTTCGAATCGCCCATTATCTTTCTCGATTTCGTGAAGACCGATTTTGAGAATCCTCCTTAGCAAACGATGCCTCCGCGATGGCGCAGTGGTAGCGTCGTTGCCTTGTAAATAAGGGGTCCTGGGTTCGATACCCGGTGGAGGCACATAGCGGTTCGGATCCCACTTTAATCAGTAGATCTAGTCCCGATTAGCCTTACTGTGCATAAAGTAGATTTAACTGTCTCAACTCCTTAACAAACCTTTCAAAGGATCAAAGCTTTTAAACAAGTAAACATCTAAGGAATAATTATATTCTCCTTGTGGTAAGGAGTCGTTGTCATCTAACAAATTTTATTGGTTTATTATATTGGTATTATTGAAAATATTGTGCCATACTAAACCTAACAACTTAACAAAGGCACATTGATTTCTTAATGAGGCACTTTTCTTGTGTTTCAGAGCAGGTTCAGTTTTGGAAGTATTACAATGCTTTACGGAGTCCGTTCGAAGAATTTTAAGAATATTGATGTTTTATCAGAGGGACCACCCCAGAATAAATATCTGTGGATGTTTTACAGGTTTCATCGCATTTAAGATGGTTATTTTCCGGTGCAACATGTCTGTTGCCACTCAGGCTGAAGAGCCTAATGACGCTGACAAAGTTCCGATTCATACGTGGCAGGAACGAACTCTGATTGGCACCATGTTGAAGCCCCAAGACCGACAGAACTCGAAGTGCTCGGATCCTATTGACATAAACTTTATTTTTAGACAACAACAATGCAGAAAGCATGATTTTGTTTAGTTTACATATTGCCACTTATTTGTGTTATTACGTTAACAGAGACGGGAAGGGTGGAGGATGATGGAAGAAAAGGACAAGAAAGTGATATGAAAAAGTCAGTGTTGTGTGTACTGTACAAGGTGCCTTCCCAGTATTTGCCTACGGTAGAGACACTTGCGAAAAACTCAGTCAGGTCGGCTAAATTTATTTAGTAGGAAATGCTGTTATTTCTTTGTAGTTTTGAGCACACCATCTCTAAAAATGTCCTTGACATACACGTGTATATAACTACTCGTAACTAAGCAATGTTATAGGCTTGAGTGTCCCACCCTCAAAAAATACCCTGACCTTCAGAAATATCACAGTTAAATTTCCATTTTTTATTTTCGAAATAACTTTTGAAGGCATATTTTTGAAACATGTATTTACATTTATATCACAAATGGAACCACTAACAAGTGCGAAGATAATCCCTATTAATGCAAACGTGTTATTGAAATGAGAGTACATACGTGTTAACGGCGTACCTTTGTAATCAACGAGTCCCGGGTACGATACCCGGTACAGGTACATAGTGGTTCATATCGCACTTTAAATTCTAGATCCAGTCCCGATTACCCTTTCTGTGCAAAAATCGGACTTAAGCACAAACTCAACAAATAAAAATATGAGAATACGGCAAACCTCACAATGTTTTAGTTCCAGAAGTGAACTGACCAATCCCACAGGCCACAGTTTTTTCAAACTTTCATTTCTTCATCTGCACGAAGGATTTCCCAGTAATTTTACCACTCTCATATTATAGCTAGGCATCTCAACAATTTCCCAAGGAATTCAGAGGTGGCTAACATCAAATAGCTTAGGCAGCAAACGAGACACCTTTCTCACGAAGGAAAAAAAAAAAAAAAAAAAACTGCAGCCACTCAGATGTGTGAGAGAAGAAATGCTGTCGTTACGTCTTTTACTGTTCCTTCAAATCCAAATCCATTGAAATGAAACATTTATTCATTCAGGATGGATCACCAAATGAGCAAATATTCAATTGATGGCTGCTTGAAATTTTTTTCGTGTCTCTCTACCGAGTAACGTAATGGTGGAGGGTTGATAGTTTAGTTTATCAGTTTCTCTTTGCCAGTATCACCAGAAAGTGGAAACCAAATATTCCTTAGTGCTGTAGGAAAGTGTTGATCTTCATTTTCAGATGGGGCATGGTTTCCAAGAAGACGAACGTCAGAAATTGAACCGTGGTTTTTGTTTCACCCAGTTTTTTCAGCATCAAACCTGTATAATCCCACAAATATTTTATCCATTTTCTCCGTTCTGTTTCGCATTGTAACACGAATTATCCGAATTATTTCACTATTTATAACAAAACAACCAGTAGTACCGACTAGACATGTTGACAAACTATACAATGTGCGTCAGGGGTGCCCACGAGGGGGACTACGGCGCAGACTCCGCCATCGAGATTTTTTGGGGGCGTCTGTTCCCTTTCAAATAACATTCAATTCAACATTTTTATACATTTCTAAAATATATATAAAAATGTTACACCTTAAATGCACCATATTTAATCCATTAGATGAAGAAAAGAAAGTACTTAGGGGCAGGGGTACTCACAGGTGAGTTTGTGGACGCCCGTTGCGTACAGCCAATTGGGAGGGGGGGGGTTATGATGAAAATTTGACGTGAACAATATAGCATTGGACACAAGTTACCATTGCTGCTTTATAATAGCAATTTCTGGACTTCCAAGGGAATTGTAAAGGATAATAAGGGGATATCCAACTCTTACCTATTGACACGTAGATTCTGGGGGGATTGAGACTTAAACGTCTGGGGGGGGGCAATATACATTTCTTGAATATCAGTGTTAAGTCTTAGATTACAGAGGGTATTTTAGTTAGGGGGGATTGAGCGTCAAATTGAGGGGGTATCCAATTTTTGTATATTACTATTGTCTAGACTCTAAACTGTTGCGAAAATTCTGGTGACTGAGAATTATTTGTTTTGGAGAAGGCAACATCCACTCTTCAACATAAACAATAAGTCTAAATTGGCACGGAAATTTTGGTGAGTATTAAATTTAAGGGGGGGAGCTAAAGTGTTAATTAAATCTTAGATTGTCGATGGATTTCTGTAGTGGGGGAAAGTTCGAATATTATAATTACGGGATTATATTTAGCGGTATGGTTTCCACACGTTTTTGGCGCCGAACGTGCGAAAGGAGGAGCTAGGGAAGAGTAAATATCGCAGGGTTATAAGAAAGTATTGACATCCAATTGAATTAATTTTCTTGAAAGACTTCAAAGAAATGGATACAAAAATTTTCTTTCTCGGTTCGCTCGCAATATTGTATTACGATAATGCGGGTTTCGAATTTAGTAAAGTTTTATACTATATATATATATATACTATATATATATACTGCAATACAAGACATGAACTACTTTCTCGGTGTTGATTCATAACATCACTTCATACAATATATTGCTTATAATGTTAGTATTGTGCTCAATTTAAAGCAGGTGCATCATTTGGATGATGCACTTCTATTTGTCGTATTATTGTAGTATTAATTTCCTTTATGCTGTAATAATTGTACTAAGTGTACTACATATTGTACAGTAACACCTTGCACGTTACCCGATAAAACAGAAAAAAAATAATATCAAATTCCTTCGCATTTCTAACACCTTGTCGCAGGACAATTTTACTATAACAAGTGGCATTTGCACTGAAGATAGAATACACGTAATTATTGCTATGAATTACTAAAATAATTATATTTATCCCAAGCAGAGGGAGCGAATTCTTTGAAGGAGGAACCGTATTAAATTCTCGCAATTAGCTTGGGAAGGAATTAATAGCCAAGGTTCTGTAATGTCCCATGAAACAATAATTGAATCGGTCACACGGCTGCAGCATGTTATTTGGTTTGCCCAGGTTGAATTTTCTATCTTAAGTTGTGTAACAATTTCTGCTAAATACTCAAATTGTGAGTTATATAAATCTCATAAATCTATTCTCCATTCGCACTGTTTAAAGGCATATTTATATAATTTTACTTATTACCCATAACCAATCAATGTGCCAGCTTTCCATAATTTCGAATACTGAACTATTAAAAATATATGGACATTTTAACATGGTATTGTATTCAAACAAACAAGAATTAAAACTATCGGGGGGGGGGATATGATGAACGATTTTGGGGAGGTAATGAATCCACGGTCTTGGGGTGATATTCGATTATAGGTTTTTAAAAGTAGGTTGCGTTCCAGTTTGGGGGATTCATGATTGTCAAGTTTGCTTGTTTTGTGTAGTGGGAGTGACATTCTTGCACAAATTCCAAATGATGAAATAATAGATAAATGATAAATTTGCAAGGTCCAGTATTCAGAAACAAAAACTTCCTTCAATATCTTCATACTAAAGTTTGTTTTAGCATATATTTGTCTTGTAAATAAACATTAATTTGAAAACGATACAAGCGTTCTACTTCTGATATTCTTTTTCAATGAGTAATCAAAAAACAGAGCAAAAAGAGTAACATGGCTTACCATTCACGTGATTGTCTGAGAACTTAAGATTTCTTATTTCGTCATAAAAATGTACTGTGTAAGCTGTGGTTCAATAAATAGGCTACTATTAATTATTTTCTTTCTACAAAATATTAAGTTTTCTTAGTGGAAAACAATTGTACATTTTGTTCATATACATGTTACAATAAATGAGAATAAGAAATAAATAGTAAAAGTCAATACGTGTCTTTACTTAAATTCATATAATTATCTATTGTATTTCCAAATATGCAGTGTATTTGCTCTTAACAGAACTCGAACATTGTTATTTCATATAAATTTAAGCAGATTATAAATGATAATTCATCTTATGACGTTAAATATGTTAAGAGTTATCTTTATATCCATACCATGTAGTTTGATGTGGCAATTCATCTCTTATCCCCTGATTAATGGTAAACCTTGCTCATACTAGACGCAAAACAGATCATCGAGTTTCCACTTTGCACTACAGAGTATTTGATGCGATAGTGACATGTTAGATGTAGAAAAGGAATAACTCAAGTGAAGTGTTCATTAAAGCTAAAAATATATATATCCGGAAACACTGTCCTAATTAAATACTTTACGTGGATTATGACATGAACATGGGTGAGGGGTGCTTCATTTTCTTTTGGGTGGATGTTACATTGGCTTTTGGGATCTGGCGGACACAGAACCTAAAAGGACCTTATATTTCATTTTACAGATTTTGATAAATAATTTCCACGGTTGAAATGAAATAAAGTAACTATTATGGCATTTTGCGACGCTCCATAGGGCGGTAGTTTTGGAGGAGCAGGAGGGACTACAATGGAAACTGAACGGTGAAAGCAAATAAAGATAAGAGGTGACAAAAATAGGAGACGACGAAAGATAGGAGGCGGTGAGTGATAACCTTATTTTGCTTTTCAGATGTTTACACAGTTGGGACAAATTTTAAAAATATATTAGGGTATTTTTCATCACGCATGGCAAAGCAGTGACAACAACGGTGAGCTGTGGGGGATGGGAATGATGGGCTAACAACCACCCCAGTCTTGACTCTTTCCCCCCCACCAGTAAATAATAATAGACAAATACATACTATTTGTTCTCAAATGGGCATTTTGTATAGTATTTCGGTCTATATTAAATATGACTCTCATTCCAGATTATTCCCACCATTACTTCAGCCTCCTCACTTTTTCATTTTTTCATATGATTTCACTGTGGAAAGATCGTAGGTGGGAGGGCAGCAGGTGGCATGTGCCCTGGACGCTGAAACTTGGTGGCGAAAATTATTTACGTGAACTACAACTACCAATCTTAGTAGCTTGCAAGGGCGGGTTAAATGGGAGGATCTTGTAGGGGACTCAGGAGACTATCGAATTCTCAAGTGCCTTATTTTATTTTCTTAGTTATTGATAAATTTGCATAAATGCATTTTGGTATTTTATGGCACTTGCTAAGGCCGCAGTAGATTGGAGAGAGGGGCCAGTGAACATTTTCATTTTCTTCTTGAGGATCTTGGGGGTGCGGGGTGTGCGATTGTCTTCCTTCGAAATGCCTTATTTAATATTTTTCAGTTATTAATACATAATTTGCGTAATTCATATACTGTGTGTGTCCTATAAATATCGGTATCGGAATCGAAAAGTATCGGTTGAAATTCATCTAACGATACCAGCCGATACTTTTTCGTCATGTTGGTCTTTCATGGGGTCCACAAAAATGCTGCGGGATAATTTCGCGAAATCTGGAAATTATGCAAGATTCAAACAAACTTTATTTTTCTTCTGTGCCAATTTTCCACGAAAAACTGTATTTTGTGATTACATAACATCTATTTTCATATCCTTAATTTAATTCTTGAATATTCTAAAGTAAATTTCTTGGTAAATTGATGCATGCAATTGGAGAAGAATATTTACACACTAATATTGATTAATATTTTGAACAAACTTTAAATACCGTAAAACCTAGTTAATCCGAATAACGATATGCCGGACATCGCTTAATCCGGACAGGCAAAAGGCAAAAGGCAAAGAAAAAGAAAAAAAAAGAAAATGAAAGCAGAATGCAAGGTTTTAAATGTGGCTATAGATAAGTCAAAAAGAGAACTTCCCAAATAAAAGGCAGTCAACCACTGATGAAATTCTCTTTCCCTAAGAATTTGTAATGTACTGTATAGTGTATTTAGTATTTAGGCCTATGCCCGTTAAATACACAATAATAAACGTGTTTTGTTGCTATAAACGGAGTTTTAATGCACTTTCTACTGTTCTTTTAGGTTATTTCAATTAATGCGGACTTTCGTTAAACCGGTCAACTTATCCCCCCATTAGTCCGGATTAATGAGGTTTTACTGTATTACAACTTTCAAATATCGGTATCGGTTGGAATCGGTAAGAGTAGCGGCATCGGTATCGGTATTGGTTCATAGTGCTATCTGTTGCTTGAGTTTGTGTTTAATCAAATAACAAAGCCCACTTTGTGCACAGACAGGCTAATCGGGACTGAACCTACAGTTTAAAGTGATCCGAACCACTATGTGCCTCCACGGATTGAATTATTATATAGAAATACTGATGATTACAAAACTAACACAGAGCGTTGCAAGAACATATAACTTCAAACTGAAACAGTGTTTTGGAGGGAAATGCTCCAAGCACTAAATAATTTTCAAACAGGGAAGAGAGAAGAAACAGCATCCAGAGGGGACAATTCGCTCCGTTTTCCTACAAATACCATTCGGTTTTAACTTTGGCTCAAGCTTTAGTTCAGTATGATTTTAAACGAACTTCTCTGCATTCGCTCCGAAATTTTCCTATGAAGTAGTGCTTCGAATCTGTTTTGTTTACAGGAGAGTAAGATATCATCATCACTCGGTCACAAAGTTGTGATTCTGTCAATAGATATCATAATATACATACACAGTTTGAAAGCCCTATACGTGTCACTTATAGCGACATTTGAAAAATAGTTTGAATCCTGAGGATTTGAAGTGAAAGCATTTTGTATGGGGGAACTCACTTTTTGTTCGTTGCTTTGTAAACAACGGGTCACGGCTTCGATACAAGGTGGAGAAATATAGGGGTTAGTTTTACGGATCATACTTTCAACTGTAGGTTCAGTCCCGATTAGTCTATCTGTACATAAAATGTACTTAAATGAAAAATTCTAACTCAAGTCACGTCTGTTGAACTTAAATATCAAATTTTTTTTGCTTTATGAGAAATGTATTTCTGGTAATATAATTTGAAGTAACATAGGTACTGTTTTGTGGTTCACGAAATTTAAAATGAGTGGTGTGTGCACAATAAACGTGGCAGCATTTTATGACAGGACCGTTGATAGGTGGGTGTGAGAGGGAGGTGGGTGTTGGACGCCAAAAGTTGGGGAGGGGACGTCATATAGACATCCGCCCCCTCCGAGTGAACGTCTTTTATCCGCCAGTGACCTCGTAACGTGAGTTGATGAAAGTGATGTAGGGACACTTACTTTTTCTTTGCCCATTCAAACAAATGTTTACTTGCCAGAATATAAATATAAACTAATAAATGGTCTCGTTATGGAAATATAGATAAATATGTACTAACGTGTGATTATGTACCAATATCGCAATGTTTTCTTTTAGAAACGCCTATCATTAATATTGCATCAACATCATTTCCACTATATATATATAGTGAGCTGGAACATGAAGATTGTATGCTATGTGTGCACGCGCTTGCGGATGGTGAGTCAACCTGTCCACTCCCCACCCTACCAAATACTAAAAACTAGATAAATAAATGCTCTTTAAACCCATGTGCAGATTTTTGTGTGATGTGTTTTGGGATATATATTAATTGTGACTGCCCCCCTCCAGAAAATACTTCACTCCTTTATCTGATTCCCCACTATTTTATTTCTGGGTCCGTTGCTGGACGCGTTGCTTGAATATATTCGATGCAAAGTTCAACTTCATTGTGGAGTTATGGAAAGAAGCAGAACATTTACATTTTTATCAACACCATTGCAGTGTTCTCTTTCTAACACAACTCGCTGACCCGTTTCCTCATCGTGTCGCCTCGGCCTGTTGGTCGCGCATGCGTAGTGAATACTTTTTTCTTATTTTTTAAACAGACTGAAAGGGACCTTGTCGCTTGTCACTTCGGTGTGAAACTCCCGTGTCGGGCGTCACTCCGGTCTGAAAGCTGCCGCTCGTCACAAATATTCAGCAGTGCTTGGAGCGAGCAGCGCCATCTTGAGGGAAATGTGCCTGCCTTCAACCTTACGGACATCTACTGCTAGCTGAGTCAAGCTAGGAACCAGTGTGCAATCACTACCCAGAACGGTTATTTTGACAAAATCCTGTTTCCCTAATGGCTGCTTTGGGGAGGGGGAATTTTAACGTTGTCGGCTCTTCCCGAAGATTGGCAATTTGACCGCGAGTTCCTTGGCAGGTAAACGCGGCAACAGAGGGTCATTGCCATAAAGGCGGCCTCCACGCCGGTAGATACCGCGATATCACTTCTAATATTACATTCCGATGATGATGATGATGATAATAATAATAAATAATAAAGCCATTGCTGTACCCGAGTGGTTTAGTGGTTCACTCAAGGTCTTCCTACAGAGCTTCGAGACCCTACCTGAACAGAGATATTTCTTTCTTTTGGAGTGTCCCATCACCAGTTCATCTAATCACCATTCCGTCCTCTGTTGCAATTACACAAAAGTAACAAAAATGCAAATTAAAACATTAAAAAAATAAAAATAATAATACAGTACTCACCATTGCATAAATAGAAATCGTATTTGCATATTCCTAGTTCAAACTCCTGGCCATAAAAACCACAAAATACACTCAAACTCCAAACTGCACATTGATTGGTTCCATTCCGTGTCTCTTTTTTATCTTGCAAGATTCACACTTATGCAACACTGGCGAACCAACCCCCTCGGGAAATTTGAAGAGAGGCTTGTATCTGCCACGGAGTGCTGAGGAGCACTGCTTTTTAAACTTCCGTCCTACCACACTCTCCATGTTGCATTGCCATGTGGAAGTTCATTCACTCCTCACCATGACTAGAACTATTACAAGCATTCGTCCTTCCGGAGTTGCATTTCGTTGAGGTAAGCATATTTTGTTATATGTTTTCTGTTTTGTGCTAGATTTGCTCCATTCGGTAGTCTGTTCTTTCAACAGCAGTGGATCAGAAGAATTCATAACACCAGTCAAGTATGTCGGATTCACCTGCCCGGTTTCACAATTGGCATCCAGGACAAGTCGCTTTCCTAACTATAATTGCAACAATGTTTTCTTTTTGCAATTATATTTAAATTGAAATTCATAAACTTTGGAGCCAAATATAGTTCAGGTCACTAATGACGTAAGCACCTACACTAACAGGGACAGTTTTCACTGGCGTATGGAGGATTTTTTTTTCGGGAGGGTCTGGAATTGCTTTACTTGGAGGGAGTGAAATACTCGACAAGATATTTCATAATTTTAAAACATTTCACTGTCAAAAATGGCAATCAGCGTCATTTTACGGGGGGTTTTTACTTGCCACTTTGTTTTTTCCTTGAGTTCTTCACCGCATTTATTCGGAAATGTTGATTTTTCTCAAAATTTCGGAGAGGGCTGTAGCCCCATCAACCTCACTGTGCGTACGCCAGTGACAGTTTTGTATGGAGGGTCACTGCACTAGTTCAGTCACTGTACTACTTCAGTCACTGTGCAAATTAACGAGTGGGATGCCGGAGCCCCCCCCCACACACACACAATTATCACCGACAAAATAAAAAAAAATAGTTTATCCCTGCCAGGCATGTTTTTATCCCCCTCATATAAACGAAATTGAAAGCATATAGTACACTATTTCGTAACTGTGTTACAAACCCAATTCACAAATCATTCGTGTCCATTAACGATCCCAGTCATCAAAGATTTCCCTGCCAAAAAGTATGCAGCCTTGTGGATTAAAGAAGGACATACTTCTGCAACTGACCAACCTTACCGAGCCGAGGCAACAGCAGGCTGTTTTCCACTTACGTTTTCGTGGAATATTCTGATATTTTAAACGTATTAATTAAAGTGTTCACAAGAAAGTTTTACGTGGGTTACATGAACATTGTGTTTTGAACTTGGCAACAGAAATTTGGACAAGTTGGACAGCATGATGAAATTGATGAAGGGACACTTACGAAGAACAGCAAGTATGTAAGAAACTACGTAAGTTACGTCTTAAAGTCACTAGACCAAATTCTTAGACAATGATTTCCTCCATGGAATGGTTTTTGTTTCGTGCCTTTAGAGTCAAGGATTAAGGAGATGTGTAGTTTAATACAGAGTCATGTGATTCTCTGTATTTTACGTGTTCCATTAATTCTTATGATATTGATGAGAACGTAATACTGCGGTGTTCGTTCACTTGCGTTTGTTACATGTTGTTTTTGTTGTTTAAAAATGTATGCACAAAGAAGTGGCGATTACTTATCTAAACTGGTGTGGGGGGACTAACATGAACAGTTTACCTACTGCAATAAGAGAGAATCGTATTGAAAATGGAATTCGAGCAGATGATTCTTGATTAAAATTCTTGAAGATTTAATACTTTGATTGTCTGTCTGCACAAGCATTCAATTGAATTGAATTATTGTTTTTAGCCCGTTTATGCACATATAGGCTACTCGGAACTGGACCTACTCCTTAAGGTAGGATCCAAACCACTGTGCAATGTGCCTCCATCGGGTACCGAACCGGGACCCCTTGATTACAGTGACATTTTGCTTGCACAAGCTTCGATTACTTTCATAAAATTGATCATTTGGCTCTGTGATTTTCAGATGAAAGTAAAGTCATACCACTAAAGCGTTTGTCTCATGGAACTGAGCAAATAGTCGAAGTTGTTAGCACAACGTGCTACGCCTTACGCCAGGGATCCCGGATTCAAATTTTGGTCTGGACATGGGTGTTCTTAGTGAATGTCCCTTCATCAATCCCATCATATCATCACTCATTCTCATCTTCGCTTCGCAATTAGCCAAACGTGGCAGAAAGGTGACTCTAAATAACAAAACTTTTAAATAGGTTTATATAATTTTCAATTCAGAAAACCATCTGTCTGCTTTTGCTAATGTGAAAGCGGCAGAAAGCAGGCACGTATCTACAAATATGTTTCGTGGGGGGTCCGAACCAAGTGTCTCAGGAATAATAATAATAATAATAATAATAGTATAATAGTAGTAATAAGAATAATATTTAATTTAAAATTATTATATTAAATCTAATTAATACTAATTACAATACATAAATTGATATTATATTATTGTTACACGAATAGGTAAAAAGACTGTATAAGAATAGAGATATAACAGCGCATATTCATTACGTAGCTTACCTGTAGTTAAGATCGGAATAATTTGCATAAAAACAAGTGACCTGGCAATGAAATTAATGTCAAATAGATTAATAATTGAATATTTATCGAATTACATGAAGGATGTTACATGTAGTAATATTTTATGTATATTATTTTGAGTAGTAGTGTACATAAATCTTCTTTGCAATGTCATTCAAAGCCGTTTGATCCCAATATAATCCTTGCCTTCTAAAAAGTTCAGAGGAAATTATTAACCATCAAATTTTAGTACTTGGTAAGTCGTTTTTGTTCTTCAAAGCCGTATGATTCTTATATAATCTTTGTCTTCCTATAAGTTCAGAGGAAATTATACAACAAAGACTAAACGAATATATTTTTCATTATTTAATTTTAGTATTTGGTAAGTCTATGGGGAGAGGGGACGGGGGTCCGGACCCCTTGGATTCCCCCACTAAATACATTTTGGTAGCAAGGGACATGAAAGAGGCAGAGTATTCTTCAGTATAACGAAGCAAATGAACTATATCTTTAGTTTGGTTTGAGTTTTGGTTTAAAGTCCATGTTATACATATTAAGGATAACCGCGACTGGACCTACAGTCTAATGGGGGATCCTAACCACTTGTTCCTCCACCGGGTATCGAACACGGGACTCAATGAACTATGTTGTATCATAAGGAGATCAACATGCTTTTCACGTAATTCACGTCCATCATCTTGTACTTGAAAGAACTAGCTGATAATATTTGTGAATGAATTAAGAGTTTGAAATGTTTTTACATTTCTTTCAAGTTCAGTGTCTGTAGAACTTCACAAGAAGAAGGTTGCATCACTTTGTATGTGTCTACAACTGCTTTCATGCGTTTAAAGGAATTGCCCTGTTGTGAGGAAATTTTGTTTACCATCGGATAAAATATTGATACTGTGAACTAGCTCTCTCGGTTATTAAGACTTTGGTCAGAACCAGAGTTCGTCAAAATGGTGCTTCATTTATATATATATATATATATATATTTATCATGACAAGACTTTCAAAATATCTCTAAACTTCTCTTTAAGAGTATGGCATCGTCTGATCTTCCTGTTTAAATTATGAATATCGCAATGTACTTCATAAGTTTGAGTCACTGGCGTATGCAGGGGATGCTGATGAGCTACAGATCCTCTTGAAATTTTAAACCAAAATTTGAAAAGATAGGAGTAAAGAACTGAATTACTAAATTTTAACCCCCTAAAATGATTCCAGATTACCATTTTTGTCTTTGAACAACTTTTAGAACGAAGGTTAAAAGTAGTAATTATGAAATATTTGACAGCTTTTCACCAACGTAGGTATGTAATATGCACTTATACAATACCAGCCCCACCGAAAAAAGATCCTGCGTACGCTTGCGGCTTGAGATGCAAGTTGCTGCGTTCTTTCATGAATGTACACAGATTTACCAGCGAGCGTTTTAATATTAGCTTAATTGTGTTAAACCTTGCATAATTCACCCCACCTGTATTCCTTGCTTAGTATAGTGTGAAATCGTGGCATAATCTCTGAAGACGTACATCTATACGGAACACCAACTTTGGGTCTCTGCCTGCAACGGGCCAGTGGAACAAAAACGTAAGTCAGGAAAATTCATTACAGGCTTCAGTACATTCGGGACTCAAGTTACCCCGGGTGCCCCGGGACACTGCCCCCCTTTCCACAGCCTACTTTCGTATGTGGTATAAATAAGATTGATTGATTTAAGTTTTTTGAGTGCGTCGGTACATCAGGCCATTTTGCACCCTTCAGTGAATGTGATGAAATCCCCTTATATAAAACCCTTACGTCAAGTTTAAACATTTAAACATAGTGGTGTGAATTTGTCCACTTGCTTTTAGGAGAAATAACTGTCGGTTGCCTCACTTTGCAACCACAAACTTCAACTGTGAATGTGATGTTGCAAGTAAATTAATTGGAAAAAGTCTTAACGTTTTTAGTTTCTTACTTACTTATCAATTTGTACACAATGATAAACATTGTGATTTATATGAAGAATATGTTTGAAAATATTTTAGAATTTTTCATCAATCGGAAGAGCCGTGATGGTCTACACCGCAGAACAGCTCGATTCGATTTTCAAGGTCGGCGATTTAATGTGGTAATTTTCCCCGCCTTGTCCCCGCATAAACTTGCTCTGGGGCTCACCCAGCCTCAAATCAAATCAATACCTGGGAGGAAGGTAAATTCGGCTGGAGTGTGGTGCTGATCACATCACCTCCAAAATGACCTCGATCGAGAATGTGTGGGGCGTACCCACAGATCTTCTATATGTGCCTGCGAAACATTGTCCTGTATGCAAGGGAATTTTATCTTATTATCAACCCATACCGGTGAGAGTTTTTCATAAGTAAAACTTTACGTGCTTTATGGGCTTGAGTAATGTCTATACCCTATCTCGGGTATCTCTGGAGCAAAGTTACAGTTAATGTTATAGAAGGGTTGAAAGCGAATGGGCGGAGCGAATCAGTACACGTTGATGTAAAATACTGGTAGCGGTAGTCTATTTTCCCCTCCATGCAATTCCGTTCACTCTCACGTGATTATTGGTCGAGACCTCTTTAGACTCTACCTGCGCAGAGATTTGGTTTCATTTCATTTCACAAACTATTGCCATTTCGTACATTTCTGGATAGAAAGTAAACTTCAAAATATTTTCTCGAGTTTTAAAATATTTCCATGGGATAAAATGCAAACAACCACACCCCTCTCAAAAAAAATCATCTCCCGTAACCCATCATTTTAACAAAGAATATGCTAAACATGTATTATCCGGAATAGAAGTTTAAAATAAACATTCCTTTTGCCAAAATGTAATTTTCTATAATATCTTTCATTGAAATAAGTACCGGTAATTGTGTTATATTATCTGTCTCTAAATCCCATTATAAACATAAAGTTCCAATCTGCTCCATATCATACTTCATATCAACAATCCCCTACGTAACTGAAAATGAAATCCCGCTATAGATACATTAAAAAAAATCCAAATTTTTGCAATTTGCTACAATCGCGAAACGTTAAATCACAAATACAGTTGTCTTCAATTGGGCAACCAGCTTGAGGTATGGATCATTGTATTAAGAAGATAAGATTTGTTATTTGACCGTGAAACGATAACGAATTTTATGTGATTTCTTTTATTTTCTATACTAGAAATGGAACTAACAGCGTTATCTGTCGTTATTTTTACGAAGACACGTGAGCGTCTTCTACTTGAACTGAGCATGATACCCAATTTATTTATCGATAAACATTTCTTTGTCCAATTTACAAGGTCACGAAAACTCCCAGTTCAGCACTTAGGAAAATACTTCCGGCAAAACCATGGTCGTATATATAGTTCACGTAAGGGGGGTTGAACTTTTGGTATTATTGGGCTTGTTATATTTCATAAGTGAAAATTCGGGACACTGCTGACCTGAAGCTGGTTGGGGAGCGCGGGTTGTGGGGGGTGGGGGTGGGGTTGTGCTGGACCCGACAATATTGTGTGTATGTACATATCCATTCTCATATTCTTCACACTGCTTGCAGAGATACAAATCTTTTTTCTAAGTATATCATTGACATAGGTGTGTGCAGACTGTGTGATTAGCGGGGACAAGAGACTTGATGAAAGTTCAGTCAGGAAAGAAGAAACTAATTTTATCTCACTCTTTTAGTTTTATTGCATTGAGGGTATGTGCGTATCTAATAATATACTCGTGTATGTATATATATGTATATATATATATATATATATATATATATATATATATATATATATATATATATATATATGTGTGTGTGTGTGTGTGTGTGTGTGTGTGCGTATATATTTTGCAAATTACTTAAATACATTACATAATCAATTCATCCTCCCCATAACAAATCAAGAGCAAAACTTATATAAATTGTCTCTGAAATATAAGCGTACCTTTTTCTTCGAACCATTGTTCCTGCATTTAAGTAAAACTGTTTAGCAGCAACAGTCTCTCTCTCGTAATTTACAATGCAGTAGAGAAAAGAAGTAAATTGGGAGCGAAGTGCCCAAGAAAGAATTCTGATCCAAAATTTAGGAAACTGAAAACACTATTGATTTAATAGTGCACAAAAAATCATAGACCGCCATAGCATTCTCTTTACTTTTTTTCATTTAGATTGTTTGGCGCCGAGGGCAAATTCTCGATAAAATTTTAAATCGGGGGGGCAATTACCCCTCTGTGCCCCACTGCAGATTCTCTTGGCCGTCTGGAAGAAATCATTCAAGAAAGACGTAAAAACTAACAACTTGTTGAGTATTTTTTGTCCTGTAACTCTTAGATTCTGCTAGCCTTGCCTTCTTTTAATTAAATGTATGCCCTCCTTGCCCCCCCCAATTGATTTCTGCACAATGCACCCTTTACTCCGTAGCTGCATTCAACTTTCGTCAGCTTGAATGTACTTCATTTTCTTTGAGAATATTATAGTGTTTAATAACGGCAATAAGAATCCTCTATAGTAAATTTCTAGATAAAAGTTTAATATAGGAGGATGGACATCTGGAAGGGAGTTACAGCAATTTACATTAATTGAGGACTAAAAGTGGTAAACGTTGTAAATGCCAAAAGCGAAAGTGTTGGGAATTCGCATCGTTCAGCACATCAGTCCGTAAGAACGTTCACACTAGTGACCTCTTTACACGCTATTTGAACTACTTAAAAGGCTACCAGCCACTTTTCACGTTTACAACATTATAAAGCATGACACATTTCACAGTTTAAAGTGGAAATCTGTGTTTGAATAATTTGGCACTTACATCGTTTACCAATTTTAGTCCCCAATTATTATAATGGGGATGCGGAATGCGATAATTTCAAATTCAAGTAGTGTTTTCTTGAGCGAGCAACACTATTATCGTAATAATATGACCCATGGAAAAGTACCTTGCTTGTCCCTGCGTGGAAAATCTCTGGGGACTTGCATGATTTCGGGGGGGAAGGGGCACTTTTTTAATATCTCTTTTATAATACTGTAATGTTCACAGTACCGAACAGTACACCTTTTGAGGTGTTCAACATTATCTTGCACTGCATGAAATCTATTTGGTTAGAACAAGTGAAGATGTTTCAAACTCCCCACAGGATACACAGTGAAGAAACTGAAGAGTTTGCTGAAATATTTCTCTTCTACTAATATATTGTAATCAGTGGCATGCTCAGAATTTTCGAGAGGAGTGGGTTAAGTGTTCATTTTTGGTGGTCATCTTTCATTTTGCCATCTATTCTTGCATCTTCGTTTTAGGAATACTGGGCTAAAGGGGGGGGGTAAAAACCTCCACCAACCCCCCTCGGGCACGCCACTGATTGTAAGGTCCGTAAAGTTTCTACAAATTGTGAATTAAATTCCACAAGTCACACTACTTAGTATTGTCACTTTTCTGTTCATGTTGTGTCAAACAGCTGAGAATGTTACGTCTTTTCCCTGGTTTTCTTGCACTGCCTTTTTTAAAAAAACAAATTCCTTTAAGAAAACTCGGAGGAAAGAAATTATAACTGATTTGACAGTCCCAATGCAGTTTCTTAACGCAGAAATTCCGAAACTATCAGTCCCATCTATAGTGTGTGAAATTACGTAATGTTCTTCCCATAGGTATCCCGTACTGTACATCTCGAATTTAGGAGAATAATATAAGTGCGAAGTAATGTTTATGAGAAGCGGATAGAGCAGGTATTCTGGTAATTTTATTGAACCATAAGGGGGTTTGGACCGTTGAATCCCCCCTTAAATACGCCCATGGGCACAATCATTTACAGTTACCTCAAATTGGAAAGTGAAGAAGCCCTGCGTAATGTCCTTAAGAAAGGAGATCTGCAATGGGTATCTTGGTTTTCTAGTATGTATGCAGTAAACCTACTCGGCAGTTTCATTGGGTTTGAATTGGGCTAATATCGAGACCACACTTCAAGAATCGTGACCAGATCCTTCAAGACTTGTCCGACGATTCCAAGAGGCACGAATTGAGAAGATTTAATTTTCTTATTTTCCTTTTTTAAATATTTGCGTCGCTTTTCTTCCACGTTTGGATAATCGCGACGATGAAGATGAATGATGATAATATTATGAAATCAATGACACACACTGATTAAAAGGACACTCACAGAGAACACCCATGCCCTGGCCGGCATTCGACCCCGGGACCCCTGGCGTTATAACGCGATGTGCTAACCACTCCCTCACTTAAACCGGAACGTATCGAGAAGGGAATGAAATATAATGTCCTATTTCGAGACTTGTGTGAATGAGATTTCAAATTATGAACATTTCGTTTAGAACAAAATTGCAATACTATTCGACTTATAGGAGTACGAATTATACCGAAGAGGCGGCTGACCTAGAAAAGATAGTTTGTTGCTAGTGACTAAAGCTTGTGTTTTTCACTGCGATGCCTACCTAAGTAAGCCATTATTTTGCCACCTATTTTCACTCACTTTATGCTCAGAATTTACAAATTTAACATTATTGACAATGACGATTGTACTGGTGGGGATCGGAGGGCTAGTTCCTCTGCCAGCAATTCCTACTACTCCCCGTTACGAGCAAAGCATACACACCTTGTCAATGATACTTCCATTATTAAAAGAAAACACTAAATTACTTTCGCATTATTAGTAAAACTATAATTATTGCAACTGAGATAAGCTGGTCTATGTGGAAGGGAATGAGGAGGCAAAGATATAAAACATACAATATGCATTCCTTCTCAAATATCAAACCTAGTACTCAGAAAACCTTACTAATAGTATCATTCTGATTTGGTTGTACCTTACTCAAACTGCTCTGACACGGATACCTGATATTATTTTATCAGAAATAGTAGAAAATATCATGTTGATGATTGATTTATATATTTGTCTTATTTTACTCGCTTTTCTGTCACTTTTGGCTAGTCATATATCACTCATTAGAACAATTTTCATATTGTTTTCACTACGAGAGATGACATTTCATTTACATTTACGATAAAATAGTGGTTTGGGTGTAATAACAGTTTTCATTAATTAATTTACAGATGCATTTTTATTTGTTGAGTTAGTGATTAGGTTAATTCGTAATTTTTCGCGGAAAGAGGGAAACACAGCTGAAAAAAATACACAAATTGCATTATTGAGGCCAGGAGTTCGTTTTAACATCGCTTTTTGCACACATAGGCTAATCACGACTCTGGATACATTTAAATTGGAATCTGAAACATTATGCGACCTGAATGGAAGTCGGAAAAGGACACACTGATTACAAGACGTCCATACATTACCACTATGGTCTGACGAACGCCAATAATAATGAGGGGTTGTGGGAGGGGGAATGGGGTGACGGAAAGTAGAAAATAAATTGTATTTTGGGGGTATTTAATGTTATATTTATTTTGATACATGTGTGTGGGGGTGGGGGAGGGGGAAAAGAGAGGAACAGAAAGATATTGGGAGAGAGAGGACGAAGAGGTGATTGTAGAAAAGGTTTTATTTGACGTTCAGTAATAAAAGCAATCATATCAATAATTATTATTTTATAAATACCATATTTCATGTAAATTTGTTTTAGAAATGGAGGCGGGGAGCTGTTTGTTTAAGTTCAGTGCAGGATAACATGTGGAGACACATACTGGTTCGTATCTCACGTTAGAGTGACACCCAGTGCGATAACCACTAGCTCACGAGTTCGATACTTCATACGGCATGATTATAAGTTAAGACCAATGCGTTCAATGTAAATTAGAAATATAATCCCCACCCGTCTCTTTATAAACAACACATCCAAACGCTTCTCTGTAGCTAATGAAATAAAGTTGTATGAATGTCCAAAATATTTAAGCGAAATCTAATGAAAAACTAAATATGCTGACCAAGGCAGTAATTTATTTTATTAAAAACATAAACTAAACGTAACGTTTCAACCTTCTAGCAAGGTCTTCATCAGACTCTGTATCAAGTACAAAAGTAACAACATACACAAAAAGGGCATTATATATACACAAACATTACTCCCTCCAGACTATTAGAAAGTTGTCAGGAACTTTCTAGCAGGTGGCTTTCACTTGCCAACTGTACTTTCACCTAAAAGGCTAAACATAATTACTTTGATATAGAATGTGGTTGGACTTTTTTATCTCACGCTCTCTTTCCTTTATTTTTCTCCCTTCTCCTCTCCTCTTTCTCTCTTGTTCTTTCCACTCTTTCTAACACCTTCTTCCATTCTTTGTTTAACTTCAGTCCCCCAATCCAGTTCATTATGTCTTCTTCACCTTTCTTCTCTATTTCTTTGGCTTCCTTCCATTTCCTCACTAGCATTCTCTTCTCCCTTCCTATCTGCTTAGCCTCATCCCACTGTATGTCATGTCCTGTTTCTCTCGTGTGTTTAAATATAGCATTTCTCTCTCTCTTAAGTCGTACATCATCCATATGTTGTTTCATCCTGTCTTTCAGCCTCTGACACTCTGACATTCTTTACATTTCACTTCGTAGATAATCCCTTCCTTTTCCTCTTCTCTGTTCTCCTTTTTCTTGCTTGCATTCTTCGCTATTCCTAAGATGCTTCTCCCTCCCTTCCTGTAAGTTTTAATTCCCTCTTTCCTAAGCACTTTGCATATTTTTTCTGTGGTCTTCCCCATACTCCTTATTCCAAACCTTCTCTCCTCTTTCTGTTTCTCTTCCAATCGTCCCCTGCCCGTTTTCTTACTTCTTCTGTTTATGTCCAGGCTATCCTGCTTCTCATAGCCATTCTTTTCCAGATGTTTCCATAGGCTATTTATTTTGCCTTCTTTTTCATATTCTTTCATTTGTGTATATATAATGCCCTTTTTGTGTATCTTGTTACTTTTGTACTTGATACAGAGTCTGATGAAGACCTTGCTAGAAGGTTGAAACGTTACATTTAGTTTATGTTTTTAATAAAATAAATTACTTCCTTGGTCAGCATATTTAGTTTTTCATAATCATGGAAACAAGGCTTAATGGTGTTATAATCGAAATCTAATATATTTAAGACGCAATCGCTTTACATGGAGAGGCTACAGCTTCGAAAATTGAGGCTGTGACGTGGTTTCTTTTAGTGGTAGGGTAGATATTGGTATGGCAAGCTTCTAACGTGCACTGCCAGTAATTTCCGAGAAAGAAACTTCATTTTATTTTAATATTGTAAGGTGGTTCGGTGATAGGCTATCAGTATCACACGCCGAAGATTATAGGTATGACTTCTGTTCTATTACCCCTATTATCATTATATAGAGCAACTAAGTATTGTATTTAATTAATAATTTAAAGAAATAAAAATGTTATCTAATTTTTTTTAAAAAAACACTTCTTTCAAATGATTTTTCAATGTTATTTTTGAAAATAATTTTTCAGAATATGTTTTTGAATTTCTCATCATTTTACAAATATAGCAAAACTTTTAAATATGTTTTTATAATTTTCAATTCAGAAAACCATCCCCATGAGCTTGGCGTGCTCGTAGTCTTCGTCGGATAAAACTGTTTCCGTCAAGGTGGAATCGAAAGCCTCTTTCGGCGGCAGTGTTGTTTCGTCGAACTTGGTCTTGCAGTCGACGTACTCGTAGGGATACACGCCTTTCCTACGAATAAGATCCAATGGCACATTTTTAAAGTGTTCTCTGGTGACTACCAACCTGTCCAATTTGGCGACGCACTTTTCCAAGCTTGCCTGGAGGAAGCGGTAGGAGTCCAAGAATCGCATCTCAACTTGGTCTTGTTTGGGAAATTTACCCTCGGCACACATGGAACAGGCATCTCGGCAGGGAATTTTTGTTTTACCATTCACAAAGTGGTAATCGGGTGGTACATTCACCCACTTGCTGACAGTCATATATTTTTCATCGGTCTCAGCAATCACATCGATACGATGTTTATCGTATCCAAGTTCCTTAACAAAATGATGTACGTCGTAATTACTGAGACCATGCATAAATATCGGCACGAACTTCGCTGTTTGCGTTTTTAAGTTGCATTTCCCTCAATACGTCCCAATGTCGTGTCCTGTTATGTGATCATGATGGCATGTTTTCATTACTATTCTATCGGACATATCAGTAAATTTGTCATTGCAATTTTCGCAGTGCGTTGATGATTCATGTTTCTCTCTCTCGATGTTCGTGAGAGGCAACATCTTCTCCGTGAGGAGAACTTTCCTGCATTTTTTTTTTACTTCTCTCACAAGAGATTGGAGAAATTGTTTACCTGCCTCGGGTTCCTGGTAAATAAAGGGGCCTTTACTCTTCGCTTCTGCTCCTTCGTTCCAGTGGACGTAATAAGCATAGCTGCAGGGTTCATGTTCCTGATACGCTGTAGTTGAGGACTTTGCTGGATCGGGATCGCAAATAGCCATCGGTTTCAGGAAAGCTTCGAAGTCGGCAACAATCATCACCGGGGCTTCCAGCAGGACCTTGTGGTTTTTGAACTTGTGGAAACCTTCCGGGAACACGAACCTTGCAGCTTTATGTCGTCTGTAATCCTTCAGGTGCTCTTTCAGCTTGTCTTTGGCCGATCTGAACCATGCCCACCGAAGAATATTAGGCATCTGTGGCATATTTCGATGTGATGTTGATGTTTTGTTATTCCACTTCGGACCAGTCTTGATAGATCACTGATGATGCAATAATGATGATTTTCCTCATTTTTTTATTAGCAGCAAGTCTATCATTTTAACTTCTTTACCTTCTTCGTCAATGTCGCTGATCCGAAGCGGATCTATTTGCAACTCTTTCACCTTTTTGGTATCGTGACGATATCCATAAACGTTGACGGCGATTGGGACTGCAATCTTCTCGTTGTAAGCCTTCTCGAATTTTGCAATTTCGTGAAGCTCGACAGGAAACTCGATGTCCCGAAACTATAGGTTCAATTCTTCTGAATACCGCTTATAGCTCGACACACAGCACGGTTTTTTTTTCGCTGGATGCAAATGGCCAAGAATGCACCATTTGAAACATTGTGTATCGTTGTTCTTGATGTTCAAAACTGCTTTTTTGTTTTCAATCACCTCTGGGAGCTTCACGTACTTTGATCCGGAAAATGGTGTATATTTGCTTACGCAAATATCTAGTGTGTGCGTTGTGTTGCAGACACTCCACCCGGAACCCTTTGCTTGGAACTCTTCTTGTTTCCGAAGAAGCTCCCCCGTAAACCCATCGTAACGATCGCCAATCCCCGGCCTGTCGATTTCCAGTACGTGTTGCTGCTGGGTTCTATGGAAGAACACATGAATGTCCCCCGGTTGTTTGTAAATTTTATAACCTAATATCAGACTGACTTTAAAAGGACCCCTATCGAGAATTGGGTTTAAATTTTTTATCGCTTCCTCCTTCTTATCCTCTAGGAATATACTTGCGCTACAGGGCGAATTCCCGTTGTTCAGGCTGTAGTCGGCCAATCTCTTCCTGAAAGATGTTCTCTTAGGTAAAATGGGTTCGGTATCCCCGTCACATACAGGCTCCGGGAGTTTCATTTTCTTTTGAACAGACGGTGCTTGGCTGGCATCGTCGTCGGGAAGCTTGTGTTTTTGCACACGACAAAGTTTTTGATGTTTGGCCAAATTTGACGATGCTATGATTTTTCCACATTTTTCGCAAAGCTTGCTTTCGTTGGAAGTTTTTCTCAGGTTTCGAAGGCGCTGTTGACATCTTGCTTTGTGCCGGTTGAAATTGGATTTGGTTTGGAGAATGCTACAATATGGACATATGACTCTGGGCTCTTTCGTCTTGTAGACAGAAGATGAAGTGATGGCTCTTGCAATGGGTCCATTTTCTGGAATACAGAAAGCCAAATTTCAGGTATATTTATTTGGGGGGGAAAGTCATTGGTAAACAGTACATTGGTAAAAGTGATAGATTACCTAAATAAACAGTGAGGCGCATCGAGATGCCAAACAATATATTTGGGCACTCCAGAGGCAGCGGCACTGACGTCGAGCCGCCCGACAACACTCAAATTCTAAAACTCGACCAGCGAGTGAAGAAACTTCGTAGCGACTTATTGACTCTCCAGAATACTCTTTCCTCGAGTCTACAAGATGAAATCACGAGTCTACAGACAACGCTAGTGGATTCTATCCTCAAAATCGAAGCGGAACTCGTTTCCCTGATCGCCAAGTATGCCGATTTAGCATCTTTGGAAAGTTTGACGGACATTCAGGAAGCGATTACCTACCTTCGAGACGAACTGTTCAAGCTTCAGAAATCTGGAGACGTCCTTCAGCTGAAAACCAAATTTGAGGAACAGAATGCGAACATTCAAGCTAGATTGAGCGAGCTTGAAAGCATCATCGCAGGTATCAAGATTCAACTAGAAACGAACTCGTCAGCTGAAGGCATTCTCCTGATCAAACAGGCGGTATCAGACTTACGAAACGAAATCGGGAGCTTTAGAGATAGTTTTGTTTCACTGAAATCATCCGCTGAATTGGAGAAGTCGGTGAAAACCATCATGGAAAAACTTCAAATCGTCGAAGAGTCAATCAACAACCTTCCGTCGTATGAGGAAATCAAAGTCATAGGGAAGTCAGTGACCAACATAAAGCTCCAGCTCGAAACATACGAGGATTTCTGGAAGATCTAAGGCACCGTGGCATACATCGAAGACACTTTGGCAACCATGAAAACCGACCTCGCGAATATTCAGGAAGCGTTGGAATCGAAATTGCCTGGTATCACCGATACCCTAAGCATAGTACAGCAGCAGATTGCCAGGCTGGAAAGCCTGAACATCCAAACTGAACTTTCCCACTTCCACCATCTGATCGATGATATACAGAGCAAGTTGGAAATCCTCCAGCAATCCACGTCCACGCAGGATGACATGACGCGACTCCAGGATGCCCTGAGTACCGTGGCCGATGCCACAGAGTTCGAAGCCGTGAAGAATGTCTTGGCCTCACTGCAGGGTTCCGTGGCCACTTTACCAACATCGCAGGAATTGAAGGGTGTCAAGCGAACCGTGAACCGAATACTCAAATCCGAGGACATAAAAAACATCCAAGAGGAAATTGCTCAAATTCGAGGAAACATCGCTGCCCTGCCCACAAATCAACACATCGATCAGCTGCATGCTCTGTTTGCCGAAATCAGAAACCAAGTACACGATCTCGCAACGCAAAATTTAAAGTTGAGACTCGTAGAAAGCCTGCAGCAGATTGTTACCAATGTCAAACTTCAAATCGGGAGCGTGGAAAAAGTCAAGAATCGGCCTTGACGAGTTTCAGTACTCAGCTTCGCGATCTGAACGAGCAGCTCAAGGCGCTCAAGATCATGATCAAGATGTCAAGATCATTCCTTCGTACAACAACATCATCACCTACATCACCGAACATCTGGGACCTGTGCAGAACAAACTAGACGATGTCCAGGATGAACTTCGAAATAATATCAACACATTGAACACCAACCTCGATAATTTGAAATCGAGAACGGTCATCGAGTTGTACAGCATCCCGAATCGAGAGTTCCCTTCCCCTTTCAATCCTCGCAGCAAACTCTCCCTGCTGAATTCCGTCAAAGTCTACCATCAATTTTACAAAATCCTATCGTCATCGTGTTTCTTTTCTTGCATAATATCCAGTAATGGAAGACAGACTAAAGGAATTTTGTTATAAATCATATAATAGTCAAGTTTTTACTTTGCTATGTAAACAAAGAAGCTGGAAATGAATCTCTCTATGTGCATTGAGGATATTATCTTTACATTTCACCTTTTTTCCCACCCTCCTGACTATAGGACTAAAATTAAATATAAACAGCATCAAGAGTGTCAATATTCATCTTAGATAGCAAAAAACTTTGGATTCACTAGTGCGATTAGCTACCGATTCTCCTGCCTGAAGAGCGACGGTTCGCCTCACATATTTAGCTTATTGATAACGCAGTAAAAGCATTTCCTGCAAAGCAAACAACATTAAAATCCTTTACTTCTGTGCACTCAGTTATCATTTTCTTAGTTAATAATGAAAGAAAAGAACCGGATAGCGAAAAGTGCCCCTGGGCCTCGCTAGAGGCCAATCTTGAATTTTATTTTCTCGCGCTTTTTTGTGTTGTGGAAAACATGAAGGTATGCGGCCCCCTTTACTCTAAAGGGGAAACAACCACGAAGGCACTAACAGGAAGGTAGTGCCTGGACCGGCGGGGCGTGGAATTCAGAGGCTCATGAAAGGCTTCGAGGCACACGTACACGCATGCGCAAAAACTAAAGAATAATAATAATAATAAGAGCGTAAAAGTATTCGGCTCGTACGGATAAGCAAGGGTTCTACTCGACTAGCTGGGAATTTTTTTTAAAAAAAGAGTTAGGTTAGTTTAGATCGTAATAGATTATAAAAAAATAAGGGCGTAAAAGGGAAGGACACACCCATTTTTCTCGTTCACTTTCGGTCACGTGACCTGGGGCTACGGGGCTCGATTCGGCGGCTTGAAAGCGTAAAAAAAGCACCTCGTAAAAGGGAACGACTCGCCCGATTTGCTCGTCCATTTCCGGTCACGTGACCTGGGGTTACGGGGCTCGATTCGACGGCTGCCAAGTTGACAACACTGCTAGTGACGTTAACATACACCGTAAAAATCTACGACCTCTTAAAAATATGCAACGTAAAAGGCTACGACGAGTTGGCAACACTGCTAATGAGGTTAACATACATCGTAAAAGAATACAAAAATATACACCTAAAATAATACAAAAATATACACCGTAAAAGGCTACGATGAGTTGGCAATACTGCTAGTGAGGTTAACATACACCGTAAAAGGCAACGGCTCACCCGATTTGCTAGTACGTACACTAACGCGCAAAAAAGCTTGTGAAAGGCTAAAGCTCGTCCAATTTGTTCATACATAGACTAACGCGCAAATATAGCTCGTATAAGGCTACAACTCGTCCAATTTGCTCGTACGTACACTAACGCTCAAAAATAGCTCGTAAAAGGCTACGACTCGTCCGGGCACACGTACACTCACGTACGAAAAATGTAAAAAATATACACCGTAAAAGGCTACGACTCATCCGATTTGCTCGTACGTACACTAACGCGCAAGATTAGTGGGGACAAAAGACTTGATGAAAGTTCAGTCAGGAAAGAAAAAACTAATTTTATCTCACTCTTTTATTTTATTGCATTGAGGGTATGTGCGTATCTTTTATTATACTCGTGTATGTATATATATACATAGAGAAGCTCACCAGGTTAGGCTGCGAGAGCCCGGGGCACATCTGGCGCAGTGAACTACCTCTGCTGTATTCTTCCCGTGTTTTATCTAGCTCGACGGAAGAAGCCGAAAAAAAGCAAGGGGGAAAACTGGACATCGGAGCACGTGCCCTTCCGAAAGAACACTCAACAGATGGCAGCAACTGTTCGGAGAATGCCGATAGCAGTCGAGGTACGAGTATTTAAGGTATTTTTAGTTTCGTTTAGCTTCTGTATTGGGGAAAAGTAAGCAGTTATTAATATATTATAATGCAAGTACGTTTGCATGCATTGTTATAGTAATTCCTAAAATCTTCGATGCTTTTCGCCATCCATTTCGCCAAAAATTAAGGCAGAAAACTTCCTCAAAAACTTTATTGCAAAGAGTTGTCGCGCACACGAAGCCTTGCAGTTGCATGGCAGAAGGTTTTGTTGTCAAACACTATATCACCAAAATGATCAGATTTGCACTTACATCGACACTTTAAATATGTTGCTTAAACCTTTAGATAATGTAGACGAGTCAAAAAGAAAGAAGACGAAGACACTGCTAGTGGAAAATAATATTTATCTTGGTACACATGTATGCGAGTATGGATAAATATCCATTGTATTTTTATTGAAAAGAAATTGCAATTGTTATAAACTCCTACAGGTAACTTAAGACAATAATTTTAAGTGTCGCAAATTGCAATTCACATCATGAAATTACAAATAGCTATTGAAATTGAAATAATAATAATAATAATTCGTTGGTATCATGGTTAGTTGAATTGGTGGCGGGATTAATTCTTAGGAGTAGGTACAATAATTTCCAACACTAAATGAGGACAGAAGAAGGCATTTCAATAGTTCAAACTGTTTACCTTAGTAATTTTTCCTTGTTTTTTTTCCTGGGTAATGACGGGCGAGTGGGGTGTTAAGCGGAAACCATAAATCGAAACAGTGGCGGCGATTAGTGGGGCGAGGGGGCAGTTGCCTTACACTTTTTCCCTCGCACTATGCTAAACCTTTGTATACAGAGGGAAATATACTGTCTTTGCCCCCCCCCCCCCAGTTTTGGCTTCTTGCACCCCCGGTTCCGGAACTTAATCGCCACCACTGAATCGAAATAAATGAAAATTGACTTATGTTTCGTAAATAATGGATTTTCCCTGGGCTCTCTGGCGGAGGAGCTAGCACAATACAAGGTCCCAGGCTCGTATTCTTCATAAAACATACATTATTATATTCACATTTCATGTTTTACTTTATTTTATTATTCCTTCCTTGTACTCTACAATTTTTTAACCTTTTTGTATGTTCAATTAATCAGCGTCACTCACATTTAGCGTTTTCTTCTTTATGATTGTGATCAACGATTGATTTTCTGAAATTCTCTTAATTTAGGCTGGGTGTGAACACCCAGTGTACAAATCCAGTCAGGAAGTTCGGAACTCCATCAGGATGTGTGCTGCCTTAGCATTCTTAAAGGCAACGGAAGTGGAGGAAGGATGGATTCATATCCATAGTCAGCCAGAACAAAATGAAGAATTGACTGAATTTTTCGACTACTTTGTAGACCAGTGGTTGGAAAATCCACATGTTCCAATTGACATGTGGAACTGCCACCAAAGGAGACACACGACAAATAACGCGGTTGAAGGATGGAACCACCGATTGAACTCAGTCGTGGGTAAACCACGCCCCCGAGTGAAATATTTGATTATGTACTTGAAGAAAGAAGCAGAACATTCAGATGCTAAGATTGTAAGTATGGAGCTGAATATTCAGGGTGGCTCAAAAAGTCACTTAACACCCCCGGTACAAGGCCACTGCAGCGCGCAACATGGAAATGGTGATGACCAATCATTATCAGGCCAAGTAGGAACCACATTGACGCCACCCGCGTGGTCGGCAGCCATCTTGATGTCAGCCATCTTGAATTCAACTTCAGAATATTAAATGGGAAGGGGGTGATATGATATATCAAATAAGGCTAGAATTTCACGAGAAATGCAATGGTGAAGAATTTTTTTATGTATCTTTAACCAGTAAAAACTTATGACTGAATTCTTGTACCAATTTTCTCCTTTTCAAGGTGTTAGAAAAATGCCTTAAAATTTGTTTAGCGCATCGGTAACACATCTAGATCAAAGTGACATCTAGGGAGAGAAGTTCAAACGCCATTGCACAAGATTTTAATTGGATACATCCATGAAAAGCTGCGCACTATGAATGGTTGTCGCAAACAATTACCAGTGTGACGCTTCCATTGAATTAAAAGTCCTTCACAGTGAGAAGGCTAATGTTTATGTCAGGCAACCGTAAGCTGCCTGTTCCTGGAATTCGGACGAAACGCTACGCCACGGTACTAACCACTCCGCCACGGATGCCGGCATCGAGATGCGAATGAGACTTAATGTCCTCTTTCGAGACTTCGGTGAATGAGATTCAAATCATGATTATTTCGTTTAGATCAAAATTGTTTTGCTGTTCGTCTTATTGTAGACACTTTTTCAAACGGGACAATCCCGGAAAAATGCCCTCCTCCACTCTCATACATTCGGAGGTATGCTCTATTGTCCCGTTGCCTTAAATTATACCGGAACGTCAGGGATGCGAAATATGAACCGGACCCCCCCTTTTTTTTTTCACATGATGGTATTATTATTATTGGAGACATACCGAAAAGGCGGCTGACTGAGTATAGATAGTTTGTTTTTAGAGACTAAAACTTGTTTTTTCATTGCGATGTCTAGCTAAATAAGCCATTTGATGCCACCTATTTTCACTCACTTCATTCTCAGAGGTTACCAATTCAACATTATTGACAATGTCAATTGCACTGGCGGGGGTAGAAGGGCTAGTGCCCCTGCCAGCAACTCCTACTACACCCCTTTACGAGCAGAGCAGACAAACCTTGTCAAGGCGACTTCCATAAGTAAGAGAAAACACTTCATAACTTTCGCATTTTTCAGTAAAACTAAAATTATTCCAACTGAGAAAATCTGGTCTATGTTATCATGCCATAGGAGTGTGAGAAGGGATGACAAATTGAAGGGATTGATGAGGCAAACATATAAAAATATAAAATATGTATTCCTTCTCAAATATCAAAGCTACTACAGTAGTAGGAGACTGATTTTGTTTTACCTTATGCAAACTGCTCCGACACGGATACCCGGTGTTATTTTATCAGAAATTTTAGAAAATAGATATTGATTAATTTATTTGCTTCATTCTACTTCGCTTTTCTTCCACTTTCTCTTTTGGCTAATTGCAAAGACGGCACTGACTGCGAGTCAAGACGGCAGAGCCTCGTTAGTCTTCAAAATTCAGTCCAGCTGCACAGCGTGGAAGGGGGTTTGACATTTGGGTGTTTTGAGGAAGTAACTGCAAAATGTTTATGTGAAATATATATTAAGCGTCATACTGACTACGATCATTGATGTCATGATGTCATTAAGCAAATATGAAATGTACACGCTCTCAGCTGTCAAGATCAGCCACAAACCCATTGCATACGTTCAGCATTAGTACCCAGAATAATATGTGATATGTGTGTTTTAATAAGTATTTTTTATAATTCTGTGTATCATTCGTGTCTCGGGTGTCGCGACAAGACGACACCGATAAAGACAAACATTTACAACTCTAGATCTGTGTTGTGTTGTGTTGCAGACAAAATTTCCCCTTTGCAAAGGTCAAAATTTCGCCTGTTCGTCCAATTTTTCCCTTCATACAAAGAACTCGCACAATAATGATAATAGTAGTTAGTAGTATCAGTAGTAGTAGTGTCAGCAATATTTTCATTGGCCCATGTTCGTACATATTAGAATCAAAATGTTTTACAAATTCATCACGTACTAGTACTTGCTAATAGCCTAGTTATCGCTAGAGCACCAGACGTCTAGAAAGCCAGGCATGAATATACAATTGTGTTTGTTCCTTCACCCATTCATTCATCCTCATCGTCTTTTTAACCGAATACGTAGGAAAAAGACGTAAATATTTTATAAATATGTAAGTAGACACTAGGCTTATACTGAAGAACTAACAGCAAAGGATTATGAATATGAAAATGGAACTAGTATAATCTTTAATACATATAATCTGTTCCAATATTGAGCCTGATGGTTTCATATTTCCATGTAATTTTTGTATCTTTCATGGAATTCCCTTTTTAGTTTAAATTCGGTCCGAATTTCCCTGCAAAAATGAAATTTTCCTTCATGTGGCAACACTGCTGTAGATGAGACTGTGCCAAGTTTCGTTTCGTCTCGGTGTCATCTCTAGATCTGTACAGGGCGATGGTATAGTCGTCGTCTTGCAATGAGGGAGTCTCGTGTTCGACACCCGGTGGAGACACATGTTGGTTCGGATCCTCTTCGAACTGTAGTTCCAGTCCCAATTAATCTCTTTGTGCACAAAGTGGACTTAAAAACAAAAAATCAAAACTCTAGATTTGAACCTTAGAAATACCGACACTCAAAATTATATTTCAGTGCACTGGTAGGTAAGAAGAGTTAAAAATTCAGTCGTCAGGTGATGACTATAGTGAATTTTCATCGCCCTACATTCTGAGCTAGTGTCCAGCCCGTTATCTTCTTTCAATCAGCCCCACCACACAGTATAGTGGTTAGCGACACACCGCCAAACAATATGTTCGAATTCTGAGCGTGCGAGTTGGATTCGCTTACGATGGTAGTGTTGTTAGTATTTATTTATCCTTTTCATCAGTTTAATTAACCTAAGAAACATAGAAAAGTCAAGAAAATTAATTAAAATATCGAACATTACACGTTATTGTTTACCTTTATTGATAGATTAGTTTATCTCTTGTAAGACATTACATTTTAATATGATTCTTTTGTGTAGACAAAAATGATTGCCTGTTACATGATACTGGATGATGTCCTGGGAAGTAGCGTACGTTTATAAATAAGCACAATAAACACCTCTTAAACAAGTAAACAAATACATTATCTTGAACTTCGAATAATCGAATTTTTCATTCGAAGTAATTTTTTCCCCTCTATAGATATTTAGCACCATTGTTTTCATTTGTGATGAGATTAGGTCAACACCAATTTAACGAAATACATGTTCGTAATTTATTTCTTATTTATATATATACCTTTATATATATATAATTTAACAACTCTAACATCAAATAGATATTCGTTAGTAAGCACCACTGGCATACGCCGTGGGGCTGATGGGGCTACACCTTCTCCCGAATTTTTTAGAAAATAGAGTTCAAATGGCAGTTGTGAAGAACTCGTGAAAATCAGAGTGGTAAATGCACCTCCCCTTCTTAATATAACCCCCGATTATCATTTTTGCCTTTGAACCACTTTTAAAACTAAGGTTGGAAATGGTAATTATGAACTGTTTTGTAGTGTATCCCATCCCCCTCCTAGAACGCAGCTACATAATATCCAATTCCAATTCCCTCCCCCCAGTAAAAATCCTGCCTACGCCATTGGTGTGCACTTTAATCTGTTGGAAAAAATTACATCTGGAGTTATGAATTCTGGAACTTACGTACAGTCACCGGCAATAAGAAGAGGACGCCTAGATCCTGAAATAATCTCTTCCCTGCAAGGCGCTATGTGTGTTGCCTAAATCTGCGGTTGTTGTAGAAGTTACCATTGAAAATTTGCTATTAAAATCCACTTATCGCCCTAGAGTTGGGCAACAAAGTTGCAGGGAAGCGAGCATTTGTGGATCTAGGCGTCCCATTTTTATTGATGGTGACTGTACGTGTATCGATGTTGCTTTTTGGTGTATAACAATTATTTTATTACCAAAAAAGTGCTCTTTAAAAGAAATCACTTGGTGTAATTGTGTGAGAAAGAGTCCAGGGGAAATTATATACCTATGTCTCAATTATGATAAAATTAACTATTATGTGAAACTGTGAAACAAAATAGATTGGACGGTGTTTTGAAACTTTTTGCATGCATTTTTCATTTCTTAGAAAGAAAGTAAGTTAAAAATGTCTGGGACAAGGTGCTTCTTCCTGTGAAGCTTGAATTCAGTAGAAATAGCATAATTTCTTCATATTCTCACAACCATTAGATTGAAAATTTATTGTCAAGTGTTAAATACATTGATGCATTGTAGACGATATTTGGTAGAAAATTGAGTTGTTTGTAAATGTGTGAGTATGTTGATACGAAGATATTCATAAGCAGGCTCCAACGAGGTCCGCGTGGGAGCATCCGTCGACACAGCATCTGTGGAAGAGTTGGGCAGCGTTTGTAGGGGGATTTGTTTTTTTGACTTGTTTCAATTTCTGCTCCATTTCGAGAAATGGCCGCAAGGGATCCCACACAGGAAATACTTTCACTAGAAAAAAGGAAAAAAAAACTAATTACATTTCCAAATATGGAAACAACAATGTGAACTAAAATCAAATGGAGAGTGGCCAGCAATAACAGCAAAGATGTTACATTAATAACCGAATAATGATTCAAATTCTAGGTCATGGCTGTTTTATTTGTCATACTGACGTGAGCAAAGTAAAGTGATAAATACGAAACAGAAAAATGGTTAATTGTCTCAACGCAAGTGCGAAAGGTGCGGATTTCGATCCTCGGTAGGTAACCCCAAAGTCTTGATATTGAGTCAACATCAGTGCATAATATATAGCGTTAAAGTTATATATCACCAGGGATAAGTACACACGCGGGATTTACGAAAAGGTCCTACTTAAACTTATACTGAATATTAATATTAAAAATATGTCTTCCAAGAAATGGTCTAAAGATAATATTGGATAAGCATAGTTTACACCGTAGCTACACCACATGCCATCATTTTCCTAAGTAGATTAAGTCTAATTTAACATGTACTTACTTTTTACTCAAGCTTTCGTCACATTATATGGCTTCATCTTACTTTACCCTCAGCTCCAACTTACCTTACCTTTCCCATGTTTTAACTTGACTATTCTTGTCTTATCTCCTGATGAAGCTACATGATGTGGTGAAAGCTTGTGTGAAAAGTAAGAACATGTTAAATTGGACTTAATATACTTAGGAAACATAATGTATCAAGTGAACTAAGATAAACATATTTAGTTTTAAATCCTATGTATTTGGAGTCCCTCTAAACATTCAAAATTGCACGGATTACGAAAAGATCCCATCAAACCTTCGACTTCACAATGTTTATATTGAATTTACATTCCTATAATTTTTTAACGGACATTGAGAGAGTGCAACATGTCGCTTTCTACATTTTTGACAACGCCGCATTCGATGGAACCGATTAAAACTTAAACTGCCCTATTAATATATAATTTTTTCACTATAAATGAACATGGACGAAAGTAATGTATTAGGTGGACCAAGATAAGCATATTTAGTATCAAATCCTATGCATTTGAGCTCCCTCTAAGCAGCCAGAATAGTGGCGGACATATAGTTGTCAACGGCCGTCATGGGCATCCAATGTATCGTGTTGTCTACAGTTGCGCGTTCGTAGAATCAGTTATAATGCCATAACATTCATATTTAACTTTAAAATGAATACTTTGAAAATATTTCCATCCCCCCAAATATTAATCATGTGGACTGAGATAAGAATAACTAAAATAAAATCCTATGTATTTTGAGAGCTCCGTGATCAAGAAAGCTGACAAAATGGCAAGAACGCAAGACACAGCTAATTTGAGATATTCAATATGGCCGACAAATATGACTGTTAATATTTACACAAGGAATTGCCTTTTCAGTTTACATAGGCAAGTTTATTGCAAACCCTATGCTTCAGGTGGATAATATAAAATAGTGTATCACTATTTTGGAACATAGAGGACATAAAGAGCTGAATGGAGGATAAAATTGCATTTGAAAAGACATTTAGCTTTCTTTTTGTAGGAAGTTTAATTGACCAGGGTGAGGAAAGAAAGGTAATATGCCCTAGATCAAAGTTGTAGTATATATCTAATCTAGATAGGTTTTTACCTATTTCATTTATATCAACTTTAGGCCCTGCGGAACTGCATGCAGCCTTGACGGCCTCTCGGAATTCTCTCGCCGTACAGGTCTTCGTTAGAGATATGCTTGGTTTCAGGAGCGCCACACATAACACCAGTAGAACAAGTTTCTTCTGAAACAAGGAAACAGAAGACAAAAATTGAGACAGCAATTTATAAAATTAATATTATATGTACTAACACATTTTTTCAAAATTCTAGAACATATAGACTAGCTATTAGTTCTGAATATTAGTGGCAATGGTTCTACATAAGCAAGCTTAATTAATTGGACATTATGCATTATCGAGCCCTAGTGCTCTAAACTATACTTATTCTAACACTATATTTCGAGAGAGTTCAAAGTTTAAAGCACTAGACAATAGATAATGCCCAATCAACATTGCATGCTATCATATAGCAATGCTGATTAACCGTTAGAAGATCATATGCAGAGGCTTCATGGGTGCGCAGATATTGAAAGATACATTTTTATCTTTTGTTTTACCTCAGTCTTTCTTGGTTAATGTCGGGAGGGTACATTCAACGTAACCTTCGTCTAATTCCTTCTATCCTGCATCCTGCTTTAGTCTGCACCGTCATAGTTAACTCAAGAGTGCGAAAATGTGGATGTCAGTGTAGGAACCGAGCACTTCGATGTTTCTCGAAATTTTGAGGGAGCGGCCTTTCCACCCCTTGCAGGTCATCAACAGGCAGGGTTGGGTATCGCCGTCGCGTCAAAACAATGCTTCCAGCTCGAGTAGTTTGTGACCAGATTGAAGAATGACCGCTTGTGCGGCGGTAAACCGCATATGTGCAAACAGTTACAAGTGGTCCCGAATCAGAGCGCAATACACGCTAAAATAAGTACGTATAATGCTGGCGTGATGCCTATGTAGATTATCATATCTCGGGGCAAGTAGTATTATTCGCAGCAAATAACTATTCTACTATACTATTGAGACAACCTAAAACACGCAACGTGTTAGAAGTAATTATCTTCACAAACTGTACGATTTCGAATCGCCCATTATCTTTCTCGATTTCGTGAAGACCGATTTTGAGAATCCTCCTTAGCAAACGATGCCTCCGCGATGGCGCAGTGGTAGCGTCGTTGCCTTGTAAATAAGGGGTCCTGGGTTCGATACCCGGTGGAGGCACATAGCGGTTCGGATCCCACTTTAAACAGTAGATCTAGTCCCGATTAGCCTTACTGTGCATAAAGTAGATTTAACTGTCTCAACTCCTTAACAAACCTTTCAAAGGATCAAAGCTTTTAAACAAGTAAACATCTAAGGAATAATTATATTCTCCTTGTGGTAAGGAGTCGTTGTCATCTAACAAATTTTATTGGTTTATTATATTGGTATTATTGAAAATATTGTGCCATACTAAACCTAACAACTTAACAAAGGCACATTGATTTCTTAATGAGGCACTTTTCTTGTGTTTCAGAGCAGGTTCAGTTTTGGAAGTATTACAATGCTTTACGGAGTCCGTTCGAAGAATTTTAAGAATATTGATGTTTTATCAGAGGGACCACCCCAGAATAAATATCTGTGGATGTTTTACAGGTTTCATCGCATTTAAGATGGTTATTTTCCGGTGCAACATGTCTGTTGCCACTCAGGCTGAAGAGCCTAATGACGCTGACAAAGTTCCGATTCATACGTGGCAGGAACGAACTCTGATTGGCACCATGTTGAAGCCCCAAGACCGACAGAACTCGAAGTGCTCGGATCCTATTGACATAAACTTTATTTTTAGACAACAACAATGCAGAAAGCATGATTTTGTTTAGTTTACATATTGCCACTTATTTGTGTTATTACGTTAACAGAGACGGGAAGGGTGGAGGATGATGGAAGAAAAGGACAAGAAAGTGATATGAAAAAGTCAGTGTTGTGTGTACTGTACAAGGTGCCTTCCCAGTATTTGCCTACGGTAGAGACACTTGCGAAAAACTCAGTCAGGTCGGCTAAATTTATTTAGTAGGAAATGCTGTTATTTCTTTGTAGTTTTGAGCACACCATCTCTAAAAATGTCCTTGACATACACGTGTATATAACTACTCGTAACTAAGCAATGTTATAGGCTTGAGTGTCCCACCCTCAAAAAATACCCTGACCTTCAGAAATATCACAGTTAAATTTCCATTTTTTATTTTCGAAATAACTTTTGAAGGCATATTTTTGAAACATGTATTTACATTTATATCACAAATGGAACCACTAACAAGTGCGAAGATAATCCCTATTAATGCAAACGTGTTATTGAAATGAGAGTACATACGTGTTAACGGCGTACCTTTGTAATCAACGAGTCCCGGGTACGATACCCGGTACAGGTACATAGTGGTTCATATCGCACTTTAAATTCTAGATCCAGTCCCGATTACCCTTTCTGTGCAAAAATCGGACTTAAGCAAAAACTCAACAAATAAAAATATGAGAATACGGCAAACCTCACAATGTTTTAGTTCCAGAAGTGAACTGACCAATCCCACAGGCCACAGTTTTTTCAAACTTTCATTTCTTCATCTGCACGAAGGATTTCCCAGTAATTTTACCACTCTCATATTATAGCTAGGCATCTCAACAATTTCCCAAGGAATTCAGAGGTCGCTAACATCAAATAGCTTAGGCAGCAAACGAGACACCTTTCTCACGAAGGAAAAAAAAAAAAAAAAAAACTGCAGCCACTCAGATGTGTGAGAGAAGAAATGCTGTCGTTACGTCTTTTACTGTTCCTTCAAATCCAAATCCATTGAAATGAAACATTTATTCATTCAGGATGGATCACCAAATGAGCAAATATTCAATTGATGGCTGCTTGAAATTTTTTTCGTGTCTCTCTACCGAGTAACGTAATGGTGGAGGGTTGATAGTTTAGTTTATCAGTTTCTCTTTGCCAGTATCACCAGAAAGTGGAAACCAAATATTCCTTAGTGCTGTAGGAAAGTGTTGATCTTCATTTTCAGATGGGGCATGGTTTCCAAGAAGACGAACGTCAGAAATTGAACCGTGGTTTTTGTTTCACCCAGTTTTTTCAGCATCAAACCTGTATAATCCCACAAATATTTTATCCATTTTCTCCGTTCTGTTTCGCATTGTAACACGAATTATCCGAATTATTTCACTATTTATAACAAAACAACCAGTAGTACCGACTAGACATGTTGACAAACTATACAATGTGCGTCAGGGGTGCCCACGAGGGGGACTACGGCGCAGACTCCGCCATCGAGATTTTTTGGGGGCGTCTGTTCCCTTTCAAATAACATTCAATTCAACATTTTTATACATTTCTAAAATATATATAAAAATGTTACACCTTAAATGCACCATATTTAATCCATTAGATGAAGAAAAGAAAGTACTTAGGGGCAGGGGTACTCACAGGTGAGTTTGTGGACGCCCGTTGCGTACAGCCAATTGGGAGGGGGGGGGTTATGATGAAAATTTGACGTGAACAATATAGCATTGGACACAAGTTACCATTGCTGCTTTATAATAGCAATTTCTGGACTTCCAAGGGAATTGTAAAGGATAATAAGGGGATATCCAACACTTACCTATTGACACGTAGATTCTGGGGGGATTGAGACTTAAACGTCTGGGGGGGGGCAATATACATTTCTTGAATATCAGTGTTAAATCTTAGATTACAGAGGGTATTTTAGTTAGGGGGGATTGAGCGTCAAATTGAGGGGGTATCCAATTTTTGTATATTACTATTGTCTAGACTCTAAACTGTTGCGAAAATTCTGGTGACTAAGAATTATTTGTTTTGGAGAAGGCAACATCCACTCTTCAACATAAGCAATAAGTCTAAATTGGCACGGAAATTTTGGTGAGTATTAAATTTAAGGGGGGGAGCTAAAGTGTTAATTAAATCTTAGATTGTCGATGGATTTCTGTAGTGGGGGAAAGTTCGAATATTATAATTACGGGATTATATTTAGCGGTATGGTTTCCACACGTTTTTGGCGCCGAACGTGCGAAAGGAGGAGCTAGGGAAGAGTAAATATCGCAGGGTTATAAGAAAGTATTGACATCCAATTGAATTAATTTTCTTGAAAGACTTCAAAGAAATGGATACAAAAATTTTCTTTCTCGGTTCGCTCGCAATATTGTATTACGATAATGCGTGTTTCGAATTTAGTAAAGTTTTATACTATATATATATATACTATATATATATATACTGCAATACAAGACATGAACTACTTTCTCGGTGTTGATTCATAACATCACTTCATACAATATATTGCTTATAATGTTAGTATTCTGCTCAATTTAAAGCAGGTGCATCATTTGGATGATGCACTTCTATTTGTCGTATTATTGTAGTATTAATTTCCTTTATGCTGTAATAATTGTACTAAGTGTACTACATATTGTACAGTAACACCTTGCACGTTACCCGATAAAACAGAAAAAAAATAATATCAAATTCCTTCGCATTTCTAACACCTTGTCGCAGGACAATTTTACTATAACAAGTGGCATTTGCACTGAAGATAGAATACACGTAATTATTGCTATGAATTACTAAAATAATTATATTTATCCCAAGCAGAGGGAGCGAATTCTTTGAAGGAGGAACCGTATTAAATTCTCGCAATTAGCTTGGGAAGGAATTAATAGCCAAGGTTCTGTAATGTCCCATGAAACAATAATTGAATCGGTCACACGGCTGCAGCATGTTATTTGGTTTGCCCAGGTTGAACTTTCTATCTTAAGTTGTGTAACAATTTCTGCTAAATACTCAAATTGTGTGTTATATAAATCTCATAAATCTATTCTCCATTCGCACTGTTTAAAGGCATATTTATATAATTTTACTTATTACCCATAACCAATCAATGTGCCAGCTTTCCATAATTTCGAATACTGAACTATTAAAAATATATGGACATTTTAACATGGTATTGTATTCAAACAAACAAGAATTAAAACTATCGGGGGGGGGGGATATGATGAACGATTTTGGGGAGGTAATGAATCCACGGTCTTGGGGTGATATTCGATTATAGGTTTTTAAAAGTAGGTTGCGTTCCAGTTTGGGGGATTCATGATTGTCAAGTTTGCTTGTTTTGTGTAGTGGGAGTGACATTCTTGCACAAATTCCAAATGATGAAATAATAGATAAATGATAAATTTGCAAGGTCCAGTATTCAGAAACAAAAACTTCCTTCAATATCTTCATACTAAAGTTTGTTTTAGCATATATTTGTCTTGTAAATAAACATTAATTTGAAAACGATACAAGCGTTCTACTTCTGATATTCTTTTTCAATGAGTAATCAAAAAACAGAGCAAAAAGAGTAACATGGCTTACCATTCACGTGATTGTCTGAGAACTTAAGATTTCTTATTTCGTCATAAAAATGTACTGTGTAAGCTGTGGTTCAATAAATAGGCTACTATTAATTATTTTCTTTCTACAAAATATTAAGTTTTCTTAGTGGATAACAATTGTTCATTTTGTTCATATACATGTTACAATAAATGAGAATAAGAAATAAATAGTAAAAGTCAATACGTGTCTTTACTTAAATTCATATAATTATCTATTGTATTTCCAAATATGCAGTGTATTTGCTCTTAACAGAACTCGAACATTGTTATTTCATATAAATTTAAGCAGATTATAAATGATAATTCATCTTATGACGTTAAATATGTTAAGAGTTATCTTTATATCCATACCATGTAGTTTGATGTGGCAATTCATCTCTTATCCCCTGATTAATGGTAAACCTTGCTCATACTAGACGCAAAACAGATCATCGAGTTTCCACTTTGCACTACAGAGTATTTGATGCGATAGTGACATGTTAGATGTAGAAAAGGAATAACTCAAGTGAAGTGTTCATTAAAGCTAAAAATATATATATCCGGAAACACTGTCCTAATTAAATACTTTACGTGGATTATGACATGAACATGGGTGAGGGGTGCTTCATTTTCTTTTGGGTGGATGTTACATTGGCTTTTGGGATCTGGCGGACACAGAACCTAAAAGGACCTTATATTTCATTTTACAGATTTTGATAAATAATTTCCACGGTTGAAATGAAATAAAGTAACTATTATGGCATTTTGCGACGCTCCATAGGGCGGTAGTTTTGGAGGAGCAGGAGGGACTACAATGGAAACTGAACGGTGAAAGCAAATAAAGATAAGAGGTGACAAAAATAGGAGACGACGAAAGATAGGAGGCGGTGAGTGATAACCTTATTTTGCTTTTCAGATGTTTACACAGTTGGGACAAATTTTAAAAATATATTAGGGTATTTTTCATCACGCATGGCAAAGCAGTGACAACAACGGTGAGCTGTGGGGGATGGGAATGATGGGCTAACAACCATCCCAGTCTTGACTCTTTCCCCCCCACCAGTAAATAATAATAGACAAATACATACTATTTGTTCTCAAATGGGCATTTTGTATAGTATTTCGGTCTATATTAAATATGACTCTCATTCCAGATTATTCCCACCATTACTTCAGCCTCCTCACTTTTTCATTTTTTCATATGATTTCACTGTGGAAAGATCGTAGGTGGGAGGGCAGCAGGTGGCATGTGCCCTGGACGCTGAAACTTGGTGGCGAAAATTATTTACGTGAACTACAACTACCAATCTTAGTAGCTTGCAAGGGCGGGTTAAATGGGAGGATCTTGTAGGGGACTCAGGAGACTATCGAATTCTCAAGTGCCTTATTTTCTTTTCTTAGTTATTGATAAATTTGCATAAATGCATTTTGGTATATTATGGCACTTGCTAAGGCCGCAGTAGATTGGAGAGAGGGGCCAGTGAACATTTTCATTTTCTTCTTGTGGGAATTTTTCATATGTTGCACCCACCAGTCATTTGCGTATCTCCTATGTGGTTGGAGCGAGACATTACTATCGATCTACAGAGGGGGTTAAAGTGTTACGGGGGTGACAACCCTAACTTGAGGATCTTGGGGGTGCGGGGTGTGCGATTGTCTTCCTTCGAAATGCCTTATTTAATATTTTTCAGTTATTAATACATAATTTGCGTAATTCATATACTGTGTGTGTCCTATAAATATCGGTATCGGAATCGAAAAGTATCGGTTGAAATTCATCTAACGATACCAGCCGATACTTTTTCGTCACGTTGGTCTTTCATGGGGTCCACAAATATGCTGCGGGATAATTTCGCGAAATCTGGAAATTATGCAAGATTCAAACAAACTTTATTTTTCTTCTGTGCCAATTTTCCACGAAAAACTGTATTTTGTGATTACATAACATCTATTTTCATATCCTTAATTTAATTCTTGAATATTCTAAAGTAAATTTCTTGGTAAATTGATGCATGCAATTGGAGAAGAATATTTACACACTAATATTGATTAATATTTTGAACAAACTTTAAATACCGTAAAACCTAGTTAATCCGAATAACGATATGCCGGACATCGCTTAATCCGGACAGGCAAAAGGCAAAAGGCAAAGAAAAAGAAAAAAAAGAAAATGAAAGCAGAATTCAAGGTTTTAAATGTGGCTATAGATAAGTCAAAAAGAGAACTTCCCAAATAAAAGGCAGTCAACCACTGATGAAATTCTCTTTCCCGCAGACTTTGTAATGTACTGTATAGTGTATTTAGTATTTAGGCCTATGCCCTTTAAATACACCATAATAAACGTGTTTTGTTGCTATAAACGGAGTTTTAATGCACTTTCTACTGTTCTTTTAGGTTATTTCAATTAATGCGGACTTTCGTTAAACCGGTCAACTTATCCCCCCATTAGTCCGGATTAATGAGGTTTTACTGTATTACAACTTTCAAATATCGGTATCGGTTGGAATCGGTAAGAGTAGCGGCATCGGTATCGGTATTGGTTCATAGTGCTATCTGTTGCTTGAGTTTGTGTTTAATCAAATAACAAAGCTCACTTTGTGCACAGACAGGCTAATCAGGACTGAACCTACAGTTTAAAGTGATCCGAACCACTATGTGCCTTCACGGATTGAATTATTATATAGAAATACTGATGATTACAAAACTAACACAGAGCGTTGCAAGAACATATAACTTCAAACTGAAACAGTGTTTTGGAGGGAAATGCTCCAAGCACTAAATAATTTTCAAACAGGGAAGAGAGAAGAAACAGCATCCAGAGGGGACAATTCGCTCCGTTTTCCTACAAATACCATTCGGTTTTAACTTTGGTTCAAGCTTTAGTTCAGTATGATTTTAAACGAACTTCTCTGCATTCGCTCCGAAATTTTCCTATGATGTAGTGTTTCGAATCTGTTTTCTTTACAGGAGAGTAAGATATCATCATCACTCGGTCACAAAGTTGTGATTCTGTCAATAGATATCATAATATACATACACAGTTTGAAAGCCCTATACGTGTCACTTATAGCGACATTTGAAAAATAGTTTGAATCCTGAGGATTTGAAGTGAAAGCATTTTGTATGGGGGAACTCACTTTTTGTTCGTTGCTTTGTAAACAACGGGTCACGGCTTCGATACAAGGTGGAGAAATATAGGGGTTAGTTTTACGGATCATACTTTCAACTGTAGGTTCAGTCCCGATTAGTCTATCTGTACATAAAGTGTACTTAAATGAAAAATTCTAACTCAAGTCACGTCTGTTGAACTTAAATATCAAATTTATTTTGCTTTATGAGAAATGTATTTCTGGTAATATAATTTGAAGTAACATAGGTACTGTTTTGTGGTTCACGAAATTTAATATGAGTGGTGTGTGCACAATAAACGTGGCAGCATTTTATGACAGGACCGTTGATAGGTGGGTGTGAGAGGGAGGTGGGTGTTGGACGCCAAAAGTTGGGGAGGGGACGTCATATAGACATCCGCCCCCTCCGAGTGAACGTCTTTTATCCGCCACTGACCTCGTAACGTGAGTTGATGGAAGTGATGTAGGGACACTTACTTTTTTTTTTGCCCATTCAAACAAATGTTTACTTGCCAGAATATAAATATAAACTAATAAATGGTCTCGTTATGGAAATATAGATAAATATGTACTAACGTGTGATTATGTACCAATATCGCAATGTTTTCTTTTAGAAACGCCTATCATTAATATTGCATCAACATCATTTCCACTATATATATATAGTGAGCTGGAACATGAAGATTGTATGCTATGTGTGCACGCGCTTGCGGATGGTGAGTCAACCTGTCCACTCCCCACCCTACCAAATACTAAAAACTAGATAAATAAATGCTCTTTAAACCCATGTGCAGATTTTTGTGTGATGTGTTTTGGGATATATATTAATTGTGACTGCCCCCCTCCAGAAAATACTTCACTCCTTTATCTGATTCCCCACTATTTTATTTCTGGGTCCGTTGCTGGACGCGTTGCTTGAATATATTCGATGCAAAGTTCAACTTCATTGTGGAGTTATGGAAAGAAGCAGAACATTTACATTTTTATCAACACCATTGCAGTGTTCTCTTTCTAACACAACTCGCTGACCAGTTTCCTCATCGTGTCGCCTCGGCCTGTTGGTCGCGCATGCGTAGTGAATACTTTTTTCTTATTTTTTAAACAGACTGAAAGGGACCTTGTCGCTTGTCACTTCGGTGTGAAACTCCTGTGTCACTCCGGTCTGAAAGCTGCCGCTCGTCACAAATATTCAGCAGTGCTTGGAGCGAGCAGCGCCATCTTGAGGGAAATGTGCCTGCCTTCAACCTTACGGACATCTACTGCTAGCTGAGTCAAGCTAGGAACCAGTGTGCAATCACAGCCCAGAACGGTTATTTTGACAAAATCCTGTTTCCCTAATGGCTGCTTTGGGGAGGGGGAATTTTAACGTTGTCGGCTCTTCCCGAAGATTGGCAATTTGACCGCGAGTTCCTTGGCAGGTAAACGCGGCAACAGAGGGTCATTGCCATAAAGGCGGCCTCCACGCCGGTAGATACCGCGATTTCACTTCTAATATTACATTCCGATGATGATGATGATGATAATAATAATAAATAATAAAGCCATTGCTGTACCCGAGTGTGTTTAGTGGTACACTCAAGGTCTTCCTACAGAGCTTCGAGACCCTACCTGAACAGAGATATTTCTTTCTTTTGGAGTGTCCCATCACCAGTTCATCTAATCACCATTCCGTCCTCTGTTGCAATTACACAAAAGTAACAAAAATGCAAATTAAAACATTAAAAATACAAAAATAATAATACAGTACTCACCATTGCATAAATAGAAATCGTATTTGCATATTCCTAGTTCAAACTCCTGGCCATAAAAACCACAAAATACACTCAAACTCCAAACTGCACATTGATTGGTTCCATTCCGTGTCTCTTTTTTATCTTGCAAGATTCACACTTATGCAACACTGGCGAACCAACCCCCTCGGGAAATTTGAAGAGAGGCTTGTATCTGCCACGGAGTGCTGAGGAGCACTGCTTTTTAAACTTCCGTCCTACCACACTCTCCATGTTGCATTGCCATGTGGAAGTTCATTCACTCCTCACCATGACTAGAACTATTACAAGCATTCGTCCTTCCGGAGTTGCATTTCGTTGAGGTAAGCATATTTTGTTATATGTTTTCTGTTTTGTGCTAGATTTGCTCCATTCGGTAGTCTGTTCTTTCAACAGCAGTGGATCAGAAGAATTCATAACACCAGTCAAGTAGGTCGGATTCACCTGCCCGGTTTCACAATTGGCATACCAGGACAAGTCGCTTTCCTAACTATAATTGCAACAATATTTTCTTTTTGCAATTATATTTAAATTGAAATTCATAAACTTTGGAGCCAAATATGGTTCAGGTCACTAATGACGTAAGCACCTACACTAACAGGGACAGTTTTCACTGGCGTATGGAGGATTTTTTTTTCGGGAGGGTCTGGAATTGCTTTACTTGGAGGGAGTGAAATACTCGACAAGATATTTCATAATTTTAAAACATTTCACTGTCAAAAATGGCAATCAGCGTCATTTGACGGGGGGTTTTCACTTGCCACTTTGTTTTTTCCTTGAGTTCTTCACCGCATTTATTCGGAAATGTTGATTTTTCTCAAAATTTCGGAGAGGGCTGTAGCCCCATCAACCTCACTGTGCGTACGCCAGTGACGGTTTTGTATGGAGGGTCACTGCACTAGTTCAGTCACTGTACTACTTCAGTCACTGTGCAAATTAACGAGTGGGATGCCGGAGCCCCCCCCCACACACACACACAATTATCACCGACAAAATAAAAGAAAATAGTTTATCCCTGCCAGGCATGTTTTTATCCCCCTCATATAAACGAAATTGAAAGCATATAGTACACTATTTCGTAACTGTGTTACAAACCCAATTCACAAATCATTCGTGTCCATTAACGATCCCAGTCATCAAAGATTTCCCTGCCAAAAAGTATGCAGCCTTGTGGATTAAAGAAGGACATACTTCTGCAACTGACCAACCTTACCGAGCCGAGGCAACAGCAGGCTGTTTTCCACTTACGTTTTCGTGGCATATTCTGATATTTTAAACGTATTAATTAAAGTGTTCACAAGAAAGTTTTACGTGGGTTAGATGAACATTGTGTTTTGAACTTGGCAACAGAAATTTGGACAAGTTGGACAGCATGATGAAATTGATGAAGGGACACTTACGAAGAACAGCAAATATGTAAGAAACTACGTAAGTTACGTCTTAAAGTCACTAGACCAAATTCTTAGACAATGATTTCCTCCATGGAATGGTTTTTGTTTCGTGCCTTTAGAGTCAATAATTAAGATGATGTGTAGTTTAATACAGAGTCATGTGATTCTCTGTATTTTACGTGTTCCATTATTTCTTATGATATTGATGAGAACGTAATACTGCGGTGTTCGTTCACTTGCGTTTGTTACATGTTGTTTTTGTTGTTTAAAAATGTATGCACAAAGAAGTGGCGATTACTTATCTAAACTGGTGTGGGGGGACTAACATGAACAGTTTACCTACTGCAATAAGAGAGAATCGTATTGAAAATGGAATTCGAGCAGATGATTCTTGATTAAAATTCTTGAAGATTTAATACTTTGATTGTCTGTCTGCACAAGCATTCAATTGAATTGAATTATTGTTTTTAGCCCGTTTATGCACATATAGGCTACTCGGAACTGGACCTACTCCTTAAGATAGGATCCAAACCACTGTGCAATGTGCCTCCATCGGGTACCGAACCGGGACCCCTTGATTACAGTGACATTTTGCTTGCACAAGCTTCGATTACTTTCATAAAATTGATCATTTGGCTCTGTGATTTTCAGATGAAAGTAAAGTCATACCACTAAAGCGTTTGTCTCATGGAACTGAGCAAATAGTCGAAGTTGTTAGCACAACGTGCTACGCCTTACGCCAGGGATCCCGGATTCAAATTTTGGTCTGGACATGGGTGTTCTTAGTGAATGTCCCTTCATCAATCCCATCATATCATCACTCATTCTCATCTTCGCTTCGCAATTAGCCAAACGTGGCAGAAAGGTGACTCTAAATAACAAAACTTTTAAATAGGTTTATATAATTTTCAATTCAGAAAACCATCTGTCTGCTTTTGCTAATGTGAAAGCGGCAGAAAGCAGGCACGTATCTACAAATATGTTTCGTGGGGGGTCCGAACCAAGTGTCTCAGGAAGAATAATAATAATAATAATAATAGTATAATAGTAGTAATAAGAATAATATTTAATTTAAAATTATTATATTAAATCTAATTAATACTAATTACAATACATAAATTGATATTATATTATTGTTACACGAATAGGTAAAAAGACTGTATAAGAATAGAGATATAACAGCGCATATTCATTACGTAGCTTACCTGTAGTTAAGATCGGAATAATTTACATAAAAACAAGTGACCTGGCAATGAAATTAATGTCAAATAGATTAATAATTGAATATTTATCGAATTACAAGAAGGATGTTACATGTAGTAATATTTTATGTATATTATTTTGAGTAGTAGTGTACATAAATCTTCTTTGCAATGTCATTCAAAGCCGTTTGATCCCAATATAATCCTTGCCTTCTAAAAAGTTCAGAGGAAATTATTAACCATCGAATTTTAGTACTTGGTAAGTCGTTTTTGTTCTTCAAAGCCGTATGATTCTTATATAATCCTTGTCTTCCTATAAGTTCAGAGGAAATTATACAACAAAGACTAAACGAATATATTTTTCATTATTTAATTTTAGTATTTGGTAAGTCTATGGGGAGGGGGGACGGGGGTCCGGACCCCTTGGACTCCCCCAATAAATACATTTTGGCAGCAAAGGACATGAAAGAGGCAGAGTATTCTTCAGTATAACGAAGCAAATGAACTATATCTTTAGTTTGGTCTGAGTTTTGGTTTAAAGTCCATGTTATACATATTAAGGATAACCGAGACTGGACCTACAGTTTAATGAGGGATCCTAACCACTTGTTCCTCCACCGGGTATCGAACACGGGACTCAATGAACTATGTTGTATCATAAGGAGATCAACATGCTTTTCACGTAATTCACGTCCATCATCTTGTACTTGAAAGAACTAGCTGATAATATTTGTGAATGAATTAAGAGTTTGAAATGTTTTTACATTTCTTTCAAGTTCAGTGTCTGTAGAACTTCACAAGAAGAAGGTTGCATCACTTTGTATGTGTCTACAACTGCTTTCATGCGTTTAAAGGAATTGCCCTGTTGTGAGGAAATTTTGTTTACCATCGGATAAAATATTGATACTGTGAACTAGCTCTCTCGGTTATTAAGACTTTGGTCAGAACCAGAGTTCGTCAAAATGGTGCTTCATTTTATATATATATATATATATATTTATCATGACAAGACTTTCAAAATATCTCTAAACTTCTCTTTAAGAGTATGGCATCGTCTGATCTTCCTGTTTAAATTATGAATAGCGCAATGTACTTCATAAGTTTGAATCACTGGCGTATGCAGGGGATGCTGATGGGCTACAGATCCTCTTGAAATTTTAAACCAAAATTTGAAAAGATAGGAGTAAAGAACTGAATTACTAAATTTTAACCCCCTAAAATGACTCCAGATTACCATTTTTGTCTTTGAACAACTTTTAGAACAAAGGTTAAAAGTAGTAATTATGAAATATTTGACAGCTTTTCACCAACGTAGGTATGTAATATGCACTTATACAATACCAGCCCCACCGAAAAAAGATCCTGCGTACGCTTGCGGCTTGAGATGCAAGTTGCTGCGTTCTTTCATGAATGTACACAGATTTACCAGCGAGCGTTTTAATATTAGCTTAATTGTGTTAAACCTTGCATAATTCACCCCACCTGTATTCCTTGCTTAGGATAGTGGGAAATCGTGGCATAATCTCTGAAGACGTACATCTATACGGAACACCAACTTTGGGTCTCTGCCTGCAACGGCCCAGTGGAACAAAAACGTAAGTCAGGAAAATTCATTACATGCTTCAGCACATTCGGGACTCAAGTTACCCCGGGTGCCCCGGGACACTGCCCCCCTTTCCACAGCCTACTTTCGTATGTGGTATAAATAAGATTGATTGATTTAAATTTTTTGAGTCCGTCGGTACATCAGGCCATTTTGCACCCTTCAGTGAATGTGATGAAATCCCCTTACATAAAACCCTTACGTCAAGTTTAAACATTTAAACATAGTGGTGTGAATTTGTCCACTTGCTTTTAGGAGAAATAACTGTCGGTTGCCTCACTTTGCAACCACAAACTTCAACTGTGAATGTGATGTTGCAAGTAAATTAATTGGAAAAAGTCTTAACGTTTTTAGTTTCTTACTTACTTATCAATTTGTACACAATGATAAACATTGTGATTTATATGAAGAATATGTTTGAAAATATTTTAGAATTTTTCATCAATCGGAAGAGCCGTGATGGTCTACACCGCAATGCGTCTAACTGCCACGCAGAACAGCTCGGTTCGATTTTCAAGGTCGGCGATGTAATGTGGTAATTTTCCCCGCCTTGTCCCCGCATAAACTTGCTCTGGGGCTCACCCAGCCTCAAATCAAATCAATACCTGGGAGGAAGGTAAATTCGGCTGGAGTGTGGTGCTGATCACATCACCTCCAAAATGACCTCGATCGAGAATGTGTGGGTGTACCCACAGATCTCCTAAATGTGCCTACGAAACATTGTCCTGTATGCAAGGGAATTTTATCTTATTATCAACCCATACCGGTGAGAGTTTTTCATAAGTAAAACTTTACGTGCTTTATGGGCTTGAGTAATGTCTATACCCTATCTCGGGTATCTCTGGAGCAAAGTTACAGTTAATGTTAGAGAAGGGTTGAAAGCGAATGGGCGGAGCGAATCAGTACACGTTGATTTAAAATACTGGTAGCGGTAGTCTATTTTCCCCTCCATGCAATTCCGTTCACTCTCACGTGATTATTGGTCGAGACCTCTCGAGACTCTACTTGCGCAGAGATTTGGTTTCATTTCATTTCACAAACTATTGCCATGTCGTACATTTCTGGGTAGAAAGTAAACTTCAAAATATTTTCTCGAGTTTTGAAATATTTCCATGGGACCACACCCCTCTAAAAAAAAATCATCTCCCGTAACCCATCATTTTAACAAAGAATATGCTAAACAAGTATTATCCGGAATAGAAGTTTAAAATAAACATTCCTTTTGCCAAAATATAATTTTTTTAATATCTTTTATTGAAATAAGTACCGGTAATTGTGTTATATTATCTGTCTCTAATTCCCATTATAAACATAACGTTCCAATCTGCTCCATATCATACTCCATATCAACATTCCCCTACGTAACTGAAAATGAAATCCCGCTATAGATACATTAACAAAACAAACAAACAAAATCCAAATTTTTGCAATTTGCTACAATCGCGAAACGTTAAATCACAAATACAATTGTCTTCAATTGGGCAACCAGCATACCTATCAAAGTATTTTTATTGTAGAATATTGAACGAACACAGAAATCGTGAAAAATTTACAACTATCTGTTGCATATACCGACCATGGTGATCTTCAACATCTGCAATCTATGACAATCTCATATTAAGAAAGCAACTCATTTTATTCATTGTGGCTTTCGAAGCCTATGTCAGTCAGCAATGATCGTCTATCTTTAACGTAATCCACATATCCGTCACACAGGAATTAAATAAACACGTTCTAAATCTATTCCTCGAAACGTCGGGTACAGAGTACAGAAGTGATCTAGAACATTTCTGCACCTCGGACAAACCTACAAGCAATTCAATATTTCTAATATTTTCACTGACAGTAGAAGAATTTCTACTTACCATTTCTGTAGACTTGATTACTACCTGTGGACAAGTAACTGCAGACTCCTATTTTCCCTTAGCTTTTATATTTAAAAAAATGCCCAATTCAAATTATAATTATTCAGTGCAAGAATATTCAGGCCTCTAATTTTTTCAACGTCTTAAAATTTCTTTAATAATTATAATGCATCGTAATAAATCTAGCGATACAGAAAATTTTGTCCATGCGTTATTATGAAGCTATAATATTCCGTAAAGCCAGATAGATATGCACCTTGTTTGGCATAGTTCGTATTACTATTTGTTCACTTATAAAATAATATTATATATTCGTTCTGTGACTAAAATATCACGGTCTAGAGTGAAGAACTTCATCTGTTTCTTATTATTATCATTTAAAACACAATAGTTTTATGATACTTTTTATTTGGACTTGGTCTTTTGAAATTATGGAACATAGAAGTGTTCTGCTGAAGAGAGTTACATCAAAAATAATAAAATTCCTCGAGCGAGAAAAATAATATCAAATTTTTCATATTTGAATTTTTAAGCTTGTATTAAGAAGATAAGATTTGTTATTTGACCGTGAAACGTAAACGAATTTTATGTGATTTATTTTATTTTCTATACTAGAAATGGAACTAACAGCGTTATCTGTCGTTATTTTTACGAAGACACGTGAGCGTCTTCTACTTGAGCTGAGCATGATACCCAATTTATTTATCGATAAACATTTCTTTGTCCGATTTACAAGGTCACGAAAACTCCCAGTTCAGCACTTAGGAAAATACTTCCGGCAAAACCATGGTCGTATATATAGTTCACGTAAGGGGGGTTAAACTTTTGGTATTATTGGGCTTGTTATATTTCATAAGTGAAAATTCGGGACACTGCTGACCTGAAGCTGGTTGGGGAGCGCGGGTTGTGGGGGGTGGGGGTGGGGAGGTGCTGGACCCGACAATGTTGTGTGTATGTACATATCCATTCTCATATTCTTCACACTGCTTGCAGAGATACAAATCTTTTTTCTAAGTATATCATTGACATAGGTGTGTGCAGACTGCGTGATTAGCGGGGACAAGAGACTAGATGAAAGTTCAGTCAGGAAAGAAGAAACTAATTTTATCTCACTCTTTTAGTTTTATTGCATTGAGGGTGTGTGCGTATCTAATAATATACTCGTGTATGCATATATATATATATATATAAATATAAATATATATATATATATATATATATATATAATATACTCGTGTATGCATATATATATATATATATATATAAATATAAATATATATATATATATATATATATATATATATATATATATATCTGTGTGTGTGTGTGTGTGTGTGTGTGTGTGTATTTTGCAAATTATTTAAATACATTACATAATCAATTCATCCTCCCCATAACAAATCAAGAGCAAAAATTATATAAATTGTCTCTGAAATATAAGCGTACCTTTCCCTTCGAACCATTGTTCCTGCATTTAAATAAAACTGTTTAGCAGCAACAGTCTGAAGTTCTTATTTATTATTTTTTCTCTCTCTCTCTCTCTCTGCCTCTCTCTCTCGTAATTTACAATGCAGTAGAGAAAATAAGTAAGTTGCTAGCGAAGTGCCCAAGAAAAAATTCTGATCCAAATTTTAGCGAACTGAAAACACTATTGATTTAATAGGGCACAAAAAATCATAGACCGCCATAGCATTCTCTTTAGTTTTTTTCATTTAGGTTGTTTGGCGCTGATAGCAAATCGGGGGGCAATTACCCCTCTGTGCCCACTGCAGATTCTCTTGGCCGTCTGGAAGAAATAATGCAAGAAGGACGTACAAACTAACAACTTCTTGAGTATTTTTTGTCGTGTAACTCTTAGATTCTGCTAGCCTTGCCTTCTTTTACTTAAATGTATGCCCTCCTTGCCCCCCCCCCCCTCCAATTGATTTCTGCACAATGCACCCTTTACTCCCTAGCTGCATTCAACTTTCGTCAGCTTGAATATACTTCATTTTCTTTGAGAATATTATAGAGTTTAATAACGGCAATAAGAATCCACAACAGGAAATTTCTAGATAAAATTTTAATATAGGAGGATGGACATCTGGATGGGAGTCAAGGATGGCTACACTTCTTTTCCACTTAGAAAACAAATGTCAATCTAAAAGTATATGTTTCACACGTATAATTTGATTTCAGTTACAGCAATTTACATAATTGAGGACTAAAAAGTGGTAAACGTTGTAAGTGCCAAAAGGGAAAGTGTTGGGAATTCGCATCGTTCAGCACATCAGCCCGGAAGAACGTTCACACTAGTGACCTCTTTACACGCTATTTGAACTACTTAAAAGGCTACCAGCCACTTTTCACGTTTACAACATTATAAAGCATGACACATTTCACAGTTTAAAGTGGAAATCTGTGTTTGAATAATTTGGCACTTACATCGTTTACCAATTTTAGTCCCCAATTATTATAATGAGGATTCGGGAATGCGATAATTTCAAATTCAAGTAGTGTTTTCTTGAGCGAGCAACACTATTATCGTAATGGAAAAGTACCTTGCTTGTCCCTGCGTGGAAAATATCTGGGGACGTGCATGATTTCGGGGGGAGGTGCACTTTTTTAATATCTCTTTTATAATACTGACATGTTCACAGTACCGAACAGTACACCTTTTGAGGTGTTCAACATTATCTTGCACTGCATGAATTCTATTTGGTTAGAACATGTGAAGATGTTTCAAACTCCCCACAGGATACACAGTGAAGAAACTGAAGAGTTTGCTGAAATATTTCTCTTCTACTAATATATTGTAATCAGTGGCATGCTCAGAATTTTCGAGAGGAGGGGGTTAAGTGTGCATTTTTATTTGTCATCTTTCATTTTGCCATCTATTCTTGCATCTTCGTTTTAGGAATACTGGGCTAAAGGGGGGGGGGTAATAACCTCCACCAACCCCACTTGGGCACGCCACTGATTGTATGGTCTGTAAAGTTTCTACAAATTGTGAATAAAATTCCACAAATCACACTACTTAGTATTGTCACTTTTCTGTTCATGTTGTGTCAAACAACTGAGAATGTTACGGTGTTTCCCTGGTTTTCTTGCACTGCCTTTTTTAAAAAAACAAATTCCTTTAAGAAAACTCGAAGGAAAGAAATTATAACTGATTTGACAGTCCCAATGCAGTTTCTTAACGCAGAAATTCCGAAACTATCAGTCCCATCTATAGTGTGTGAAATTAAGTAATGTTCTTCCCATAGGTTTCCCGTACTGTACATCTCGAATTTAGGAGAATAATATAAGTGCGAAGAAATGTTTATGACAAGCGGATAGAGCAGGTAATCTGGTAATTTTATTGAACCATAAGGGGGTTTGGACCGTTGAATCCCCCCTTAAATACTCCCATGGGCACAATCATTTACAGTTACCTCAAATTGGAAAGTAAAGCCCTGCGTAATGTCCTTAAGAAAGGAGATCTGTAATGGGTATTTTCTTTTTCTAGTATGTATGCAGTAAACCTACTCGGCAGTTTCATTGGGTTTGAATTGGGCTAATATCGAGACCACACTTCGAGAATCGTGACCAGATCCTTCAAGACTTGTCCGACGATTCCAAGAGGCACGTATTGAGAAGATTTAATTTTCTTATTTTCCTTTTTTAAATTTTTTGCGTCGATTTTCTTCCACGTTTGGATAATCGCGACGATGAAGATGAATGATGATAAAATTATGAAATCATGGACACACACTGATTAAAAGGACACTCACAGAGAACACCCATGCCCTGGCCGGCATTCTACACCGGGACCCCTGGCGTTATAACGCGATGTGCTAACCACTCCCTCACTTAAATCGGAACGTGTCGAGAATGGAATGAAACATAATGTCTTATTTCGAGACTTGTGTGATTGAGATTTCAAATTATGAACATTTCGTTTAGAACAAAATTGCAATACTATTCGACTTATAGGAGTACGAATTATAGCGAAGAGGCGGCTGACTGAGAAGAGATAGTTTGTTGCTAGTGACTAAAGCTTGTGCTTTTCACTGCGATGCCTACCTAAGTAAGCCAATATTTTGCCACCTATTTTCACTCACTTTATGCTCAGAATTTACAAATTTAACATTATTGACAATGACGATTGTACTGGTGGGGATCGGAGGGCTAGTTCCCCTGCCAGCAATTCCTACTACTCCCCGTTACGAGCAAAGAATACACACCTTGTCAATGATACTTCCATTATTAAAAGAAAACACTAAATTACTTTCGCATTATTAGTAAAACTATAATTATTGCAAATGAGATAAGCTGGTCTATGTGGAAGGGAATGAGGAGGCAAAGATATAAAACATACAATATGCATTCCTTCTCAAATATCAAACCTAGTACTCAGAAAACCCTACTAATAGTATCATTATGATTTGGTTGTACCTTACTCAAACTGCTCTGACACTGATACCTGGTGCTATTTTATCAGAAATAGTAGAAAATATCATGTTGATGATTGATTTATATATTTGTCTTATTTTACTCGCTTTTCTGCCACTTTTGGCTAATCATATATCACTCATTAGAAAAATTTTCATATTGTTTTCACTACGTGAGATGACATTTCATTTACATTTACGATAAAATAGTGTTTTGGATGTAATAACAGTTTTCATTAATTAATTTAGAGATGCATTTTTATTTGTTGAGTTAGTGATTAGGTTAATTCGTAATTTTTCGCGGAAAGAGGGAACCACAGCTGAAAGAAAATACACAAATTGCATTTTTGAGGTCAAGAGTTCGTTTTAACATCACTTTTTGCACACATAGGCTAATCACGACTCTGGATACATTTAAATTGGAATCTGAAACATTATGCGACCTGAATGGAAGTCGGAAAAGGACACACTGATTACAAGACGTCCATACATTACCACTATGGTCTGACGAACGCCAATAATAATGAGGGGTTGTGGGAGGGGGAATGGGGTGACGGAAAGTAGAAAATAAATTGTATTTTGGGGGTATTTAATGTTATATTTATTTTGATACATGTGTGTGGGGGTGGGGAAGGGGGAAAAGAGAGGAACAGAAAGATATTGGGAGAGAGAGGACGAAGAGGTGATTGTAGAAAAGGTTTTATTTGACGTTCAGTAATAAAAGCAATCAAATCAATAATGATTATTTTATAAATACCATATTTCATGTAAATTTGTTTTAGAAATGGGGGCGGGGAGCTGTTTGTTTAAGTTCAGTGCAGAATAACATGTGGAGACACATACTGGTTCGTATCTCACGTTAGAGTGACACCCAGTGCGATAACCACTAGCTCACGAGTTCGATACTTCATACGGCATGATTATAAGTTAAGACCAATTCGTTCAATGTAAATTAGAAATATAATCCCCACCCGCCTCTTTATAAACAACATATCCAAACGCTCCTCTGTAGCTAATGAAATAAAGGTGTATGAATGTCCAAAATATTTAAGCGAAATCTAATGAAAAACTATATATGCTGACCAAGGCAGTAATTTATTTTATTAAAAACATAAACTAAACGTAACGTTTCAACCTTCTAGCAAGGTCTTCATCAGACTCTGTATCAAGTACAAAAGTAACAACATACACAAAAAGGGCATTATATATACACAAACATTACTCCCTCCAGACTATTAGAAAGTTGTCAGGAACTTTCTAGCAGGTGGTTTCACTTGCCAACTGTACTTTCACCTAAAAGGCTAAACATAACTACTTTGATATAGAATGTGGTTGGACTTTTTTATCTCACGCTCTTTTTCCTTTATTTTTCTCCCTTCTCCTCTCCTCTTTCTCTCTTGTCCTTTCCACTCTTTCTAACATCTTCTTCCATTCTTTGCTTAACTTCAGTCCCCCATTCCAGTTCATTATGTCTTCTTCACCTTTCTTCTCTATTTCTTTGGCTTCCTTCCATTTCCTCACTAGTATTCTCTTCTCCCTTCCTATCTGCTTAGCCTCATCCCACTGTACGTCATGTCCTGTTTCTCTCGTGTGATTAAATATAGCATTTATCTCTCTCTTAAGTCGTACATCATCCATATGTTGTTTCAACCTGTCTTTCAGCCTCTGACACTCTGACATTCTTTACATTTCACTTCGTAGATAATCCCTTCCTCTTCCTCTTCTCTGTTCTCATTTTTCTTGCTTGCATTCTTCGTTATTCCTAAGATGCTTCTCCCTCCCTTCCTGTAAGTTTTAATTCCCTCTTTCCTAAGCACTTTGCATATTTTTTCTGTGGTCTTCCCCATACTCCTTATTCCAAACCTTCTCTCCTCTTTCTGTTTCTCTTCCAATTCTCCCCTGCCCGTTTTCTTACTTCTTCTGTTTATGTCCAGTCTATCCTGCTTCTCATAGCCATTCTTTTCCAGCTGTTTCCATAGGCTATTTATTTTGCCTTCTTTTTCATATTCTTTCATTTGTGTATATATAATGCCCTTTTTGTGTATGTTGTTACTTTTGTACTTGATACAGAGTCTGATGAAGACCTTGCTAGAAGGTTGAAACGTTACGTTTAGTTTATGTTTTTAATAAAATAAATTACTTCCTTGGTCAGCATATTTAGTTTTTCATAATCATGGAAACAAGGCTTAATGGTGTTATAATCGAAATCTAATATATTTACGACGCAATCGCTTTACATGGAGAGGCTACAGCTTCGAAAATTGAGGCTGTGACGTGGTTTCTTTTAGTGGTAGGGTAGATATTGGTATGGCAAGCTTCTAACGTGCACTGCCAGTAATTTCCGAGAACGAAACTTCATTTTTTTTAATATTGTAAAGTGGTTCGGTGATAGGCTATCAGTATCACACGCCGAAGATTATAGGTATGACTTCTGTTCGATTACCCCTATTATCATTATATAGAGCAACTAAGTATTGTATTTAATTAATAATTTAAAGAAATAAAAATGTTATCTAATTTTTTTTAAAAAAACACTTCTTTCAAATGATTTTTCAATGTTATTTTTGAAAATAATTTTTCAGAATATGTTTTTGAATTTCTCATCATTTTACAAATATAGCAAAACTTTTAAATAGGGTTTTATAATTTTCAATTCAGAAAACCATCCCCATGAGCTTGGCGTGCTCGTAGTCTTCGTCGGATAAAACTGTTTCCGTCAAGGTGGAATCGAAAGCCTCTTTCGGAGGCAGTGTTGTTTCGTCGAACTTGGTCTTGCAGTCGACATACTCTTAGGGATGCACGCCTTTCCTACGAATAAGATCCAATGGCACATTTTTAAAGTGTTCTCTGGTGACTTCCAACCTGTCCAATTTGACGACGCACTTTTCCAAGCTTGCCTGGAGGAAGCGGTAGGAGTCCAAGAATCGCATCTCAACTTGGTCTTGTTTGGGAAATTTACCCTCGGCACACATGGAACAGGCATCTCGGCAGGGAATTTTTGTTTTACCATTCACAAGGTGGTAATCGGGTGGTACATTCACCCACTTGCTGACAGTCATATATTTTTCATCGGTCTCAGCAATCACTTTGATGATGTTTATCGTATCCAAGTTCCTTAACAAAATGATGTACGTCGTAATTACTGAGACCATGCACAAATATCGGCACGAACTTCGCTGTTTGCGTTTTTAAGTTGGATTTCCCTCAATACGCCCCAATGTCGTGTCCTGTTATGTGATCATGATGACATGTTTTCATTACTATTCTATCGGACATATCAGTAAATTAGTCATTGCAATTTTCGCAGTGTGTTGATGATTCATGTTTCTCTCTCTCGATGTTCGTGAGAGGCAACTTCTTCTCCGTGAGGAGAACTTTCCTGCATTTTTTTTTTACTTCTCTCACAAGGGTTCATGTTCCTGATACGCTGTAGTTGAGGACTTTGCTGGATCGGGATCGCAAATAGCCATCGGTTTCAGGAAAGCTTCGAAGTCGGCAACAATCATCACCGGGGCTTCCAGCAGGACCTTGTGGTTTTTGAACTTGTGGAAACCTTCCGGGAACACGAACCTTGCAGCTTTATGTCGTCTGTAATCCTTCAGGTGCTCTTTCAGCTTGTCTTTGGCCGATCTGAACCATGCCCACCGAAGAATATTAGGCATCTGTGGCATATTTCGATGTGATGTTGATGTTTTGTTATTCCACTTCGGACCAGTCTTGATAGATCACTGATGATGCAATAATAATAATGATTTTCCTCATTTTTTTATTAGCAGCAAGTCTATCATTTTAACTTCTTTACCTTCTTTGTTAATGTCGCTGATCCGAAGCGGATCTATTTGCAACTCTTTCACCTTTTTGCTATCGTGACGATATCCATAAACGTTGACGGCGATTGGGACTGCAATCTTCTCGTTGTAAGCCTTCTCGAATTTTGCAATTTCGTGAAGCTCGACAGGAAACTCGATGTCCCGAAACTATAGGTTCAATTCTTCTGAATACCGCTTATAGCTCGACACACTGCACGGTTTTTTTTCGCTGGATGCAAATGGCCAAGAATGCACCATTTGAAACATTGTGTATCGTTGTTCTTGATGTTCAAAACTGCTTTTTTGTTTTCAATCACCTCTGAGAGCTTCACGTACTTTGAGCCGGAAAATGGTGTATATTTGCTTACGCAAATATCTAGTGTGTGCGTTGTGTTGCAGACACTCCACCCGGAACCCTTCCCTTGGAACTCTTCTTGTTTCCAAAGAAGCTCCCCCGTAAACCCATCGTAACGATCGCCAATCCCCGGCCTGTCGATTTCCAGTACGTGTTGCTGCTGGGTTCTATGGAAGAACACATGAATGTCCCCCGGTTGTTTGGAAATTTCAGAACCTAATATCAGACTGACTTTAAAAGGACCCCTATCGAGAATTGGGTTTAAAATTTTTATCGCTTCCTCCTTCTTATCCTCCAGGAATATACTTGCGCTACAGGGCGAATCCCCGTTGTTCAGTCTGTAGTCGGCCAATCTCTTCCTGAAAGATGTTCTCTTAGGTAAAATGGGTTCGGTATCCCCGTCATATACAGGCTCCGGGAGTTTCTTTTTCTTTTGAACAGACGGTGCTTGGCTGGCATCGTCGTCGGGAAGCTTGTGTTTTTGCACACGACAAAGTTTTTGATGTTTGGCCAAATTTGACGATGCTATGATTTTTCCACATTTTTCGCAAAGCTTGCTTTCGTTGGTAGTTTTTCTCAGGTTTCGAAGGCGCTGTTGACATCTTGCTTTGTGCCGGTTGAAATTGGATTTGGTTTTGAGAATGCTACAATATGGACATATGACTCTGGGCTCTTTCGTCTTGGAGACGGAAGATGAAGTGGATGGCTCCTGCAATGGGTCCATTTTCTGGAAGACAGAAAGCCAAATTTCAGGTATATTTATTTTGGGGGAAAGTCATTGGTAAACAGTACATTGGTAAAAGTGATAGATTACCTAAATAAACAGTGAGGCGCATCGAGATGCCAAACAATATATTTGGGCACTCCAGAGGCAGCGGCACTGACGTCGAGCCGCCCGACAACACTCAAATTCTAAAACTCGACCAGCGAGTGAAGAAACTTCGTAGCGACTTATTGGCTCTCCAGAATACTCTTTCCTCGAGTCTACAAGATGAAATCACGAGTGTACAGACAACACTAGTGGATTCTATCCTCAAAAACGAAGCGGAACTCGTTTCCCTGGTCGCCAAGTATGCCGATTTAGCATCTTTGTAAAGTTTGACGGACATTCAGGAAGCGATTACCTACCTTCGAGACGAACTGTTCAAGCTTCAGAAATCTGGAGACGTCCTTCAGCTGAAAACCAAATTTGAGGAACAGAATGCGAACATTCAAGCTAGCTTGAGCGAGCTTGAAAGCATCATCGCAGGTATCAAGATTCAACTAGAAACGAACTCGTCAGCTGAAGACATTCTCCTGATCAAACAGGCGGTATCAGACTTACGAAACGAAATCGGGAGCTTTAGAGATATATTTTGTTTCACTGAAATCATCCGCTGAATTGGAGAAGTCGGTGCAAACCATCAGGGAAAACTTCAAATCGTCGAAGAGTCAATCAACAACCTTCCGTCGTATGAGGAAATCAAAGTCATAGGGAAGTCAGTGACCAACATAAAGCTCCAGCTCGAAACATACGAGGATTTCGGGAAGATCCAAGGCACCGTGGCATACATCGAGGACACTTTGGCAACCATGAAAACCGACCTCGCGAATATTCAGGAAGCGTTGGAATCGAAATTGCCTAGTATCACCGAAACCCTAAGCATAGCAGCAGATTGCCAGGCTGGAAAGCCTGAACATCCAAAGAAGGCTGTCAAGCGAACCGTGAACCGAATACTCAAATCCGAGGACATAAGAAACATCCAAGAGGAAATTGCTCAAATTCGAGGAAACATCGCTGCCCTGCCCACCAACCAACACATCGATCAGCTGCATGCTCTGTTTGCCGAAATCAGAAACCAAGTACACGATCTCGCAACGCAAAATTTAAAGTTGAGACTCGTAGAAAGCCTGCAGCAGAATGTTACCAATGTCAAACTTCCAATCGGGAGCGTGGAACAAGTCAAGAATCGGTTTTGACGAGTTTCAGTACTCAGCTTCGCGACCTGAACGAGCAGCTCAAGGCGCTCAAGATCATGATCAAGATGTCAAGATCATACCTTCGTACGACAACATCATCACCTACATCACCGAGCATCTGGGACCCGTGCAGAACAAACTAGACGATGTCCAGGATGAACTTCGAAATAATATCAACACATTGAACACCAACCTCGATAATTTGAAATCGAGAACGGTCATCGAGTTGTACAGCATCCCGAATCGAGAGTTCCCTTCCCCTTTCAATCCTCGCAGCAAACTCTCCCTGCTGAATTCCGTCAAAGTCTACCATCAATTTTACAAAATCCTATCGTCATCGTGTTTCTTTTCTTGCATAATATCCAGTAATGGAAGACAGACTAAAGGAATTTTGTTATAAATCATATAATAGTCAAGTTTTTACTTTGCTATGTAAACAAAGAAGCTGGAAATGAATCTCTCTATGGGCATTGAGGATATTATCTTTACATTTCACCTTTTTTCCCACCCTCCTGACTATAGGACTAAAATTAAATATAAACAGCATCAAGAGTGTCAATATTCATCTTAGATAGCAAAAAACTTTGGATTCACTAGTGCGATTAGCTACCGATTCTCCTGCCTGAAGAGCGACGGTTCGCCTCACATATTTAGCTTATTGATAACGCAGTAAAAGCATTTCCTGCAAAGCAAACAACATTAAAATCCTTTACTTCTGTGCACTCAGTTATCATTTTCTTGGTTAATAATGAAAGAAAAGAACCGGATAGCGAAAAGTGCCCCTGGGCCTCGCTAGAGGCCAATCTTGAATTTTATTTTCTCGCGCTTTTTTGTGTTGTGGAAAACATGAAGGTATGCGGCCCCCTTTACTCTAAAGGGGAAACAACCACGAAGGCACTAACAGGAAGGTAGTGCCTGGACCGGCGGGGCGTGGAATTCAGAGGCCCATGAAAGGCTTCGAGGCACACGTACACGCATGCGCAAAAACTAAAGAAGAATAATAATGATAAGAGCGTATAAGTCTTCGGCTCGTACGGATAAGCAAGGGTTCTACTCGACTAGCTGGGATTTTTTTTTAAAAAAAGAGTTAGGTTAGTTTAGATCGTAATAGATTATAAAAAAATAAGGGCGTAAAAGGGAAGGACACACCCATTTTTCTCGTTCACTTTCGGTCACGTGACCTGGGGCTACGGGGCTCGATTCGGCGGCTTGAAAGCGTAAAAAAAGCACCTCGTAAAAGGGAACGACTCGCCCGATTTGCTCGTCCACTTCCGGTCACGTGACCTGGGGTTACGGGGCTCGATTCGACGGCTGCCAAGTTGACAACACTGCTAGTGACGTTAACATACACCGTAAAAATCTACGACCTCTTAAAAATATGCAACGTAAAAGGCTACGACGAGTTGGCAACACTGCTAATGAGGTTAACATACATCGTAAAAGAATACAAAAATATACACCTAAAATAATACAAAAATATACACCGTAAAAGGCTACGATGAGTTGGCAATACTGCTAGTGAGGTTAACATACACCGTAAAAGGCTACGGCTCACCCGATTTGCTAGTACGTACACTAACGCGCGAAAAAGCTTGTGAAAGGCTACAGCTCGTCCGATTTGCTCATACATAGACTAACGCGCAAATATAGCTCGTATAAGGCTACAACTCGTCCAATTTGCTAGTACGTACACTAACGCGCAAAAATAGCTCGTAAAAGGCTACGACTCGTTCGGACACACGTACACTCACGTGCAAAAACATGTAAAAATATACACCGTAAAAGGCTACAACTCGTCCGATTTGTTCGTACGTACACTAACGCGCAAGATTAGCGGGGACAAAAGACTTGATGAAAGTTCAGTCAGAAAAGAAAAAACTAATTTTATCTCACTCTTTTATTTTATTGCATTGAGGGTATGTGCGTATCTTTTATTATACTCGTGTATGTATATATATACATATATTATGCAAACTTTTGAAATACATTACATAATCAATTCCTCCTCCCCATAACAAATCAACTGCAAAAATTATATAAATTGTCTCTGAAAGGTGAGAGTACCTTCTCCTTCGAACCCTTGTTCCTGCATTTAAGTCAAAACTGTTTAGCAGCCACAGTCTGAAGTTCTTATTTATTATTTTTTTTTCTCTCTCTCTCTCCCTCTCTTTCTCGTAATTTACAATACAGTAGAGAAAAGAAGTAAATTGCGAGCGATGCGACCAAGAAAAATTTCTGATCAAAATCTTAGCAAACTGAAAACGCTATTGATTTAATAGGGCACAAAAAAATCATGGACCGCCATAGCATTCTCTTTACATTTTTTTTTCATTTAGATTGTTTGGCGCCGAGTTTTAAATCGAGGTGGCAATTACCCCTCTGTGCCCCACTGCAGATTCTCTTGGCCGTCTGGAAAAAATAATGCAAGAAAGACGTAAAAATTAACACCTTTTTGAGTATCCTTTTGTCCTGTAACTCTTAGATTCTGCTAGCCTTGCCTTCTTTCACATAAATGTATGCCCTCCTTGCCCCCCCCCCCCCAATTGATTTCTGCACAATGCACCCTTTATTCCGTAGCTGCATTCAACTTTCGTCAGTTTGAATATACTTCATTTTCTTTGAGAATATTATAGAGTTTAATAACGGCAATAAGAATCCTCTATAGTAAATTTCTAGATAAAAGTTTAATATAGGAGGATGGACATCTGGAAGGGAGGCAAGGATGGCTACACTTCTTTTCCACTTAGAAAACAAATGTCAATCTAAAAGTATATATTTCACGTATAATTTGATTTCAGTTACAGCAATTTACATTAATTGAGGACTAAAAGTGGTAAACGTTGTAAGTGCCAAGAGGGAAAGTGTTGGGAAATCGCATCGTTCAGCACATCAGCCCGTAAGAAAGTTCACACTAGTGACATCTTTACACGCTATTTGAACTACTTAGAAGGTTACCAGCCACTTTTCACGTTTACAACATTATAAATATGGCACATTTTACAGTTTAACATGGAAAACTGTGTTTGAATAATTTGGCACTTACATCGTCCTCAATTATAATAATGGGGATGTGGGAATGCGGGAATGTGATCATTTCAAATTCAAGTGTTGTTTCTTGAGCGAGCAACACTATTTTCGTAATAATATGCCCCATAGAAAAATACCTTGCTTGTTCCTCCGTGAAAATATCTGCGGACGTCCATGATTACGGGGGGGAGGGGATTTTTTTTTTTAATATCTCTTTTATAATACTGCCATGTTCACAGTACCGAACAGTACACCTTTTGAGGTGTCCATTATCTTGCACTGCATGAAATCGATTTTGTTAGAACAAGTGAAGATGTTTCAAACTCCCCACAGGTTACACAGTGAAGAAACTGAATAGTTTGCTGAAATATTTCTCTTCTACTAATAAATTGTAATCAGTGGCATGCTCAGGATTTTCGAAAGGAGGCGGTTAAGTGTGCATTTTTAGTGGTCATCTTTCATTTTGCCATCTATTCTTGCATTGGACGATCTTCGTTTTAGGAATACTGGGCTAAAGGGGGGGTAACCCCCCTTGGGCACACCACTTATTGTAAGGTCCGTAAAGTTTCTACAAATTGTGAATAAAATTCCACAAGTCACACTACTTAGTATTGTCACTTTTCTGTTCATGTTGTGTCAAACAACTGAGAATGTTACGGTGTTTCCCTGGTTTTCTTGCACTGCCTTTTTAAGAAAACCAAATTCCTTTAAGAAAACTCGAAGGAAAGAAATTATAACTGATTTGACAGTCCCAATGCAGTTTCTTAACGCAGAATTTCCGAAACTATCAGTCCATCTATAGTGTGTTAAATTACGTAATTTTCTTCCCATAGGTATCCCGTACTGTACATCTCGAATTTAGGAGAATGATCTAAGTCCGAAGAAATGTTTATGACAAGCGGATAGAGCAGGTAATTTGGTAATTTTATTGAAAAATAAGGGGGCTGGACCGTTGAATCCCCCCTTAAATACGCCCATGGGCACAATCATTTACAGTTACCACAAATTGGAAAGTGAAGCCCTCCGCAATATCCTTAAGAAAGGAGATCTGTAATGGGTATCTTGGTTTTCTAGTATGTATGCAGTAAACCTACTCGGCAGTTTCATTGGGTTTGAATTGGGCTAATATCGAGACCACACTTCAAGAATCGTGACCAGATCCTTCAAGACTTGTCCGACGATTCCAAAGGACATATTGAGAAGATAGATTTAATTTTCTTATTTTCGGCATTCGAGCCCGTGACTCCTGGCGTTGTAACTCGATATGCTAACCACTCCGTCACGGAGGACGGCATGTATCGAGAAGGGAATGAAACTTAATTTCCGATTTCGAGACTTGTGTGAATGAGATGTCAAATTATGAACATTTCGTTTAGATCAAAATTGATTGGTTGCTGTTGGACTTATAGGAGTACGAATTATACCGAAGAGGCGGCTGACTAAGTAGAGATATTTTAGTTGCTAGAGACTAAAGCTTGTGTTTTTCATTGCGATGCCTACCTAAGTAGGCCATTATTTTGACACCTATTTTCACTCACTTTATGCTCAGAATTTACAAATTCAACATTATTGACAATGACGATTGTACTTGGGGGGGGGGGGGTCGGAGGGCTAGTTCCCCTGCCAGGAATTCCTACTACTCCACATGTTGATAATTGATTAATATATTTGTCTTATTTTACTTGGTTTTCTGCCATTTTTGGTTAATCGCGAAGATTAGGATGAAAAGTTGTAAGATAAAATTCGTAAAATATTCACATGTCTTCTTTAGACAAGATGAAACCATAAATGAAGACATGAGTCATCAACTTCACCAGATCATTATGTCAACAGAGACTATTTTGACAGGATGTGTACTGTACTTATTGTTATTAATGTTGAAGATATTACCTCTGAATACATTTCATCTGCACCAACACAATATTTTGTTGCTTTTAACGTGTTATCCAACCAAGAGATTAATTTAGTGACAACTGCAAATCTCATCTACGTGACATGTAGGATAGAAAATGCTGTTTTCTTTAGTTTGAACAGACCTTAATGAGCAAAACGTTACCAAGGAGAAACTCTACATAATAATTCCACTCCATGCATATTGCAGAGAGTTTGTTGTCATTTTATGCAGACATTTAGGGTGTGTTTTAAGTCCACGTTCTTCGCAGATAAGCTAATGAGAACTAGATCTACAGTTTACTGTGGGATCTACACAGCTATGTGCCTCCACCAGGTATTGAATCCAAGACCCCTTGATTATAGGGCGATGACAAACACTTTGTCATCATGGAGGCACTGGGTTATTCTGTATTTGTGTGTGTTTGTGTCACAAAGTTCATCCCATACCTCTTTGAATTGACACCAGTTCTCATACCAATTTCCTCTCCCTGTCATTGTGATACCAATATGTGAATATTGTAATAAATTTAGAATTACTCAATATTGAATACGTACAGAAAAAACACATTTAGATATTTAACAGTGTTGCTACGCGTCTGGAAAACTTGCAAAACAGGGAAATGTCAGGGAAAATCAGGGAAACGACAGGGAATCTTGCAGATCGTCTGTAATTTACGTGCATTTTGGAGTCTGCAAGAGAAAATGTTGCAAAATGAACAAGCAGTTCACTTCCACTTCTGGATTCGGTTCTTGTGATTTCACTCCTAAAAAGTATTCAGTTCAGAAAATTGTTTCTCTGGTGCTTATGATTCTCAGTCTCGTGCAAGATTATTATGGTTCCTTTGAATTTCAGTAAAAATTTCACTTTTATATTACAAGATATTAGAAAGAATATCAAAGTCCAGATAACTGATTGATAATATGATCATAATTATCGGAATGGTTGGTGAAGATGAAGTTATCGTCTATTATAGATCATAGTCTTGTTTGCATTTCGAATATGCAACAAAAATTTCTCCGGATGATGTGTAGTTGTAAATGTAAGCAAGAAAGCAGCATTTCCTACGACACTATAAATCCGCTAAAAAATGAAAAATTGTGTATTGTTTATCGGTATGGTCTGCTTTCGTCGTGTAGTTAAGCCAGACATCGGCCCTGTTGTGGCATTGTTACTAGTTGACAACCTTGTTCTGGTCTGCCATGAACATCTACTGGAAATGACTGTGGTACAGTGAACGCTGCTGTGACTTCAGTCTGTGTTTGATCTGCTTCCAGGAGTCCGATGATTCTTCGCAAACGTCTATGTGCTATGTTATTACTCTACATTTACCAAGAGATTGTCCTTAGATGACTATGACCGTTCGTTACAGAATGAGGCACTCTTGTTCTGATATGTTGTGTTTTGCTTATCTATCAATCAAGGGTCTATTTCACACTAGCAGTACTGTTGCCTATGCGCGTAAAGTGAGTTACACACCTTCATAAATATTTATGTTGATCATGCAAAACTTCTACTCCAACATTTCTACTCTTTGGACACTACAGTATTGTGGTAAAGGAGTAATAACGTTGCCTGTGACTTCCTCATTCAACATTTTCTGCAGCTCTATTCAGTGCCAATATGACAGGGATGATCTTTTTATAAACATTTTCTATTTGATCCCATCAAAAGTCCATTTGGCTAGGTAGAGTTGGATGTTCCTTTTCTGCTTTTATCTCACCCCAATAATTGGAAGTAACTCCTTCTTATAAAATGAGTGATGGACACTTTTTGTTGGTGCAAGACGTGAGCCTTACACATCCCGTTTCGTGAACAGACACCATCTTACTTTGCCAAAATCTTTGATTTTAGTGTCAGGCACGGATTCTATATGAATGAATTTCTTAAAAATTGTGTCATCATTTTCGTAGTGTAAGAGACAACCAAATGTCAACCTCTATTCAACATAGTACACCCTGTCTGCATTTTGCTGACTAACAATGCTCTGGCGTCTAGACTTATCTAGTGTGCTGTCTATATGTGCTTGTGATTGTCCTTCATCTATTTCATCTTATCATCATTCATTCTCATATTTGAAATTAGTCAAATGTAGCAGACACGAGAAGTAAAATAAATCAATTTATTGTTTCATTCTGTCATCTTGCTCATCGGATCCAGGAGAACCAAAGTTTGAAACAGATTGAAGCACATCATTTTCTGCGCCATCAAATACATTCAACACCCACTTCTTTGCCACACAAGCACAAACTGGGACACCATTAATAGTGTGCGCCTTACACCTTTCACCAGAAGGAGTTACTTCCAAGTAATGGAGTGAAATAAAAGCAGTAAGGTAACATCCAAAACTAACCACCCCATTAGGATGTTGAAGGGAAGAAGAACAGAATGAGGATGACAAGATCTTTACTGTCATAGTCACACTGCCTAGAGCTCCAGAGGATATTACAGTTTGCATGTAGTTGCGGAAAGAGGAAATGTTCATGCATATGCCGTGATCGCTCCATGAGACGTACTGGACTCTGTCTTTGTAGAGCAGATGAAGAAAGTGTGATAACAATGGCTTACAGGACAGATATTCAGATCCGAGTGACAAGCCACTCTTAATCTTCATAACAGGTGAGCTGCTTAAATTTCAAAAGACAATACGGAAGTCCCAGGTGGTGTAATTACTCCTGTACTATAATAGTTACAATAATAGTAATTATAATGATAATAATATTAATGAATATCTTTCAATTGTTATCTAATAACAGGGCGCCCGTGACGGTGCAGTTGTAGCGTCTTCGCCTTGTAATCAAGCGGTGCCGGGTTCGATACCCGGTGAAGGCACATAGTGGTTCGAATACCACTTTAAACTGTACATCCAGTACCGATTAGCCTTACTGTGCATCAAGTGGACTTAAAACACCAACTCAAAATGTTATTTATTAACAGAAAATGCATCTACATAAATCTGATAATCGAGCACTAAATCAGGATATGGACAGTATTTTATGTGTAGAACCTCCATGACGGCCATCTTGTATTTCCGACGTCATGTATGATCTCTGACACATTTTCCAGCAAGACACCTGTAGTAATGCATGATTGCATGCCTCCAAATGAAGGCATCCTCGTTACACATCTATTCGCTTCGTATAAACACCCAACAAACTTACAAATGGTTAACATGACTCCAAAAGAGATTAGAAGGTATAGTCGTTTATCTTTCTTAATGTCTGCAGAGGCGACATCTTGGATGTATGACGTCACATAAAATATACTCCACATAGTAGGCATCAAGAAAATATCACATGCGGTATTTTTGCCATTTATATAAAGAATGTCAAGTAAAGTGTAAAATACGCTTAGAATCCTTGCAGAAAAGGACGCAAAATAGTTTCACTGGATATATCTATAACAGTGCGTGATACGAAAAAAACCTGGAAGAATCGATTTTGTTCCGTTTTCAATTCTGAACAAATACTGTATCTACAAGACTTTGTCTAAAGCCATTCTTAAAGGAGTTATGATCGATTTTCTTTGTTAGTGCAAAAATGGTTCAGCCATGTTGGATTTATGGCGTCACACAAGAGATATGCCAGATGTCGGCCAAAACATGTGGTTGTACATGATTATGTACCACACTAGCAACCTATTACCGGTAGTCATATATTCCCTTCATTCAAAAACCCAACGGATTAGATATGCGCCTAGACTATAAATAAGTAAGTAAATATTAATTGGCGAAGATGAATAGAGAACAATAGTTGTATGAAGCAATATTCACGTTGATTCATACAATTATTTATGAATGTACAAGATGATAATACATAAAGGGAACTCTGTTTAATGCTACAAGAATGAAGTATGTACACTTGGAAGACTCCATACCTGCGCTCACCAATGGCGGAATCTAAAGATTCTATAGCGCCTACAATGACTTTAAAATTGAATACAGGGTAAAGAAACGCTTTCCATAATTGATTGATTGAATTGGTGTTTTAAGTCCACTTTGTGTACAGTCGGATCCGACCCACTATTTGCCTCCACCGCATATACACCTTCCTTAAATACTATTTGTTTACCTAACACTTCCACTTCCATTATGCCCGTAAACGTCTGTTTGCAGGAACAGCAGGACTCCACGCCTACTACGAATTAGTGATATTAATTAATTCTTGATTTCCTTAAAGAGAGAAAGGGAGAGAGGAAGAGAGAGGGGAAGGGGAGGCTCTCATGGATCTGGTCTCAAGCATTCTTGAAATCTTTGGTATCATTTTCGTCTTTAGTTTTAAAAGACCATCGAAAGTTTGTCTCGAAATTCGACTCGTGACTGATATAAAACCGAGATTTCTCTCATCTCCTCACAATCTTTAATTTAAACAAAATCTCCATCCTCCTATATACAGTAGGTATAAGTATAGATTTCCGAACACTTATTGACACAATTTATAACTTTAAGTCATAATGAAAAATGGGTGATAATTTAAAGAATCACTTAAGGTCGGACCATTTACCGACGCCAACAAAGGCGTTCTCGAAATTTATTCTCCTTTTTAGAACCGCTAGACTCTATGATAACAAAATATCTGAGAAATTCTATGTGCTTTAAATTCCTTCCAGAGCATTCACGTGAGTCTTCGTGTGATTTACTTTCGTTGTTCTCTAGATATTTGCAATAGTGTCGTGACTATGTTAGCTAATTAAAGTATTGCGAATATCTAGACCAGTGGTTCCTAAAGTGCGCATCACAGCGCCGTGGGGAGCCTCGAAAATATTCCAATATTTTCACTGAAATGATCTAATTGTCCCAAATATGTGCTTATTTAGTACTTGATACATTTAAAATGTTGCTGAATTTGAACTATGTGTTTATTTTGAAACTTAAGATAAGCAAACTAACCACACTAACTTATAACTTTGGCGCTGCGGAAAATTTTTGAAACACTAAGGGCGCCTGAAACTATTAACCAAAAAAATATTTTAATTAAATGCAAGGAAACAAGGGGGGAACCTCCGAAGTAAACCGCCTTCGCCCGCATACATTTGAACGCATGCCCTTAATGTCCTGGAGACTTAAATAAACCAGGACGTCAGTTTCCTGAATTTAAACTGTTCCCCCGCCTTTTTGTACTCTCTCTTGTCTTCTTTATTTTCAATTTTCATACATAAAATACAAATTCAAGCACAATAAGAAACAAAAAATAACAACAATAAGAAAAATATATATAGTTGGAGATTCTATAAATAGCTATATTTAATAACTTTGAGTTTGTATTTTAGTATTTGCCCGTTCTGGTGACCTGAACAAGTTTACAAATTTCTTGTTCATTTACTACTAGCTGATTGCCCAGCGTTTCCCTGGTATTTTTTATCTCAATCTTCTATTAGACAGGAAAATATTGAATTCTCACTATAGTGTAAAATGAACTTGGAGTTGAACTGCATTGGGAGTGTCGCTATTCATCTTAGCGGCCCCGAAAACTATGTTTTCCACACTAATATCGGTCGTTTTACATGTCACCCTATTACCAAACCCAACCTCGAGGGGTGCCAGGGATGTCTAGGATTTGAACGGCATTGGAGTGTCACTATTCATCTTAGCGACCCCGAAAACTATGTATTCTACAGTAATATCCGTTGTTTTACATGCCACTTTCTTCCCAATCCAATACGTAGGGGTGCTAGGGGACTCCTAGACTGGAACGGCATTTAGTGTGTTACTATTCACTCTAGCGACCCCGAAATTATGGATTCCACATTAATATAAATCGTTTTGGCTTATTTTTACACGTCACCCATTAGCACCCCCACCCATAGGGCTGCCAATGTAACTAATTTTATTTGCAGGTAAATGTCATCTTGAATGTCACCAATTAGCTTAACGACTCTAATGTGGATTCGACACTATTGTAGGTCGTTTTTTACACCGCCTCTCACTCGCCATGCCGATATGTTATGAACTTGGAGTTGAACTGCATTGGGAGTGTCGCTATTCATCTTAGCGGCCCCGATTGGGAGTGTTACTATTCATCTTAGCGGCCTCTAAAACTAGATATGGATTCCACAATAATATCGGTCGTTTTACATGTTACACTCTTCCCACCCCGACACCTAGGTTTCCAGGGCTGTTTTCGAGTTGAACGGCATTGGGAGTGTCACAACGAAAACAATGAATAACAGCTATTTCTTGTTCTTAGATTTATTTTTATCACTTCAAGAAGACTTTTATAGTGTGTGAAGGAGTTTGATTATTAACAATTTTCAAGTTGCAGGAATTTCTGCTGCTCATTTACAAGACCATAATATAATCAAATCTTTCATATCGTAATTGTTGCACCTTACCCCCAGGTACCCATTTATTTGAGGCTGGGTGAACCATGGGGCCACTTTATGCAGAGACAATGCCGGAAAAATTCCGACTTTGATCATCCGCCCTGGGTATCAAAACCTCGTTTTCCACTTGGCAGTAAATGTCCTACCGACTAACATATATAAAATAAGTTTCCAAGAGATTGTGGAGACACTGGGAAGACAGTAGTGATGCTAAATAGGGTTCAGTATGACTCTTCCCTATAGAGATACAACTGTGTCCCAGGTTTTAGAAACAAAAAATTGTCATTATATAATATAATCATTTTATTCATAGTTAGGCTTACCAGATCTATATAAGGGAAATGTAGGAAATGCTGTCCCAAAATGTATGACATTAAGTCAAAATATAGGACACGAAACGTTCTCAATAAATAATACATACTTCTATAGAACACGTTAGGAAGTAATTGAAAATCATACTAAACAATACACCTCTTACTACATGATTGAAGTGGTACCTCTCAGAGCAGCCAATTTTTCTCAAAATTTCAGGTTTAGTCAAAATATATTTATGTTAAAATCCTTGAAATTATAGGGGCCAGTACTAAACATTTTACAGACATTATGAAAAAATCATTTCTCTCTTGAGTCTTTTGTGCTGATGGTAATGAAAGTACTCTGTCAACATTTGCGTTATGACCTATGATGACAAACACATATTCAGCAATTACCGTAATTTGAAATGGTTCCAGAAGTTTCATTTTGGGTAGTTTTTAGTTCAATAACAGGGTGTCTACCAAAATAACACATCAGAATTCTGGACATCTTCTGTAGTTTTTTTTTCCTGTTTTTCTTAACGTTTATTTATTGGACCCCTACTTAGGTAAAATTGGAAATTACCAATTAAGAAAAAAATATATATTTAATGAAAAACTTCTACCAAAAAGACAGTTAGGATAGTAGAATGACAGCTCTTCGTTCCTACGCGTCAGCAAAAATTCGATGCGACTGGTGTTATGTTACATCCTGTTGTAGCGGGGTACGAGCTTGTGTAAAAGGGTTGAGTTTTACAACAATAAATCTATAAGGGATCCGTCTATAGTGAAAAGATTTTTCTATAAGGCAGTTAGAAAGAACAATGCCGAGGTGCACTGGTTAAGGTTGTCGGATTATAAGCAATAGGTTTTGTGTTTAAACTTATGTTAAAAATATGTTAACCAATCAAATAAAGTATGTTAATATTTTAAACAATGTGAGGTTTTGTTTAAAACTGTAGGCCCACTATTCTCTTTACCGAAAAAGTAAAATGGGTGGATAAGTAATTGTTAGAAAAAAAGAATGTGAATGTCCATAAGTGGATAGTGTGAAGCGTTTTTTCACGCTGATGAAAAAGACTGTGGTATTATGAAAAGTAAAAATGTGGTAAGTACAGAAAAAATGCAAATGTGAAGATGTAAAAAACGGTGCAATTAAATGTTTGGAAATTATACTGTTTCATATTGTAATGATTACAAGAAATAAAATATGTTTAAAGTTTAAAGTTTATGAATGTTCAGTTACAATTTTTGAAGTACATGATTGGTGCATATATAAATTATTTACAATGAAATGAATGGTGGTGTATTGTATATAAATGTATGCAATAGGCAATAAGATGGAGGGCATGGTGGTTTGGATCTCACTTTGCAAACTGTAGGTCCTATTGTGCTTATTGATTTTGTGAATGAAATGGACGTAAAAACTAAACTGGAACTATTAACTCAGAGCGGTTGGAATTCTACATTAAATAAATTATCTCAATGAATTAACGTTGTAATGGTAACCTATCTTATTGTCTTGTATTCAACTGTCCCGGGTTTGGCACCTAATGAAATTATCCATTCTATGTCCATCTCAAATTTACCCGATAATGTTGTTACCTTGTAATAAAAATGCCTGGCTAAATACCCGGTGGAAACACACATTGTCCGGACACACAAAGTCTTTGGAGACGTGTGGCGAGAAATTTCTCGGAAATGTAAGATTTGAGCGTAAAGTCTTGGAAGTTGCCAACAGTCAAACTTGATAAATGTGTGTAGATTAAGAAAAGAGTTTCCAGAAGTAATAGTAGTGGTTATCACATTAAATCTATGTGAATATTACAAAGCTAAAACAATCGAGAGAATTATTTTTTGTATTTTGCAAGTTGTAGTTGTAATGTTGTTAATATGCAATGATACAAGGGCCCCCCGGATTATAATACCGGGTAACGCAAATGTTCAAGGTTCCAGGAACGGACACCTAGTGGAGACACCAGTCTACGATCGAACCCGGTGCTCTTGAAGACAAATTTGAAAGGTTCAAAGGTTGCTGGTTAGATACCCGATGTGGATACCACACTGCATTTCACAATGTTGTAATGAAAGAAAAGTGGCAGGAATGCGACAGTAAAGAAATTAAGATAATCAAGCGGTGACATAATGGTAATGTTTCGCATTATGATAAAGGGGTCCCAGAATCGATACCCGATTACGATACACCAATTTCAAAGTTGGATCTTATGCCTCGATATTTTAACAGAGCTGTGTTTGAAATTAAAATTTCGAGTCCTTGTGATCAACACGTCCAACTGTGTTATTTTATCGCGTTTTCTGCAAATGAACCGATTTGTACAATGGAACTAACATTTTCTGCTTTTGCATATTAGAACAAAACCGATGCCAAGCTGAATAATAGCATGCAGGGAGAAAAAGAGAGAAACAAAGAAGGAGAGAGTGTGTGTGTGTGAGAGAGAGAGAGAGAGAGAGAGAGAGAGAGAGAGAGAGAGATGAAGATTAAGAAAGGGAGATGAAATAGAAAGAAAAACAATTTTTCTCTCTTGTTTCTCTATGTACGGCTGTGAAAAAGAAAAGAAAGATATAGAGAAAGAGTCAAAAAGTTAGAGGAACAAAGGAAAAAATAAAGAGATATACAAATTCCCTCATTCTGTTTTTTTCCCTTTTGTATTGTGACTCGAAAGGAGAAAAAAATAAATAAAATACAAAGAGTGATAAAAACAACCCGAAAGAAACATAAGAGAAAAAGACACTCCCTCCCTCTTTTCTTTTAGAGTATATCCTTCACTGCTGTTTTTTTCCTTTTTAGATTCACACAGAGCTGCGACAAAGCAATAAAACACAACACGAATGATTTGTCGAGCAGATAATTGAACAGTAAACTGACTCTCGAAGACAAATTTGAAAAGGTCCCTTGTTCGAGACTCGATGGAGCATTTTCCTACGAACATCATAAATTCACCTCATATACCTATTTTATATTTTGATAAGAAAAAACCGTTGGAACAATTTGGGGTGGTTTTTAATGGTGGTAGAGGGAAAATGTTGAGAATGGAAAGGAGTAAATAATGGGTGGGGGTTGGAATTGAATATTGAACAAACGTTTTACAAGTTTGAGGATGAAATTGTATCCAAAAATGCTCCAGGGCGTATTAGATTTTTGGAAATCTCTCCGATTATATCCTTCACTGCACTATTGCTTTTTTGCCCATTAGATTCACGCAGATCTGCGATAAAGCAAGAAAACACAACATGAAACTGTCTCTTGACGACAAGTTTGAAAAGATTAAAGGGGTCCATGGTTCGACAATTGATTACATTCGGCTACGGACATCTTATATTCCCCTTATATGCCTTTTTCGTACCTTGATAAGAAAAACCGTTGTAACAATCTGGAGGAGTTAATGTTGATAAGAGGAAGCAGTTCGGAGTAAATGGAAGTAAAAAATGGGCGTGTGTTGGATTTGATCAGAAAACAAACTTTTTTACAAGGTTGAGCATGAATTATTATCCGAAAATGTTCCAGGGCATATTAATTTGTTTGGAAATTGGACAGTTTTACACGTTATGTGATATATTATTAGAAATGGGATTATTGATAATTGAAAAATGGGTCAAGACGTATTCGTTATCACTTAAGTAATATTTGGTGGAAAATGGAGTATTGGCAAGCCATACTGGGAAAGAAATTGCAAAAGGACGCATATGAATTTTTAGATATTTTGTGATGTCATATGATCTATGTTTTACCACTTGTGAATAATTGCGAAGGTAAAGAATAGTGGTAAAGATTGATTGATTGATTGAGTTGGTGTTATAAGTCCACTTGATGCACAGTAAGGCTAATCGGGACTGGACCTATATTTCAAAGTGGGATCCGAACCACTACCTGCTTCCACCGTGTATCGAACCCGGGAGCTTTTATTACAAGGCGACGAAGCTGGCAAGGTCACTAAATTCCGACTTTTGAACATCCGCCCTGGGAATAAAACCCTCGTCTTCCAAGTGGCAGTAAACGTCCTACCGACTAACATATATAAAATAAGATTACAAGATATTATGCAGACACTGGGAAAACAGAAGGGATTCTAAATAGGGGTCAATGTGACCCTTCTCCTCAGAGAAACAACTGGCTCCCAGTTTTTAGAAACAAAAAATTGTCAGTATATAATAGTATTATTTTTTTCGAAGTGGGACTTGAAGAGGAATAAAAGGGAATTTCCCATTCTTGATTCTCTATGGTGAGGGATGGGGTTAAGATGAGGTGTCCTCTTGTGTGAATAATTGCTCATAAAATACGCTACCACACACACAATATATAATATAATTTTTTTCAATGCAACCACCAACTTTCCGAACCACTGTTCTCTACACATGAGGATTTCTGTGTTCACGTGTGCAGTCAGTAGCTACATTAGAGCAAACTGGTTAAGAAAGTAATAGTTCAAACATTTATTTTTAGTATTGTGCATTTATTAACAATATGTTGAAAGAATATCAGCGTTTACAATTTGCATTCAACAGGATTTCATTAAAATGGCATCACTTAATCAGACACTTCATAATTATGAAAATTGAAAGTGCGTATGGAAGAATTTTACCATCTACACATTGGTGTCATTAGATGCAGAACGGTCTAAATACGGAAGATGCGCATCCATCTCTACAGCATCTTGCAATAATTTCACGAGCATCGTCTCTGGTAGTTGGCTTCAATCCCAAGAATGAACGCACGGAATTCCAGAAACTTGGGAGTGGTTTCTCTGAAAAGAAAAGCAAATGAAGTAATTACATCTGTTTGAGGAACCATAAATTCAAAAACTACACTACTGGCTTAGCATTATTCAATTAGAACTACTTACTCCACTATTTTTTAATATCAGATTGCATAAATGAACAACATTGTAATTCTCTTCTGTCACGATTGAATGATTACTTGAAGGGTGGTACACAATTTGGATGTTACCGTTACCGTTGCTGCTCGCTGGTTTGGATGGGGAGGTCCTTTTACTAGCTTACGAGGTAACCGAACCTGAATCCACTCATTCTTTTCACCCGACGATATCCCATACCACTTCTACAGGGTGTTTCCGGGCTGATGATACGAACTTTCAGGGATGATGGAGAAGGGAACATATATCAATTTGAGATAAGGAACCCTGGTCCGGAAACGACTTAGTCGACAGTTATATGCGAAAATCGGTGTATGAAGATGTAATACCTGCACAAGTTTCACAAGCTGCTACATTCACAACAGTTTTTCAAAGTGACACCCTCCAGCTTTGCTGCAGGCACGACTTCGTCGCAAAAAGTTCTGGCGTACCCTTTGGAACAACCCAGGGGTCGTTCAAGCAATGTCACAGGCAGCGAGAATTATTGCCAGCAGATCCTCTTCAGTTTCGACAGGTGCCTCGTACACAAGACTTTTCACATGACCCCACAAGAAGAAATCAAGTGGGGTCAGATCAGGTGACCGAGTTGGCCAAGGAACAGAACCCCCTCTTGCTATCCACCTTTCTCGGTGCCTGTGACATTGATCGAACGACCCCTGGGTTGTTGCAACGGGTACGCCAGAACTTTGTGCGACGATGTCATGCCTGCAGCGAAGCTGGGAGATGCCACTTTGAACAATTGTTGTGAATGTAGCAGCTTGTGAAACTTGCGCATGGAATATAAGTATTACATCTTGATACACCGATTTTCGCTTAGAACTTTCGACTAAGTCGTTTTCGGACCAGGGTTCCTTATCTCAAATTGATTCATCTGCCCTTCTCCATCATCCCTGAAAGTTTGTATCATCAGCCCGGAAACACCCTGTATATGATACGCCAGTGGACACTGACATGGAACTATTTGCCAGTATTTACGCCGCATGTTCACGTATGTCGCTGTCGTGTTTGAATTGCATTTGCAATTTCAAAGTGTTGTGGGATCCTGGCACCTAATTGTATGGTGTTAATGCCAGTCTGTCAATATTATGACCTGACCAAGTTTCGCAAATGCACAAGCATGTAATTCATACAACGTCAATAAAAGTCGCTACTAATGGTATGCCAATAGTGTCATTATATGTCACTTATTTGTTCTTCCTATGGTACGCGGTATCAGTATCAGTCCACGTCTCGTTGCTATGGCCCGAAGTTCCTGATCTCCAAATTTCAGTGGTGCATCACCTATTCTCTGTTTGCTTCTTGAATGCTCTTACTGTATCGCCCCGTATAAATACCTCACCTGAGCATTTCCGCACGTGCACAATTATCCTCAGGGCCCACACATACCTAGGGCCAGCCTTGATTGTTTGCTACCTATTTACTACGTTCCCTCCAAAAAAGTGAATCATTTTCAGCTTGATGATTACTAGGAATAGGATTTTTATGACCTAAAAACCACCAAAATATGCAAAATAAAAATAAAATTTCCTTAAACACATTGGCAGGGAAAAAACTTTTTCTCGGAGGAAGAGGATGCTTTACGGTGAAGCCACCCCCCACCCCACCCACACCAAGAAGAAAACTAAATTTCCCCTGTCCTCAATAACTTCTATCCCTTGTCTAAAGTCTATTAAGTTCCCCCGGTCTTTCTCCCCCCCCCATATCATTGAGCGCCTGTGCCCTCATAGCTACAGAGAGGGCCTCCACATTGTTGCAGCGTTAATTTTGTGTTTTGCGTTTGATCAAGGGGTAGTACCAGGTTCGATCCCGGATGTAGGCACATTGCACAGTATTTCGGATTTCACTTTAAACATTAGCTTCAGTCCTGTTCTCAATTGAGGGGACTTCGTAGTGCCGAAATCCCGTAGTGGATATCACTTCAAGTCATTAGCAACTAAATGTAGGAAAATACTTAATATTTCTTTGGAGAGGACTGGCATGGTTATGTGGAAGGTATTGCAAAGGTTAAAATTAGGGTTACTAAGTTGATGACAAATCATCTTTTTTCTGGGCTTGGTAAACAAGGTTAACTCTGATAGTAGTCCGTTTAACTTCAGTTAGAACCAGAAAACTTTATTTTTTATTTTGAATTTTCCAGTCTTTTTTGTTCTTAGGTCATTTTTCATTATTTTTTTCCATATAGCATTTTCTTCATCATTTTTCAAGATCCATTTTCTCCATCTCAGTTGTTTAATCTTTAAATACGTTTCCTAGCGTAACTTACATCCTTAAATTGACTAACACGGTCTTTTAACAAGTACGCCTTTAATTGTAAGTGTGCCTAATGCAAAATTACAATATAATTTTTAACTAAGACCTGTGGCAAAGGATTTTTTGAAATTAATTGTGTTAAATGAACTTCTTGTCCAGCAAACTTCAAACACTTTGAGTGAAGCCTACTTTGAGTTTCCGCTTTAACCTGTGATTTTTAAGTAAAATTAGTCACAACTTAAAAATATATATACGTATATAAACTGATGCACACGAAACAAAACTGTATCTTCAGATGCTGACCAACTTTTATGTCGTGCAGGGCCCACTCTGACGGAAGGTGAATGACTTGCACAGAAAAATCTTGATGTAAAGATATCGAAAACTGCATTAGCACTTAATTCGTTTTCTCCCTTTGCTTTGATAATTTAAACCAGCAAAGAACAGATTCTTTATCACATTATTCAACTAGTCGCTTGGAATTTATGAAAAATCGAGCTTTCATCTCAAGGGCGGAAATTATTTTAGGTCATTTTTTATTTAGATTTTTTTTCATCATCAAGTTCCGAGCCCTACTTGTTATGAAAGCAGGATCGAGGAAAAAATGTGCATGTTCCAATACAGCCAAGGAGCAAGGTAACAATACAGTACTCTCGACAGTCTAGACTTCAAATGAAGTAGATATTTAATGTATAGATCAAGTACTTTTTTCCTCTTTTACCTTTTTCACGTCCATGTGCTTTCGCTCCTATGGTTTTACATTCTGCCATTATTGTCATTCTGGTTTTCCTATTATCACAAGTATAGAACTTTTCAGCCAGGATAGATGTTAGGAAAGCGACAAAATAGAGAACAATGATGAATTTACCCTGGAAAAATATAGATTAATTAACATGTAGTAGGTACAAATCAAGTGCGTAGGGACTCATGAGGACCCCGGGGCAGACTATTTAAGTGGGGTCCTCAATTTCTGCTATTTTAGTGGCTGTATCTACGAATAAAGAAAATCGCAATTTTAGCATATGGGCCGGTAAACAAATATAATTTTCTTGATTGTGATCAATGATGTGTTTATTTTCTTTTGACAAGTACTAGAGACTAATAATAATAGTGTGTTAAAAATAACTAATAAATAGATAGTGTGGATAATAACACACCGGCGTTGGCCAGGTTTTTTGCCATGTGTGCGTTGCCTAAATTCAGGCGGCAAAGAGGCAAGTATGTGAATTCTTGGAATTGTGTGTGTATGAGGGGTTTTCTTTGAATTCTTCTTTTCCGGTAACGTTACTGAGTTGAAATTCTGGGAATTGGTTGTGACAAAAATTCTGTGTTATTTTTGTTTCCTTCCTTTTTATAAGAATATTAGTTCCTGGAAACCGTGAGAGTTTCTGGGTCGTTAATTGTAAAGAAGATGACGGTTGAAGAAGATAAGGAAATTCTCGGAACCAGGAAGCGGCATGTTTGAATTGGGTAGAGCTTAAATTGTCTGAAAGGGAACATGTTTTGGGCGTAGCCTTTCAGGAATTGTGACAGTTTGAAATATGTTTTACGGAAAACGTGACGTAGAAAAAAAGAAGGTATAATAAGAAGGGATACAATATAATTGGCATACGTGAGGATGGATGTGTCCTGTACAAGACTGTCTGATAATGGTGTGAATTTCTACGAGAGCAACTAGGAGGAGTTCTGGGAACTTGTTCGATCTTGCGGCGACCTGGACAATTATCGAAGAGTCCTGCATCGGCTGCTGAGTTATTTTCCGTTCATGTATGTAGCGATACCTGAATCTCCCTGGTGTGGATGTTACCTGTTTAACGAATTAGGAAAGGAGTTCATTATCACTGCGAGACGTTGAGGGAGATAGAAGCGAGAAAAAGAAGATCTGACGAGAGAACAGGATTTCCAAGTCACGGGTGTATGTGCGAACTACGTCACAGGAAGGAGGAGTACAAGATCAACGAAGCTTTGAAGGAGAGAGTGAGAGAGTGACTTTCTTTGTTGGTGAGCAGAAATTCCTTGTGGTGTTCTGGCTGTGATCGTCCTTTGTTATGTAAATTAGAAGGACATCCCTGTTTCCCTGTGTTTCCTCCGGAAGGTTTTGGTGTTCGCAGATCATTGTACCCCGACGATCCTGAGGATATTCTGGCTGTACCTTTATCGCCGATACCAGGGACGCCATCACCTAGAGTATCCGATTATTTTTCCTTTTGTGACATATGAGAGTGTTTACGTACCACGATTGCTGGATTCGCACCGAGCCGTATGTTATCAATTACCTATCAATGAATTCGAGACACAGAACGTACAGAAAGTGGCCTATAGGATTATGTCAGACTCCGGAAGAATTAGTCACTGCAGGATTTTACTATTCAGGCTTTAGCGACAGGGTATTGTGTTTTTATTGTTCGTATGGACTTTGTGATTGGACATCCAAAGATTGTCCGATTCTAGGACATTACCTGTTGATATCCCATTGTCCATTCATACAGAGTGTTGTGACGTTACATCGTAACTCCAAGAGTTGCAAGTATTGCGACAGTGTAGAAACTCCTGAGGAAACCTCTGATAAACAGATTGTGGATTCTGTGACAATTTGCAAAATATGTTTTGAGAACGCATGTAATGTTGTAATTCTTCCGTGTCGACATTTTGTTTCCTGCGGATCATGTGCTTCTCAAATGGACAAATGTACCGAGTGCCGGGGCAGAATTGAAGATACATTGACTGTTTTCACCTGTTGAACAAAATGGATGTTTGTTTTTTGGACGTTCAAGGTCTTCGAGGAGCAGAAGAAGAATTTATATGGAAGGAAGTGGGAATTTTAAAATTTCCTTTTTACAGTGCATTTGACTGTTTAGTGAAATCTCCATATGGTTTACACTTTTTGAGTTAAAAGTATCGCCGCGTGAATTACTGGCTCCGTACCAATAAACACGGTCTCTACTGGGGAGATGGATGGGTACCGTATGAGAAATTAGGAGACCTTTTATATTGTGTGTTCGTGAATCAAAAAGTGTACGTGAAAGGTACGAGAAAGTAAAATGTTTGGAAAAATTACTTGGAGAAAAACGTATGGGTAAAGTAACTGTATGTAACATCGAAGAACTTGAATGTCCAAAATTAGATAGTGTGAGAAAGACTTCAGAAAAGTTAAAATGCAGGTAACATAGCAAATGTGAAAATGTAAAAAAAAAACTGTGCATTTGGAAATGTCTGGATAATGTACAGTTTCTATTGTAATAACCACGATTGTTTGTATCGTTTTTCGAAATGTCCTTTGACGACAGAAATTCATATGACATCACCAACATTCAGATCTGAAGATGCCTGTGAAATATGTTTGTCGGGTTTGATGAGTCCTTTCCACACAATGTAAACATTTGTTTCGTTAATATCTCTAGGTGCCATTCCTATGGAACTGTGGATTGCTGTATTGTAACCTTCAAGAAGTTGTGGGAAAATACGTAACGTCTTGTTTGTTTGAGGTGAAATATTTCCACATCCGTTCTTTTAATGTTCTGTTGAAACGTTCTACTACACTTGCTTTCACAGGGTAATTTGAAGCGGTTGAAAATTTTACACGTTAATTTTTTTAAAATTTCTGGAATATAGAATTTGTAAATTCCGCTCCTTGGTCGGTCTGTAGTGTGACACGTTTTCGTCTGTTTTGTTCGAAAATAATTTTGAAAGCTTCGGTTACCGAGTTCCTTGTTTTATTTCTTAGCGGTAATGCAAAGGCATATTTTGAAAATACGTCTATTACTGTCAGAAGATATCTGTATCCATCGTTATGTTTTTGTATCGATGTCATGTCGTTGAGAACAGCTTCCCAAAGCATGTCTATGTTCCACACATTGTAATGATTTTCAGGGAACGTTTTTCTCGCAGTTTTGTGAAGAGTGTACGTTTCCTGGTCCATCAGCCATTTTTTCACCGTGTCGCGGGATATATTTTTATCCCGTGCTGCTTTCCATAAACGATCTACAGATAAGAATGAAGCACGTTGTCGGGGATCGTAATATATTTTGGTGAGAATTTTATCGTGTTTTAACTTAGGGACTCCCATGATTGACCTCTCTGTCTACGACTTTTTCTCAGAGGAACCAGCTTGTATGTGCCAGGTGTTCTCAGAAAAGGTGTAGTTTTTCTGGAGACACGGACGTTTCCTGACGTTCATCTATCAAATGTTGCGCAGTAGATTGGTACTCTTCGATGATATTTTGTAACTGGTGACGTGCATTACTGGGTAATGTCTCTGCCAGGTTTGAAGAAAAATACGTCGATCCTGGTGAAATAGTAGAAGAACCGTCGTTATCTTGAACAATAGGAATTTGTAATGGTTGTTTCGATTTTCGACTCAACCATAAATACTCGTCCAGTTCTTTTCTGTAAAGACGCAATTTTTGATCGTCTGATGTATTTTTCATTTTTAGAATATCATTCATTTTCTTATCTAGAACGGATAATGTTTCTTGAAAGAAGTCGAATGTCGATTCCATTTAGAACGTGAATTGGTACGTGTCTTCCTCGTTTTCCTCATCTCGATGTTTAAAATATTCCTGAGGAAGATATGCAGTTGAGTAATTCTGGTTGACAATATCTGTCTGATAACGTAAAGGATCCGGTGTTGACTGTGAAAGATCAATATACAAATAACTGAAAGGTTGCGTGGTAGCATCTCTGTATACTTTTTCGAGCTCCTTCATGAGGTGAGGATGAAGTTGCCGTGCAAACACAGTGAATTGGTTCATATCTCGTGGATTTTTTAAAATAACAAAATTCTTCACGTCCAACGAAATGCCCCTGCAATGTTTTCCTTGATGAAAAAGTTTCTGTGTTATGAACACCTCCGAAATGTTTTTGTGATGACTGCCTTTCGTGAAAAGGTCGGCGACTTTTTCTCCTTGAGCAACCATCATAAGTTCATCCAGGATTATGAGAGTGTTTTTCTTTTCGTTCCACGACTGCCAATCGACGATACCTTTATGATATTGCACACATCAAAGATTTCGTGGAGTACTGATTTTCTGATCGTAACACCACATGATTTTTTTGGCAGATCCTTCGACAAGATGATCAATGGAATCGACCACATTTGTCACGAAAGTAGTTTTTCCGCTTCCTGATGCTCCGCAAGCCATCATGGTGAAAGCATGTGGGAGTTTGGGGTACTTTTAGCTTCAACAAAAACCTTCCTGATTCTTATTCTACGAGGCTTGAAGAAGAAATTAGATCTGTCAGTCTGTAAATATATTTTATACCTAGTCTGGATAGGATCCAATAAAAAAATAACATAGTACCCATCCGGACAGTAGAGAAACAAACTTTATATTTACTTAATGCAGAAACTATAAGGATAGAAGGGATGTTTATCGTCGAAACAACGTTTCACCAACACCGGTTGGAACAGACGTGTTTCCGATATACTTATCACCTGGAATTGTTTTTTTCTTCGAATTCTAAAATTATTGTCCACAACAGCTTCAGATTTTTTTATTTTTCAACATATCACACATTCTTTGGAAATTCACCAATGTTGAAGTTGAAGCATACAATGTGAACCCCTTTTACTTTGCATATATATTCGGGTTCTAAAAATGGTTTACATATTTTCAAACTGTAACTTTTTGGTGCTGTTGAGACAAATTCTTCACACACAACATTCGAACCAAAGTCCACTAATTCATCGGCGAGTTCCCCGGGAGCATCACCTATTTGGGGATGGTATTTCATTCTAGAGTTGTCAATGTAAATTACAGAATCGGAGTCACAGTGACATACTCGTTCAATTTCTCCAGAAGTTTGTACAATTTAGGAGGTGCGTGAAATGTTGTGAATGCACCAATGAAGACACTTACTTTATCGTTTCTGGGGATAAATACAGTGTCCTGGTTGATAAATATAACTCCAACGATATTAATGTTCGGGTCGGTTATTTTATGAAGAAAATGTTTTGATTCGGTGATGATGGTGGTTTGTGAAAGATTATCCCGTTGACAGAACTTGACCCACAAAGAATTCAGACATAGTTTTGCAAGGGTGCGTTTACCAGGGTTCACCTCAATGTTCTTTACATCCAACAAAACCCCCCTCTCTCAAAATTTTGTTGGATATAGGTTTGTTTATCCTCTTCTGTCTTACATCACAAATGCCAACCACTTGCTTCTTGTTTTATTTTTAGAAACGTGTTCATATAACCCGTAAAAATCCTCCAGATTTGGTGATAGGGTCATACACAGTTGTTTCATACTTCCACGCTTCTGATACCGATAGTACAGTGTAACCTAAAGTGTAGGGTTTACACGTCCCAGTAAGTGCACGTTGTTCTATAGAATGTTGGTAGGTACCTTTACACTTTAGTTGTAATCCACATTCCTTGCACAAAACAAACCTTAGTCTGCTGTTCATTTTTGTACGTAAAACAGGATGGAGAACTGTTTGAGGTGGAAGAATAGTACATTTGATTAACCCTTAAATAGTTAATATTTCCGATACAGGAGGGATGGAATCTTCAAGGAAAATGGTAGGATGCCCTATTGGATAGACACAGTATTTCTTGACATAGAGGTAAAAACTGATAAAATCATAGTATTTCAACTGTTCATTTTCCTTGACTTTATAATAGGTTCTAATACTCTGTACTCTCCCTCCATATAATGCATCCCGTGGATTTAAAGGTGTGCACTGTACGTACAACAGGATGTTTTGTTAAGTATTTCTCAAGTTGTGGGTTGGTTTGTAATATTTTCTTAAAGTGACACTCCCACATGGTTTCAAAATTGTAACCTTGAGACTGTAAGACACTGATTCTGCGACATGTTGTTTCATACCTGAACGCCGCCTTTTTAACACGGTTGATGTATTTATTACTCTCTGTTATATTCTGTTGATCAATATTACCTCCATCTTCTTCTTCTTCCTTGTCATTGTGGTTGTTGTACTCGGGATACACACTTCTGTTGGTGGTAATACACCGTGAACATCCGTGAAACAAACACCTCAAAAACTCGTACCAGGTTTGTCTATTTTGCTAATGTGAATAAAGTCTTGTCTCAATTTCAAGCACCCCTGTCGCAAGAGTGGCATATCCTTGATACAATATTCCAATATTTGTTCCTTGTTGTTAAAAGAAATATTTTTCTTGCACTCGTTTTCGTACCACAACATAAATTTGTTTTGATCATCCACTGATCTCATGTAGTCATATCCGTATGATGAAGGTGGTGGTTCTCATTTCTTCTACGTAATTTCGGTGTTCGTAGGTATTCCACACATGCGGATAATATCCTTTCTGAATTGGTAATAAAAAAGTTTTGAAAATCCTGCAAGATTTGATTGAACATAATTTGAACTATCGATGAAATGTAAATTCTGGTACGTCATGCTCAGAATTTTTGTCCCATTCAAAATAATTCTAGGGTCCATTTCTCTTTCCAACATTCTACGTAACAGAAATGTAGAATCGTACCCCAGTGCATTGTGCGCACAAATAGTGATCTTACTGAATTTGTGTTGCAGTTCTAGGTATGATAAAAATGTGTCAACAGGATCATCCCAAAAAATGTATTGTTGTGTTCAACAAACACGACAGGACACTGATAAATCTTCTTGTAGGTAACACCCATGGCAAGCTTTTTACAACACAATTAAGTTGGGCACATGAAGAAACGCATTGCTTTTTTCTGTGTAAGCGATATCAGTGTAACATTCAAAATCGTAAAATATAAACAAAAATTTGGATTATTGTTGTGGTCTTGGAATTGGTATTATCTACAAATTTTTATTATACTGCAGTTGTGCTGTTAGAAAATGTTACTTGTTGATATGAAAAATGAATTACGTATGTATAAGTTGCTGCACAATATCAGGGTGGCTACTCACTTGGAATTTCTCGAATTCCGGGAATTACACGTGAATTTTTGGCTCCGGAAATTATGCGTGAATTATTTGATCTGGAAATTATTCATGAATTTTGGCAAAACATGAAATAAGGTACAAGCGGATGTTTTCTCTATTCCAATTTTTTCTCCGTAGACGTGAAAAATTGCAACTTTTATTAATCCAAATCCCATTAAATGTATACATGTTTATAAATGCCCTGAGGCAAGTTTCTCGCAGTTTAGCTTTTTTTAGGAAGAAGAAGAGAGCTACATGGAAAATAAATCTAAATTTTCTCAATCCGTTTACTTTCTTAGTGTCTTTTACAGAACAATCTATGTGACAGACGAAAGATTATTACAAAATAATATATCTTGAAGTTGATTAGGTAAATTTTTTGGTATACTGAAATCATACAAACCCTTTTTATTGTCAATATTTTTGTGTGTGGAAGGGAGGGTGAGAGTCGGTAATACGTAAGGTTTGAATAGAGAAAACATCTGCCTGTATCCTTGAAGTTTTGGAAAGTTCGTCTTGAAAACCAGGAATTATAATAGTAACCATCATGAATCTTTTTGCGTTATTCACACTCAAACTCCGCCTATTGTCTATGAGGATCATTTCATGTGCTGAAAATTATCTTTCAACAGAAACATAATAGTCAGTAGTGAAAATTTGAATGCTGAAACATTTCTTCTTAAGGCGTGAATGCCAAGAAGGAGCAAACTGACACGAGAGTGGGCAAGGCCGCACTGATCAGAAGTTTGCACTTGGGACGATTGGGTGCCAAAACTAAGAATGGGGAGAGGGGCAAGGATAGTTTACTTTATCTTAGTAGGCAAGGCTTATAGTGCAGGGGTAAAAAGTATGAACTGTCCTCTTTTTGACGTGACTGTTACCTGCAGATAACAGTGACGTCAGACATTTTTTTTGTTTTCTTTAATGTTTTGATATAGATCATATACTTGGAGGGAGGAAAATCGACATAAAACATGTTTCAAACACGCCAGTCATTGAATAATTTCATCACCAAACCTAGTAAATACCTCTGTGAGATATAAAAAGCCTACAAAACCTAAAAAAAATATAAAAACCCAAAAAAAGGTTTAATTTAGGGACATAAACCTAAAATAGGTTATTTTAGTCACTATAAAACTTCGTTAGTTGCTTCGTTTTTTAATGAAACGCTGATATAACTTGTTATTTCTTATTGACCTGCAAAGAAAAAAATAAGTTAAAAACCTAAAATCCGAGATTTATTTATAACCATCCCTGTAGGATTTATAGGCGGTATCTTGATCTGCATATGCCTTCCCTATAATCACAGCTTCCATCAAACACAAAGGTTTATCTCTATTTCGCACACGTACAAGACTTATTTTCACTGAGGCTTCCATGTAATTCGGTAAACAATATCGGTAAACAATATACACGTTTACCACTATCACCGCCAACATGTATGTCAACATGGTCGGCTCGTAAAATTAAACGGTCTGTGACCAAAAATGTTTTGCACTCTGAAGTTTTTTAGACAAAATATCCCAAATCATATCAGGTTTCAACTGATCACATCTATGCCACCCTACATATACATGCATGTCTTTTACTGTGACATCGGATACATTAGAGAGTGTGAGTCCTATTTTATCACTATCCTTGGCACCTTTTTTTACATAAATAAGTAGGCTTTCGATTCCTTCATGAATCCATGTTTGGGGATCGATATTTTTGGGTTGCGAAAACTAAATTCTACCCGCTGTCTCTTAGAACGAAATTTTGGATAGTTACGTTCGTGTATGTTGTGCAATATAATATTCCCGATAGTTTGTTAAACCACCGATACATGTTTTCTTCTTCTACTTTTCTTACCTTCCATAGAATCCGGAATGGAAATAGGCACAGTGCTGAACGATGTTTTCTTAGAGGTTTCTTCTGGTACTGGATCCGCTCTCCATGGCGGTCCTGGCAAAGGTTTCGGGACTGATCTTGACACAACGTTCTTTGAAGTTCCTGGTGATGTAACGGAGTCAAATGCGGCTAGCTGCTTCTCCTTGGTAACTCTCGATACAGGATCGGGTGTCGATGAGTGGTCCGGTGACTGTTCGGAAATATGTGTCCACCTTTCTCCGGAAAGAGCGGGTACGGATGTTGTCAATGTCCGTAGTAATCGGTCATATTTCTCGACTAAGGAGATACTTTCTACTGCGATGATGTTTTGGGCAATGTGCGCCAAAACTTCCCATAACGGTCTGGGTGTTTTGTAATACCCATCCCGATATAGTACGCGTACTAACAACTGGTCAGCGGATAACTGAAAGTCCATGATCGTACAATGACTGTCACAAAGACTGCTCTGTGAAGAGAACGCCGTTCTTTATAAAAGCAAGCATAACAGAGGAGTTATTTAGAGTATATCTGTTTCTAACGGTTTTAAACTTCTCAAAAATATGTAACGGTCTTTTGAAGTTTATCTGTGAAATTCTCGGAAATAGTTAACCGTCTTCACCAGATGTTTTCCTGACTAATATGAAAGCTCATGCACATTCTCGGAAGTAGGTAACCGTCTTCAGCAGATGTTTTCCTGTTCCTGACTGCTATGAAATTCTCGTAACTAGTTAACCGTCTTCAGCAAATGTTTTTTTTTTATCAGGGAAACATTTTGTTATTCAAAGGGGCCCCGATCCGAGCTTACTTGTGCTATAGTGAAAGTGATTTTAGATTCGGAATTTGTACGTAACGACCTTTCAGCATAATCGTCGGAAAGGTGTCTACGGTTAAAAATAAAGAACTTAGGGAACCGCTGGTCCTAGAAAGATGAAACCACTTTCAATGGAAAGAGGACTTCTTTCCGAGTCTGATGTCGTTCGAACCATCCTTCTATCTCAAATACGGACGGACATATGAGTATTTGAATTTTTAAAGAAAACTCACAAAAAAAAACTTGAAAAGAAAACTGAAAAAACTTTTAAAAAACTTTAAAAAACTAACTTGAAAAATTTTTGAAAAATTCAAAATAATTTCGAAAAGAATTGAAAAAAATCGAAAATTTCGAAAACAACGACAAAACAATTAAAAAATACATTTTAAAAAGTCTATAAAGAAGTCCAGACTTTTTTGAAAATGGTCGATAGGGGGTCTACGATAGGAAGTAAAGAAACTAGATAGGTCCAGTCCAAATCAGTCTTCCTGTGTATAAAACCCTATCCCGATCAGTCTTCCTGTGCATAAAACCCTATCCCGATCAATCTTCCTGTGCATAAAACCCTATCCCGATCAGTCTCCCTGTGCATAAAACCCTATCCCGATCAGTCTTCCTGTGCATAAAACCCTATCCCGATCAGTCTTCTTGTGCATGAAACCCTATCCCGATCATTCTCCCTGTGCATAAAACCCTATCGCGATCAGTCTTCCTGTGCATAAAACCCTATCCCGATCAGTATTCCTGTGCATAAAACCCTATCCCGATCAGACTTCCTGTGCATAAAACCCTATCCCGATCAGTCTCCCTGTGCATAAAACCCTTTCCCGATCAGTCTTCCTGTGCATAAAACCCTATCCCGATCAGTTTCCTGTGCATAAACTTTACATCAAATATTAAATCGGATTAATGTCACCACTGTGGAAAACTATAGGACCGCATACCATATGAACAACCTCTTTTGGATCACTTTCAACTTTAGGTTCAGTCCCGATCAGTCTCCCTGTGTATAAACTTCACATGAAATCGGACCAGTGTCACCACTGTGGAGACAAGCATACAGACTCTAAACAAGGATGAAACAAGGAACTGCTGTGCGTCACATCTCTGGTATACAGACTCCTAATAAGGAATCGCTGTGACTAAAACTGATCTTACATGCGAGCTTCGAAAGTACATTGTAAAAATGATAGCAATTACTGCAGATGGTTTAACCCTATAAGGAAGTGAGAGATTGTCCTTGCAGAAAACTTTCCTCTCGTTATTCGCTACTTAGGTATGTTCATCTTTAGGAACCCTTGGTTTAGTATATATATGTACTTCACTTGGACATTGTTTCTTCAGTTCATTTTAATTTTCTCAGATATTGTCAGTGTGCATATATCAGAGTGTTGACATCAAATGGAGAACGGGAATTTTGTAAGTACCTCATATCTATGTATATTGAAAACATAACATCTTTTTTCTGTATATAATATATTTTATTTTCGGAACTTCACATATTTTGGTACACCGCCACAATCTTACACAAAATCAGTGTTTCGAAAAAGTACATTTTAATTTGTGAACACATCTATTAACTATTTTCTACAAAAAGGTTCTCATATATTAACAATACTTACAACGTTTCGGTTATGCACCATAATCTTACAAAACGCAATATGTACAGTCACAGACATTTCCGACTTGCAACGATTGCATTCAAAGTTTATACCAGTGTTACAAGCCGGAAATGTCCGTGACTACCTCGCACAGAAAACTAAATGAACAGGTGTTAATGTATTAGTGATTGTTAATTTATTCGTTCAGTTTTATCTTTTTTAACATTTCCATCATCCGTATCTCCATATATTTCCCAGTTCCTCCTATTTTCTTATTTTCCGCTCTCTCATTCGTCACACCTTTAAATAGTCTCATCAAATCGAAACAGATTCTTAACGATAAATGCGAAGGTATATATTGTGCTCTCTGTATGTTTTCTACAAAATCACCAAACACTGCCGCATTTCCTTTATTTTCAATAATGAAGCTGAATGTCTTGGACAATGTGTCCACCTTCACTTCAAAATCTTTACACGTTTCTTCTGGTTGCCGCAATAACTCTTCGGCCAACCCGTTTTCTTCGCTGCCGACGTCCTTTTCTACTTGTCGTCCGTGAACTTTACTCCATAAATTTCTTCTCTGTTCTTTTACGTCACCATACAGTAGACTGAACCCTAGTGGAAGTGTAGTCATCTGAAAATAGACAGAAAATATGTTAGTTTTATATTTTACACAAGCTGTAAGCACTGTTATATATTAATTCACATATATTTGCTGGTAATTCACACGGGGAGGCTCTGCGGAATTCTTACTATCAACATCAGATAGGTGCTGAAGATGCCGAACATTTCGCAGAGCTCACCAGGTTTGTTCAGATGTACCTGGAGAAGCAGGTTAGGATCGAAGAGGAGCAGCAGCGTGACTTTGCCGCTTTCGGCGACGAACTAATACAGTTCCTATGTCAGGGGTATGCGCAAGCGGACGCATTCGTCGCTCGCCATACCCGGAATCGGGAAAGGCTCCACGATAATTTTCGTCAGTATCGAGAAAGGTAATTATTCTTTCAGTTCATTCCTGATAACATCGTATATTTTGACATGCTGTTTTTCAGATTATATATGTCACATACCTGATAACATTTTCCTTTATAGCCAATATCTACATGGAACGGAATATATTTTTAATTGTTGTATATTGTTTTCCAGAATGCGCCAACGAAATAATCGAAGGGCAAGAAACCTGCTCCTCCTGGTACCTCCTGCGGTCCTCAGAGAATATCTTCCTGCTGCTGCTTCTCCTTCTCTCGCTCCTCCTTCTCCTCCTCCTCCCGCTTCTCCTTTTCCTCCTTTCGCTCCTCCTCCACTCACTCCTCCCGCTCCTCGTGTTCTGCCGGAACAAGAGGAGGAGGACGAGGATCTGCCCGTCATCGATCTGACTGAAGAAGAAGATGAGGAGGGAAACTGTTCGCCACCAACAAAGCCACCAGACGGTCAGGGACAGCCAACCCCCCCCCCCCTACACTGTCAACGGCAGAGACTGCAGTACCATCATCATCATCATCATCAGTAAGACATCTTTTGGAATAAAACATTAATAACATTTTTTTTATTTTCTCACCTTTCAAATTGCCTCGTTTTCTGCTTCCGACGTGTCGGTTTCCGCTAGGATATCCGGGAACTCACGATGTGGGTTTCTGTTCCCCAATTGGTCTTCAAGTTTGCCGATGCTGGAAAGAGACATATATTTATGTTTCAGATTCTCATGGCTTGAAGGGCGGTCGGAATATCTGACCATCTCTTCCAGATCTAATTCAGGATCTTTTATTCCTAGTGTCTCGCTTAGTGTTTCCTCCAAATTCATACCACATTGGAACCATTGTAACACCTCGGACATTTTCAACACAGATTCCGTATAAGTTTTACGGAATTCCTTTGTCACTGTCCCGACATCACCGTTCTCAACTATCATATGTTTCCTGTGACAACGAATCCTGTACAAGCGTGGAATGTCCCCATTTAACAACTCATTCAAATTCTCATACCTTGTCATTCACAACCCTGTCAGATCCGTGTTTATTCTCTCGTCAGCCATCATGATGCATTTCCTTGCCAAACAGCGTGGAGGAACATGCAGATGTGTTATATCTACATGTTCCGAATTTAATTCAGATTCCGTTTCCACCCACATACATTCTATCGGGAAATTGCCAGACACTACAATAAAAGGTCCTGCATGATATCCTCGAGTCTCCACCTCACCGGCTACACGGCCACTCCAGACACGGTACGGTAGATGTTCGTATACAGGTGCTTTCTCGAATTGATAATGAGTCTCGCATAAACCACTTGTGATACAATACATTCTTATCGGATAACCTTGACTTTCAATCTGCATGCAAGTCTCCTTCGGTAAATTTCTATCTTAAAATGGTACCAAAATTGATTCCCCCTATCATACTGGGACGTCGAATATCAAAAATTTTGAATTTGAATTCTGAAATATTTTCCTTCTGCAGCCTTTCATCTTTTTTGATCCAGAAATCGCTGTAGGATATGCGAGACACGTTGTTATTTCGTGAAAACACTCTGTATACCCGTACAGAGTATTACACTACACCTTCCTGTCAAAATTTTGTTTCCGTTTCCTCAACGTTTCACCACCACCACCGAAAGTGTCTTTCCTGCCAAGTTTCACTTCTTCATACTGATGCTTTTTTTCTTCCCACAGCTTACGAAATTGTCGTTCCGTTAGGTATTTCGGACACTTACATAAGGTTTTACTTTTTCTCTCACTTCTCCTTCCCTAGGCGATTCTGAAACTATCGATGGTCGTGGTGACCGTGGAGGAGACGGTAGTGGACGGGAACCACATACTGTTTCAACCTGCGGCGGTGAGTCCGGAGACTTCATACCGAACACACCGCTCACAAATCTCAACAGCCACGATACCACGCCCATTTTTACTCACCTTCGGGTACTTCACCTTCGATATCTGCTCGAATCTCACACAGATAGCGATGACTCTGATGATCTTTCGACGGTGATCCGTTATCTGCTGGTCTGTTCTAGGTGAAAGGCGTCTCTGCTGATTCTGCAACGAAGATGGTGATTCTGGTAACCTTACGATTCGACCTTCCTTCCGATCTACGTTATCATTATATTCTGTGCGCATTCGTTCGCGTAGAGCATCCAACGCCCACGTACCTCTCCTATCTTCTTCCTTCCCCGGTACACTGTATACCGCTGTCACTTCCTAGAAATATAATTTTGTACTCTATTCCCTTTTTTTACACCCGGCTTCTCCGACACCTTGTTTTCCTCTTGTTCTTCCTCCATCGCATCCTACACAGGTAAAATCTTTCTCACGTCTTTTCCTTTTATCCGATCAAGGTAAACACGTTCAATCAGATGCCCAACTGTTTTCCCTTAGAATTCCTCTACCGACCACTCTTTTCTCACACCCTTTCCCAGAATTCATCTCTTTTTATCCAGTCAAGGTCGACACGTTCAACCAGATGCCCATCTGCTTTCCCTTACAGGAATTCCTCTACCGATCACTATTCTCTCACACCCTTTCCCAGAATTCATACACACATCCGCGTCTCCGACATAAATACATAAGAAAACCACACAACCAATTCCCAGAATTACAACTCATTAACGTCACCGGAAACGACAATTCCAAGAAAAACGTCACACACCTAAATTCCAAATATTCACATAATTGCCCCTTTGCCGCCTGAATTTAGGCAACACACATGACAAAAAACCTGGCCAACGCCTTACGTTACTACTGTCTGAAATACAATACATTGTTTTACTCACTAACAAATTTAAATTAATGAAGACTTAATACTTACATTAGGTATCTCTTTCTTGGTTGATTGATTTCACACTCACAAACATCCATGGACAGGCCAGGATTCGAACCCAGGACACTTGGCATCATAGCGCGATGTGCTAACCACTGCGCCACGAGAGCCGGCGTAACTCTTTCTTGATTGTTTGCCTGCACAAACATTGAATTGAATTGAATTATTGTTTTAAGCCCACTTTATGCTACTCGGAACTGGACCTAATATTTAAGGTAGGATATGAACCACTCTGCAATGTGCATCCACCGGGCATCGAACCGGGACCCCTTGATTACAGTTACATTTTGCTTGCACAAGCATTTGTCTCTGTCATTTTCAGATAAAAGTAAAGTGTTCGACTCATAGGACTGGGCAAATAGCTGCCCCCCGTGTCGTAGTTGTCAGCACAACGTGCTAGAACTCCAGGGGTCCCGGATTCAAATCCTGCTCTGGGCGTGGATGTATTTAGTGAATGTCTCTTCATCAATTTCATCATATCATCATTCATTCTCATCTTCGCTTCGCAATTAGCCAAACGTGGCAGAAAAGCGACTCTTTAAAAAGGTTTTTATAATTTTCAATTCAGAAAACGACCTGTCTGCTAATGTGAAAGAGGCAGCAAGGGACATGGAAGAGGCAAAGCATTGATCAGGATAACGAAGCCAATGAACTATGTTTTGAATTTGGTTTGAGTTTTGGTTTTAAGTCCATTTTATGCACAGGGAGGTTAATCGGGACTGGACCTGCAGTTTAAAGTGGGATCAGAACCGCATGTGTCTCCACCGGATATTGAACCCGGGACTCAATGAACTATGTTGTATCATATGAGATCAACAAGTTTCCACGTAATTCACGTCCTTTATCTTGTACTTGAAAGAACTAGCTGATAATATTTGTGAATGAAGTAAGGGTTTGGAAATGTTCTTTCATGTCTTTTTTCAATTTCAGTATCTATAGAACTTGACAAAGGAAGGTTGCATCACTTTGTATGTGTCTACAATTGCTTTCATGTGTTGAAATCAATTGTCCTGTAGTGAGAAAATTGTGTTTGCAATCGGAGAATAAAATATTAATACTGTGAACTAGCTCTCTCGATTGGTAAGTCTTTGGTCCCGACAGAGTTCGTCAAAGTGGTTATTTACCTTTTTGATTATTTTTCATGACAAAACTTTCAATACATCGCTAAACTTCTCCTTAAGAGCATGGCAGCGTCTTATCATGCTATCCATCGTGTTGAATTAAGCATCTTGACAGATAATTGTTCAAGATTTCAAGATTTTAACTCTTGGCATCGCAGAGTTACCATATTTATTTTGAACTCTTTCCCGGTTACTTTCTACAGCATCTTTATGAGCCAAATTTGAATTATGAATAGCGAGCGCAATGTACTTCATAAGCTTGAGACACTGTCGTATGTAGGCTAAACTGATGGGGCTGCAGATCCTCTTGAAATTTTGAATCAAATTTTAAAAAGATAGGAGTAAAGAACTGAATTGATAAATGTAACTTCCTTAAATTATTCCAGATAACCATTTTTATCTTTGAATACTTTTAGAACGAAGGTTAAAAGGAATAATTATGAAATGTTTTAGAGTTTCTCTCCAACGTAGCTATGTAATCCACCTTTACAATGCCGGCCCCTCCGAAAAAAAAGAATCCAGCGTACGCTTGGCGCTTGAGATGCAAATTGCTGCGTTCTTTATTGAATGTACAAGATATACCAACCAGCGTTCTAATCCTAGCCCAGTTGTGTTAAACCTTGCATAATTCACCCCACCTTTATTCCTTGCTTAGCATAGTGGGAAATCGTGGCATAATCTCTGAAGACTTGCATCTATATGGAACACCAACTTTGGGTCTCTGCCTGCAACGGGCCAGTGGAACAAAAACGTAAGTCAGGAGAGTCCATTACAGTCTTCCGCACATTCGTGAAAAGACGGCCCCGGGGCACTGTCACCTTTTTCTACAGCTTGGTTTTGCCCCTGGTATAAATAAGAATTTTTCCACTTGTTTTTAGGATAAAAAAACTATCGGTTGCCTCATTTTGCAACATCTCTTAAATGTGCCTACATGGTATGGTCCCGTATGCACAGGAATTTTACCTTTTTCATCAACCCTTACCGGTGACAGTATTTCATAAATAAAACTTTACGTGCTTTGTGGGCTTGAGTAATGTCTAAACCCTATCTCGGGTATCTCTGGAGCAAGGCAGCAGTTAATGGTAGAGAATGGGAGAATGCGAATGGGCGGAGCGAATCAGTACTTTTGCTGTAAACATCTGGTAGCTGCAATATATTTTCCCCTCCATGCAATCCCGATCCCTCTCGCGAGATTATTGGTACGAACCCTCTCGAGTCACTACTTGCGCAGGGACTTGTTTCCATTTCATTTCACAAACTATTGCCATATCGAATATTTCTGGCTAGTCTCAAAGCAGAAGGTAAACTTCACAATATTTTCTCGAGTTTTGAAATGTTTCCATGGGAAAAAGTGCAAACAACCCCACCCCGCCAAAAAAAATATCCCCGCGTAACCTCTGGTTTTAACAAAGTATATACTACATAAGAATTTTTGCGGAATGGAAGTTTTTGCCAACATGTCATTTTCTATAATATCTTTCATTGAAATAAGTAATTGTGTTATATTTATATACTTATTTAAGTAAATAAACCCAACAGGCTGATTCCAAGTTAGAGAGTTCATGGTACATAATGGAACCGAGATACAGGTTATACATGCCTTAGTGAGCGTTATTTGAGAGTGTTTTCATTACAGCGTTTTTAAATTGCATATAAGACACAGATAATGAATCAATATTTTTGTTACGCTTCTCTAAGGCATTGTAGAAGACACTCATTCTCCATATTTTTTGACAATGTTAGTTCGAGCTCTATTTACAAAAAAAATGTTTAATGATTGGGTCGCGTTTTGTTGTTAGGAACGCGTAATTTATATTGTGAGATCCAGAGCGGAGAGCGAAGTTTCCCATTACATACGTATTTTCCAGAGCAGCGGCAGGTTGCGTTCTGTCCTCCGATCGTCAAGCATGTGCATTCGGAGCTCTTCTATTAGATTACTGTAGGAATCAAATCTGGGATAAGTACCTTCAAGTTTGTACTTCATGTAACGTAACATTTTCGATTGTACTCGCTCTATTTTTGTAGTCTGACTGTATTATACTGTCAGTGTTCCATATAACATACCCGAATTCCGTACTAAAGAGTAATATAAAACCTTAAGGGTTTGGGTATTTCAGAAGCTTCTGCCCATTCTAATAATGAGCCCGATAAGTTTCTAACCATTGCTCATTACTTTGTTAATATGGTGAGTGAAAGTTAGCTTAGAGTCAAAATAGATTCCTAGGTCCCTTGCCGTTTCCGATTTTTTAAGATTGGTATTATTCATTTTATATTGAAAATTTAAGATCGTTCTTTGTTTAGAATAAGTAACGGAATAGCATTTTTGCTGCATTCAAAGAAAGACCGTTGCACAGACATCACGCACTCAATCTATTTATGTCTTGTTGTAGACAAACAAAGTCTTCAATACATTATATTCTTTGAAATAATTTCAGGTCATCTGCAAATAACAGTTTTCTAGAATTAATCACGTGTTCTGGTAAGTCGTTGATTAACAGAAGAAATGGAAGGGATCCTATGTTGGACCCTTGAGGTACTCCGGAAAGTACTAGAAATTCGCTGGATGTGTGGCCTTTATATGAAATATATTGTTTTATATTCATTACGTATGACGCCATAAGTATCCTAAGGGGTTGGGAAAAGTTAAAAGTGCCCAATTTACTTGGCAGTACATCATGATCTACAGTGCCAATGGCTATGTATCATCTAGCACTGTGCTTATGAAATGCGGTTTTCACCAAGGTTTGCTTCTATTGATCAGTTGGTCAGAAAGCCATGCTGGAATTCAGTTAAAGTTTCTTTAACCTGGTTATATATGTGGCAATATAAGATTTGCTCAAATATTTTAGCAGGGGCAGATAAAAGAGCTATAGGACGATGGTTTTGTATGTTTCTGTTCTCCGATGATTTCGGTACTGGACATAACAGTTATTTTCCACCGTTCGAGAAACTGCATAGAAGATATTATCGCGTTGTAGATAATGAAGAGAGCATTTTTATCTGTCTCTAATCCCCATTATAATCTGCCCCACACGTTTCATGTCAACAATCCCCTACGTAACTATAGAGACAATAAAGAACAGAAAACACATGATTTGCAATTCGCTGGCATCCCCAAGAGTTAAATCTCAAATACCGTTGTCATCAATTGGGCAGCTAGCATACCTATCAAAGTATTTTTATTGCAGAAAATTAAACGAACACAGTAATCGTGGAAATTTACAACTATCTCTTGCATATACGGACCATGGTGATCATCAACATCTGCAATCTATGCAGTGCCGGATATACAACCCGCAGTGCGGGGGGCGGAGACAAGTAAGACTCTAGGGGGTCCTCAACCATAGCAGAGGGTCGTATATGCGTGTGTAAAAAATAAACGTTCTTACTCAGAGGTACAGAAACGAATACAATATATACAGGTAAAGTATCTTGTGCATGACACCTTGCCATGGAAGCTCATTTAGGGTAGGGCCCCACATATTTTCTATATTGACCATCTTGGAGGTGATGTGATCAGCACCACGCTGCGGCCTTCTTTATCTCCTCACTCCGGATACCATTTGGTTTGAGGCTGGGTGGGCCCTAGAGCCGCTTTATGCGAGGACAAAGCCGGATAAATTCCTACCTTTGACTACTCACCCCAGGTTTCCCGCGTGGCAGTCAGACAAGAATCAAGTCAGGCTAGAATTTCGCGAGAAATGCAGGAAAGTCTTCGACATTGTAACAAACGTATCATTTTCCAGGTGTGAGAAAATAGTGTCACATATACATCACATCATACCTATCCTTTCAAAAGGACCTCCCCGATGGCGCAGTGATAGCGTCATTGTCTTGTAATAAAGGGTCCCGGGTTTGATACCCGGTGAGGCACATCGCACAGTGGTTCGGATCCCACTTTAAACCGTAGGTCCAGTCCCAAGTAGCCGTACTGTGCCTAAAGTGGACTTAAAACACCAACTCAAACAAACAAATATCCTTTTAGAAAAATGTTAAGGGACTTTTGAATCACCCTCTAGGCATTTGTTGTCAACATGAAGTCAATAATAACACACCCATGCACATACATTATACGTGTGTGTGTGTGTGTGTGTGCGTAGAGGTAGCTAGGTATGTAGAGGGGTGCCTTTGGTAATATTTTGCGGGGGGGGAGGCAAGATTTGTAGATCCGGCACTGAATCTATGACAATCTGATATTAAAAAAGCAACTGATTTTATTCATAGTGGCTTTCCAGAACTATGCAAGGCAGCAATGGTCGTCTATCCCTAACGTAATCCACATATCTATTATACAGGAAGTAAAGAAACACGTTCTAAATCTAGTCCTCGAAACGTTGGACACAGACTACAGAAGTGATCGAGAACATTTCTGCACCTCGGACAAACCTACAAGGGATACAATATTTCTAATATTTTCACTGACAGTAGAAGAATTTCTACTTACCATTTCTGTAGACTTGATTACTGCCTGTGGACAAGTAACTGCAGACTCCTATTTTCCCATAGCTTTTATATCTTTAAAAAATGCGCAATTCAAATTGTAATTATTATGCGCAAGAATATTCAAGTCACTAATATTTTCAACGTCGTAATTTTTTTTTTAATTATAATGCATCGCAATAAATCTAGCGATACAGAGAATTCTGTCCATGCTTTATTATGAAACTATTATATTTTGTAAAGCCAGATAGATAAGCCCCTTGTTTGGTATAGTGCATATTATTTGTTCACTTTTAAAGTTATATTATATATTCGTTCTCTGAGTAAATATTACGGTTCAGAGTGAAGAACTTAATCTGTTTCTTATTATCATAATTTAAATGCACAGTAGCTTCACGATAGTTTTATTTAAATTTGATCTTTCGAAATTAGGGAATAAAGAATTATTACGCTGAAGACAGTTATATTATAAATAATAAAATTCCTTGATCGAGGAAAATAATCTCAAATACTGTAATTTTATACTACTGGTTTGCATTATTGAATCAAATACTGGTGGAAATAACTTAGTGTCATTTAACCGTGCAACGATAACGAATTTTATGTGGTTGCTTTTTTTTTCTATAATTGAAATGGAACTAATAGCTTTATCTTTCATTGTTGTGTTTATGAAGACACGTGAGCGTCTTGTCTTTGATCTGAGCATGATACACATTTTATTTATCGATAGATCCTGATTTTGTGTGATTCTCAAGGTCACGTGAACTCCCATTTCAGCACTTAGGGTAATACTTAGCGTACAACTATTTACAGTTACCTCAAGTTGAAAAGTGAAGCTCTGCGTAATGTCCTTAAGAAACGAGCTGTGTAATGGTATCTTGGTTTTCTGGTATGTATGCAGTAAACCTACTCGGCAGTTGCATTGGGTTTTGAATTGGGCTAATACGGAGACCTCACTTCAGATCCTTTGACCTTGTCCAGACGAAGCCAAGAGTCATGTATAGAGAGGATTTGATTTTTTTTTTTTCGTTTTTGTTATTTATCGTCGCTTTTCTGCTACTTTTGGCTAATCGCGACAACGAGGAGGGTTGATGATATTTTTAAATCAATGAAGGGACGCTCACAAAGAACACACATATCCAGGCCCGCAATCGAACCCGACACCCCTGGCGTCGTAGCGCGATGTGATAACGATTCAGTAGCGTTTGGTCCGAGTTGCAGTTCGTCCGAAAGCGAAATTCGTAGAAAAATGCTACAGTTCGTCCGCGACGGTTTAATGAGTTGCGTTTCGCCCGAGCCTGGCTGATGAAGAGTCACACCTTGACTAACCGGTGGCACCGGAGGGTGCAAGATATTGTGGACCATATTTGGATCAGTGCTTTCAAGGAGAACACATCTTTTCGTAAGATGGAGTTTACAACAAACATTTGAGAGTGTTAGCAAGCAGTTTGCTCAGTTGTACTCAGTTCACGTCAGTGGCTTGCCTAAGGGGGGGGGGGGTTGGTGGGGGTTATAACCCCCCTCCTTTGGCCCAATATTTCTAAAAAAAAAAGAATGTCAATGGTAGGAAAATATGACAAAATGAGGGCGGACTACCAAGAAAAGGTATACGTAACCCCTCCCTTACGAAAATCCTGGGCACGCCACTGGTTCACCTAGATTTAGGAAGCACTAGAGAAGATACAAATGTTGCTCCTGCAGTTTTTGGGTTGCTTCCTGACAAGAAAAGGGTTATCTACATTCGCCTATTTGAAGCTATCCTTAAAGTAGTACTGCAATGCGCTCCTGAAACAGTAAAAATTGATTTTGAGGTAGGAGCTATTGAAGCAATCAAACATGTATTTCCAAGAACTAAAGTACAAGGTTGTTTTTTTCCATTTCTCACAAAGTCTGTGGAGGAAGATACAGAAAATTGGGCTTACAAGCAGAGGCGTCGCCTGAAGAGGGTTCACGGAGCACACGAACCCCCAAACGAAAATTATTATATTCAATTTGTTTTCTTTTCTGCAGAATAAAATACTACATTTCAATATACTTATTTTATAAAGCAGCTATTTTTGTTAAAAAAAAGTCTTCATAATGCTTAATATTTCCCAATTTCCCCCGACTGTTGACAAGAGAAGCTCACCAGGTTAGGCTGCGAGAGCCCGGGGCACATCTGGCGCAGTGAACTCCCTCTGCTGTATTCTTCCCGTGTTTTATCTAGCTCGACGGAAGAAGCCGAAAAAAAGCAAGGGGGAAAACTGGACATCGGAGCACGTGCCCTTCCGAAAGAACACTCAACAGATGGCAGCAACTGTTCGGAGAATGCCGATAGCGGTCGAGGTACGAGTATTTAAGGTATTTTTAGTTTCGTTTAGCTTCTGTATTGGGGAAAAGTAAGCAGTTATTAATATATTATAATGCAAGTACGTTTGCATGCATTGTTATAGTAATTCCTAAAATCTTCGATGCTTTTCGCCATCCATTTCGCCAAAAATTAAGGCAGAAAACTTCCTCAAAAACTTTATTGCAAAGAGTTGTCGCGCACACGAAGCCTTGCAGTTGCATGGCAGAAGGTTTTGTTGTCAAACACTATATCACCAAAATGATCAGAGTTGCACTTACATCGACACTTTAAATATGTTGCTTAAACCTTTAGATAATGTAGACGAGTCAAAAAGAAAGAAGACGAAGACACTGCTAGTGGAAAATAATATTTATCTTGGTACACATGTATGCGAGTATGGATAAATATCCATTGTATTTTTATTGAAAAGAAATTGCAATTATTATAAACTCCTACAGGTAACTTAAGACAATAATTTTAAGTGTCGCAAATTGCAATTCACATCATGAAATTACAAATAGCTATTGAAATTGAAATAATAATAATAATAATTCGTCGGTATCATGGTTAGTTGAATTGGTGGCGGGATTAATTCTTAGGAGTAGGTACAATAATTTCCAACACTAAATGAGGACAGAAGAAGGCATTTCAATAGTTCAAACTGTTTACCTTAGTAATTTTTACATGTTTTTTTTCCTGGGTAATGACGGGCGAGTGGGATGTTAAGCGGAAACCATAAATCGAAACAGTGGCGGCGATTAGTGGGGCGAGGTAGCAGTTGCCTTACACTTTTTCCCTCGCACTATGCTAAACCTTTGTATACAGAGGGAAATATTCTGTCTTTGCCCCCCCCCCCCCCAGTTTTGGCTTCTTGCACCCCCGGTTCCGGAACTTAATCGCCGCCACTGAATCGAAATAAATGAAAATTGACTTATGTTTCATAAATAATGGATTTTCCCTGGGCTCTCTGGCGGAGGAGCTAGCACAATACAAGATCCCAGGCTCGTATTCTTCATAAAACATACATTATTATATTCACATTTCATGTTTTACTTTATTTTATTATTCCTTCCTTGTACTCTACAATTTTTTAACATTTTTGTATGTTCAATTAATCAGCGTCACTCACATTTAGCGTTATCTTCTTTATGATTGTGATCAACGATTGATTTTCTGAAATTCTCTTAATTTAGGCTGGGTGTGAACACCCAGTGTACAAATCCAGTCAGGAAGTTCGGAACTCCATCAGGATGTGTGCTGCCTTAGCATTCTTAAAGGCAACGGAAGTGGAGGAAGGATGGATTCATATCCATAGTCAGCCAGAACAAAATGAAGAATTGACTGAATTTATCGACTACTTTGTAGACCAGTGGTTGGAAAATCCACATGTTCCAATTGACATGTGGAACTGCCACCAAAGGAGACACATGACAAATAACGCGGTTGAAGGATGGAACCACCGATTGAACTCAGTCGTGGGTAAACCACACCCCCGAGTGAAATATTTGATTATGTACTTGAAGAAAGAAGCAGAACATTCAGATGCTAAGATTGTAAGTATGGAGCTGAATATTCAGGGTGGCTCAAAAAGTCACTTAACACCCCTGGTACAAGGCCACTGCAGCGCGCAACATGGAAATGGTGATGACCAATCATTATCAGGCCAAGTGGGAACCACATTGACGTCTCCCGCGTGGTCGGCGGCCATCTTGATGTCAGCCATCTTGAATTCAACTTCAGAATATTAAATGGGAAGGGGGTGATATGATATATCAAATCAGGCTAGAATTTCACGAGAAATGCAATGGTGAAGAATTTTTTTATGTATCTTTAACCAGTAAAAACTTATGACTGAATTCTTGTACCAATTTTCTTCTTTTGGAGGTGTTAGAAAAATGCCTTAAAATTTGTTTAGCGCATCGGTAACACATCTAGATCAAAGTGACATCTAGGGAGAGAAGTTCAAACGCCATTGCACAAGATTTTAATTGGATACATCCATGAAAAGCTGCGCACTATGAATGGTTGTCGCAAACAATTACCAGTGTGACGCATCCATTGAATTAAAAGTCCTTCAAAGTGAGAAGGCTAATGTTTATGTCAGGTAACCGTAAGCTGCCGGATCCTGGAATTCGGACGAAACGCTACGCCACGGTACTAACCACTCCGCCACGGATGCCGGCATCGAGATGCGAATGAGACTTAATGTCCTCTTTCGAGACTTCTGTGAATGAGATTCAAATCATGATTATTTCGTTTAGATCAAAATTGTTTTGCTGTTCGTCTTATTGTAGACACTTTTTCAAACGGGACAATCCCGGAAAAATGCCCTCCTCCACTCTCATACATTCGGAGGTATGCTCTATTGTCCCGTTGCCTTAAATTATACCGGAACGTCAGGGATGCGAAATATGAACCGGACCCCCTCTTTTTTTTCACATGATGGTATGATTATTATTGGAGACATACCGAAAAGGCGGCTGACTGAGTATAGATAGTTTGTTTTCAGAGACTAAAACTTGTTTTTTCATTGCGATGTCTAGCTAAATAAGCCATTTGATGCCACCTATTTTCACTCACTTCATTCTCAGAGGTTACCAATTCAACATTATTGACAATGTCAATTGCACTGGCGGGGGTAGAAGGGCTAGTGCCCCTGCCAGCAACTCCTACTACACCCCTTTACGAGCAGAGCAGACAAACCTTGTCAAGGCGACTTCCATAAGTAAGAGAAAACACTTCATTACTTTCGCATTTTTCAGTAAAACTAAAATTATTCCAACTGAGAAAATCTGGTCTATGTTATCATGCCATAGGAGTGTGAGAAGGGATGACAAATTGAAGGGATTGAGGAGGCAAACATATAAAAATATAAAATATGTATTCCTTCTCAAATATCAAAGCTACTACAGTAGTAGGAGACTGATTTTGTTTTACCTTATGCAAACTGCTCCGACACGGATACCCGGTGTTATTTTATCAGAAATTTTAGAAAATAGATATTGATTAATTTATTTGCTTCATTCTACTTCGCTTTTCTTCCACTTTCTCTTTTGGCTAATTGCAAAGACGGCACTGACTGCGAGTCAAGACGGCAGAGCCTCGTTAGTCTTCAAAATTCAGTCCAGCTGCACAGCGTGGAAGGGGGTTTGACATTTGGGTGTTTTGAGGAAGTAACTGCAAAATGTTTATGTGAAATATATATTAAGCGTCATACTGACTACGATCATTGATGTCATGATGTCATTAAGCAAATATGAAATGTACACGCTCTCAGCTGTCAAGATCAGCCACAAACCCATTGCATACGTTCAGCATTAGTACCCAGATTAATATGTGATATGTGTGTTTTAATAAGTATTTTTTATAATTCTGTGTATCATTCGTGTCTCGGGTGTCGCGACAAGACGACACCGATAAAGACAAACATTTACAACTCTAGATCTGTGTTGTGTTGTGTTGCAGACAAAATTTCCCCTTTGCAAAGGTCAAAATTTCGCCTGTTCGTCCAATTTTTCCCTTCATACAAAGAACTCGCACAATAATGATAATAGTAGTTAGTAGTATCAGTAGTAGTAGTGTCAGCAATATTTTCATTGGCCCATGTTCGTACATATTAGAATCAAAATGTTTTACAAATTCATCACGTACTAGTACTTGCTAATAGCCTAGTTATCGCTACCGCACCAGACGTCTAGAAAGCCAGGCATGAATATACAATTGTGTTTGTTCCTTCACCCATTCATTCATCCTCATCGTCTTTTTAACCGAATACGTAGGAAAAAGACGAAAATATTTTATAAATATGTAAGTAGACACTAGGCTTATACTGAAGAACTAACAGCAAAGGATTATGAATATGAAAATGGAACTAGTATAATCTTTAATACATATAATCTGTTCCAATATTGAGCCTGATGGTTTCATATTTCCATGTAATTTTTGTATCTTTCATGGAATTCCCTTTTTAGTTTAAATTCGGTCCGAATTTCCCTGCAAAAATGAAATTTTCCTTCATGTGGCAACACTGCTGTAGATGAGACTGTGCCAAGTTTCGTTTCGTCTCGGTGTCATCTCTAGATCTGTACAGGGCGATGGTATAGTCGTCGTCTTGCAATGAGGGAGTCTCGTGTTCGACACCCGGTGGAGACACATGTTGGTTCGACACCCGGTGGAGACACACGTTGGTTCGACATCCGTTGGAGACACATGTTGGTTCGGATCCTCCTCGAACTGTAGTTCCAGTCCCAATTAACCTCTTTGTGCACAAAGTGGACTTAAAAACAAAAAATCAAAACTCTAGATTTGAACCTTAGAAATACCGACACTCAAAATTCTATTTCAGTGCACTGGTAGGTAAGAAGAGTTAAAAATTCAGTCGTCAGGTGATGACTATAGTGAATTTTCATCGCCCTACATTCTGAGCTAGTGTCCAGCCCGTTATCTTCTTTCAATCAGCCCCACCACACAGTATAGTGGTTAGCGACACACCGCCAAACAATATGTTCGAATTCTGAGCGTGCGAGTTGGATTCGCTTACGATGGTAGTGTTGTTAGTATTTATTTATCCTTTTCATCAGTTTAATTAACCTAAGAAACATAGAAAAGTCAAGAAAATTAATTAAAATATCGAACATTACACGTTATTGTTTACCTTTATTGATAGATTAGTTTATCTCTTGTAAGACATTACATTTTAATATGATTCTTTTGTGTAGACAAAAATGATTGCCTGTTACATGATACTGGATGATGTCCTGGGAAGTAGCGTACGTTTATAAATAAGCACAATAAACATGTCTTAAACAAGTAAACAAATACATTATCTTGAACTTCGAATAATCGAATTTTTCATTCGAAGTAATTTTTTCCCCTCTATAGATATTTAGCACCATTGTTTTCATTTGTGATGAGATTAGGTCAACACCAATTTAACGAAATACATGTTCGTAATTTATTTCTTATTTGTATATATACCTTTATATATATATAATTTAACAACTCTAACATCAAATAGATATTCGTTAGTAAGCACCACTGGCATACGCCGTGGGGCTGATGGGGCTACACCTTCTCCCGAATTTTTTAGAAAATAGAGTTCAAATGGCAGTTGTGAAGAACTCGTGAAAATCAGAGTGGTAAATGCACCTCCCCTTCTTAATATAACCCTCGATTATCATTTTTGCCTTTGAACCACTTTTAAAACTAAGGTTGGAAATGGTAATTATGAACTGTTTTGTTGTGTATCCCATCCCCCTCCTAGAACGCAGCTACATAATATCCAATTCCAATTCCCTCCCCCCAGTAAAAATCCTGCCTACGCCATTAGTGTGCACTTTAATCTGTTGGAAAAAATTACATCTGGAGTTATGAATTCTGGAACTTACGTACAGTCACCGGCAATAAGAAGAGGACGCCTAGATCCTGAAATAATCTCTTCCCTGCAAGGCGCTATGTGTGTTGCCTAAATCTGCGGTTGTTGTAGAAGTTACCATTGAAAATTTGCTATTGAAATCCACTTATCGCCCTAGAGTTGGGCAACAAAGTTGCAGGGAAGCGAGCATTTGTGGATCTAGGCGTCCCATTTTTATTGATGGTGACTGTACGTGTATCGATGTTGCTTTTTGGTGTATAACAATTATTTTATTACCAAAAAAGTGCTCTTTAAAAGAAATCACTTGGTGTAATTGTGTGAGAAAGAGTCCAGGGGAAATTATATACCTATGTCTCAATTATGATAAAATTAACTATTATGTGAAACTGTGAAACAAAATAGATTGGACGGTGTTTTGAAACTTTTTGCATGCATTTTTCATTTCTTAGAAAGAAAGTAAATTAAAAATGTCTGGGACAAGGTGCTTCTTCCTGTGAAGCTTGAATTCAGTAGAAATAGCATAATTTCTTCATATTCTCACAACCATTAGATTGAAAATTTATTGTCAAGTGTTAAATACATTGATGCATTGTAGACGATATTTGGTAGAAAATTGAGTTGTTTGTAAATGTGTGAGTATGTTGATACGAAGATATTCATAAGCAGGCTCCAACGAGGTCCGCGTGGGAGCATCCGTCCACACAGCATCTGTGGAAGAGTTGGGCAGCGTTTGTAGGGGGATTTGTTTTTTTGACTTGTTTCAATTTCTGCTCCATTTCGAGAAATGGCCGCAAGGGATCCCACACAGGAAATACTTTCACTAGAAAAAAGGAAAAAAAACTAATTACATTTCCAAATATGGAAACAACAATGTGAACTAAAATCAAATGGAGAGTGGCCAGCAATAACAGCAAAGATGTTACATTAATAACCGAATAATGATTCAAATTCTAGGTCATGGCTGTTTTATTTGTCATACTGACGTGAGCAAAGTAAAGTGATAAATACGAAACAGAAAAATGGTTAATTGTCTCAACGCAAGTGCGAAAGGTGCGGATTTCGATCCTCGGTAGGTAACCCCAAAGTCTTGATATTGAGTCAACATCAATGCATAATATATAGCGTTAAAGTTATATATCACCAGGGATAAGTACACACGCGGGATTTACGAAAAGGTCCTACTTAAACTTATACTGAATATTAATATTAAAAATATGTCTTCCAAGAAATGGTCTAAAGATAATATTGGATAAGCATAGTTTACACCGTAGCTACACCACATGCCATCATTTTCCTAAGTAGATTAAGTCTAATTTAACATGTACTTACTTTTTACTCAAGCTTTCGTCACATTATATGGCTTCATCTTACTTTACCCTCAGCTCCAACTTACCTTACCTTTCCCATGTTTTAACTTGACTATTCTTGTCTTATCTCCTGATGAAGCTACATGATGTGGTGAAAGCTTGTGTGAAAAGTAAGTACATGTTAAATTGGACTTAATATACTTAGGAAACATAATGTATCAAGTGAACTAAGATAAACATATTTAGTTTTAAATCCTATGTATTTGGAGTCCCTCTAAACATTCAAAATTGCACGGATTACGAAAAGATCCCATCAAACCTTCGACTTCACAGGGTTTATATTGAATTTACATTCCTATAATTTTTTAACGGACATTGAGAGAGTGCAACATGTCGCTTTCTACATTTTTGACAACGCCGCATTCGATGGAACCGATTAAAACTTAAACTGCCCTATTAATATATAATTTTTTCACTATAAATGAACATGGACGAAAGTAATGTATTAGGTGGACCAAGATAAGCATATTTAGTATCAAATCCTATGCATTTGAGCTCCCTCTAAGCAGCCAGAATAGTGGCGGACATATGGTTGTCAACGGCCGTCATGGGCATCCAATGTATCGTGTTGTCTACAGTTGCGCGTTCGTAGAATCAGTTATAATGCCATAACATTCATATTTAACTTTAAAATGAATACTTTGAAAATATTTCCATCCCCCCAAATATTAAACATGTGGACTGAGATAAGAATAACTAAAATAAAATCCTATGTATTTTGAGAGCTCCGTGATCAAGAAAGCTGACAAAATGGCAAGAACGCAAGACACAGCTAATTTGAGATATTCAATATGGCCGACAAATATGACTGTTAATATTTACACAAGGAATTGCCTTTTCAGTTTACATAGGCAAGTTTATTGCAAACCCTATGCTTCAGGTGGATAATATAAAATAGTGTATCACTATTTTGGAACATAGAGGACATAAAGAGCTGAATGGAGGATAAAATTGCATTTGAAAAGACATTTAGCTTTCTTTTTGTAGGAAGTTTAATTGACCAGGGTGAGGAAAGAAAGGTAATATGCCCTAGATCAAAGTTGTAGTATATATCTAATCTAGATAGGTTTTTACCTATTTCATTTATATCAACTTTAGGCCCTGCGGAACTGCATGCAGCCTTGACGGCCTCTCGGAATTCTCTCGCCGTACAGGTCTTCGTTAGAGATATGCTTGGTTTCAGGAGCGCCACACATAACACCAGTAGAACAAGTTTCTTCTGAAACAAGGAAACAGAAGACAAAAATTGAGACAGCAATTTATAAAATTAATATTATATGTACTAACACATTTTTTCAAAATTCTAGAACATATAGACTAGCTATTAGTTCTGAATATTAGTGGCAATGGTTCTACATAAGCAAGCTTAATTAATTGGACATTATGCATTATCGAGCCCTAGTGCTCTAAACTATACTTATTCTAACACTATATTTCGAGAGAGTTCAAAGTTTAAAGCACTAGACAATAGATAATGCCCAATCAACATTGCATGCTATCATATAGCAATGCTGATTAACCGTTAGAAGATCATATGCAGAGGCTTCATGGGTGCGCAGATATTGAAAGATACATTTTTATCTTTTGTTTTACCTCAGTCTTTCTTGGTTAATGTCGGGAGGGTACATTCAACGTAACCTTCGTCTAATTCCTTCTATCCTGCATCCTGCTTTAGTCTGCACCGTCATAGTTAACTCAAGAGTGCGAAAATGTGGATGTCAGTGTAGGAACCGAGCACTTCGATGTTTCTCGAAATTTTGAGGGAGCGGCCTTTCCACCCCTTGCAGGTCATCAACAGGCAGGGTTGGGTATCGCCGTCGCGTCAAAACAATGCTTCCAGCTCGAGTAGTTTGTGACCAGATTGAAGAATGACCGCTTGTGTGGCGGTAAATCGCATATATGCAAAAAGTTACAAGTGGTCCCGAATCAGAGCGCAATACACGCTAAAATAAGTACGTATAATGCTGGCGTGATGCCTATGTAGATTATCATATCTCAGGGCAAGTAGTATTATTCGCAGCAAATAACTATTCTACTATACTATTGAGACAACCTAAAACACGCAACGTGTTAAAAGTAATTATCTTCACAAACTGTACGATTTCGAATCGCCCATTATCTTTCTCGATTTCGTGAAGACCGATTTTGAGAATCCTCCTTAGCAAACGATGCCTCCGCGATGGCGCAGTGGTAGCGTCGTTGCCTTGTAAATAAGGGGTCCTGGGTTCGATACCCGGTGGAGGCACATAGCGGTTCGGATCCCACTTTAAACAGTAGATCTAGTCCCGATTAGCCTTACTGTGCATAAAGTAGATTTAACTGTCTCAACTCCTTAACAAACCTTTCAAAGGATCAAAGCTTTTAAACAAGTAAACATCTAAGGAATAATTATATTCTCCTTGTGGTAAGGAGTCGTTGTCATCTAACAAATTTTATTGGTTTATTATATTGGTATTATTGAAAATATTGTGCCATACTAAACCTAACAACTTAACAAAGGCACATTGATTTCTTAATGAGGCACTTTTCTTGTGTTTCAGAGCAGGTTCAGTTTTGGAAGTATTACAATGCTTTACGGAGTCCGTTCGAAGAATTTTAAGAATATTGATGTTTTATCAGAGGGACCACCCCAGAATAAATATCTGTGGATGTTTTACAGGTTTCATCGCATTTAAGATGGTTATTTTCCGGTGCAACATGTCTGTTGCCACTCAGGCTGAAGAGCCTAATGACGCTGACAAAGTTCCGATTCATACGTGGCAGGAACGAACTCTGATTGGCACCATGTTGAAGCCCCAAGACCGACAGAACTCGAAGTGCTCGGATCCTATTGACATAAACTTTATTTTTAGACAACAACAATGCAGAAAGCATGATTTTGTTTAGTTTACATATTGCCACTTATTTGTGTTATTACGTTAACAGAGACGGGAAGGGTGGAGGATGATGGAAGAAAAGGACAAGAAAGTGATATGAAAAAGTCAGTGTTGTGTGTACTGTACAAGGTGCCTTCCCAGTATTTGCCTACGGTAGAGACACTTGCGAGAAACTCAGTCAGGTCGGCTAAATTTATTTAGTAGGAAATGCTGTTATTTCTTTGTAGTTTTGAGCACACCATCTCTAAAAATGTCCTTGACATACACGTGTATATAACTACTCGTAACTAAGCAATGTTATAGGCTTGAGTGTCCCACCCTCAAAAAATACCCTGACCTTCAGAAATATCACAGTTAAATTTCCATTTTTTATTTTCGAAATAACTTTTGAAGGCATATTTTTGAAACATGTATTTAAATTTATATCACAAATGGAACCACTAACAAGTGCGAAGATAATCCCTATTAATGCAAACGTGTTATTGAAATGAGAGTACATACGTGTTAACGGCGTACCTTTGTAATCAACGAGTCCCGGGTACGATACCCGGTACAGGTACATAGTGGTTCATATCGCACTTTAAATTCTAGATCCAGTCCCGATTACCCTTTCTGTGCAAAAATCGGACTTAAGCACAAACTCAACAAATAAAAATATGAGAATACGGCAAACCTCACAATGTTTTAGTTCCAGAAGTGAACTGACCAATCCCACAGGCCACAGTTTTTTCAAACTTTCATTTCTTCATCTGCACGAAGGATTTCCCAGTAATTTTACCACTCTCATATTATAGCTAGGCATCTCAACAATTTCCCAAGGAATTCAGAGGTCGCTAACATCAAATAGCTTAGGCAGCAAACGAGACACCTTTCTCACGAAGGAAAAAAAAACAAAAAAAAAAAACTGCAGCCACTCAGATGTGTGAGAGAAGAAATGCTGTCGTTACGTCTTTTACTGTTCCTTCAAATCCAAATCCATTGAAATGAAACATTTTTTCATTCAGGATGGATCACCAAATGAGTAAATATTCAATTGATGGCTGCTTGAAATTTTTTTCGTGTCTCTCTAGCGAGTAACGTAATGGTGGAGGGTTGATAGTTTAGTTTATCAGTTTCTCTTTGCCAGTATCACCAGAAAGTGGAAACCAAATATTCCTTAGTGCTGTAGGAAAGTGTTGATCTTCATTTTCAGATGGGGCATGGTTTCCAAGAAGACGAACGTCAGAAATTGAACCGTGGTTTTTGTTTCACCCAGTTTTTTCAGCATCAAACCTGTATAATCCCACAAATATTTTATCCATTTTCTCCGTTCTGTTTCGCATTGTAACACGAATTATCCGAATTATTTCACTATTTATAACAAAACAACCAGTAGTACCGACTAGACATGTTGACAAACTATACAATGTGCGTCAGGGGTGCCCACGAGGGGGACTACGGCGCAGACTCCGCCATCGAGATTTTTTGGGGGCGTCTGTTCCCTTTCAAATAACATTCAACATTTTTATACATTTCTAAAATATATATAAAAATGTTACACCTTAAATGCACCATATTTAATCCATTAGATGAAGAAAAGAAAGTACTTAGGGGCAGGGGTACTCACAGGTGAGTTTGTGGACGCCCGTTGCGTACAGCCAATTGGGAGGGGGGGGGTTATGATGAAAATTTGACGTGAACAATATAGCATTGGACACAAGTTACCATTGCTGCTTTATAATAGCAATTTCTGGACTTCCAAGGGAATTGTAAAGGATAATAAGGGGATATCCAACTCTTACCTATCGACACGTAGATTCTGGGGGGATTGAGACTTAAACGTTTGGGGGGGACAATATACATTTCTTGAATATCAGTGTTAAGTCTTAGATTACAGAGGGTATTTTAGTTAGGGGGGATTGAGCGTCAAATTGAAGGGGTATCCAATTTTTGTATATTACTATTGTCTAGACTCTAAACTGTTGCGAAAATTCTGGTAACTGAGAATTATTTGTTTTGGAGAAGGCAACATCCACTCTTCAACATAAACAATAAGTCTAAATTGGCACGGAAATTTTGGTGAGTATTAAATTTAAGGGGGGGAGCTAAAGTGTTAATTAAATCTTAGATTGTCGATGGATTTCTGTAGTGGGGGAAAGTTCGAATATTATAATTACGGGATTATATTTAGCGGTATGGTTTCCACACGTTTTTGGCGCCGAACGTGCGAAAGGAGGAGCTAGGGAAGAGTAAATATCGCAGGGTTATAAGAAAGTATTGACATCCCATTGAATTAATTTTCTTGAAAGACTTCAAAGAAATGGATACAAAAATTTTCTTTCTCGGTTCGCTCGCAATATTGTATTACGATAATGCGTGTTTCGAATTTAGTAAAGTTTTATACTATATATATATATACTATATATATATACTGCAATACAAGACATGAACTACTTTCTCGGTGTTGATTCATAACATCACTTCTTACAATATATTGCTTATAATGTTAGTATTCTGCTCAATTTAAAGCAGGTGCATCATTTGGATGATGCACTTCTATTTGTCGTATTATTGTAGTATTAATTTCCTTTATGCTGTAATAATTGTACTAAGTGTACTACATATTGTACAGTAACACCTTGCACGTTACCCGATAAAACAGAAAAAAAATAATATCAAATTTCTTCGCATTTCTAACACCTTGTCGCAGGACAATTTTACTATAACAAGTGGCATTTGCACTGAAGATAGAATACACGTAATTATTGCTATGAATTACTAAAATAATTATATTTATCCCAAGCAGAGGGAGCGAATTCTTTGAAGGAGGAACCGTATTAAATTCTCGCAATTAGCTTGGGAAGGAATTAATAGCCAAGGTTCTGTAATGTCCCATGAAACAATAATTGAATCGGTCACACGGCTGCAGCATGTCATTTGGTTTGCCCAGGTTGAATTTTCTATCTTAAGTTGTGTAACAATTTCTGCTAAATACTCAAATTGTGTGTTATATAAATCTCATAAATCTATTCTCCATTCGCACTGTTTAAAGGCATATTTATATAATTTTACTTATTACCCATAACCAATCAATGTGCCAGCTTTCCATAATTTCGAATACTGAACTATTAAAAATATATGGACATTTTAACATGGTATTGTATTCAAACAAACAAGAATTAAAACTATCGGGGGGGGGGATATGATGAACGATTTTGGGGAGGTAATGAATCCACGGTCTTGGGGTGATATTCGATTATAGGTTTTTAAAAGTAGGTTGCGTTCCAGTTTGGGGGATTCATGATTGTCAAGTTTGCTTGTTTTGTGTAGTGGGAGTGACATTCTTGCACAAAACTCCAAATGATGAAATAATAGATAAATGATAAATTTGCAAGGTCCAGTATTCAGAAACAAAAACTTCCTTTAATATCTTCATACTAAAGTTTGTTTTAGCATATATTTGTCTTGTAAATAAACATTAATTTGAAAACGATACAAGCGTTCTACTTCTGATATTCTTTTTCAATGAGTAATCAAAAAACAGAGCAAAAAGAGTAACATGGCTTACCATTCACGTGATTGTCTGAGAACTTAAGATTTCTTATTTCGTCATAAAAATGTACTGTGTAAGCTGTGGTTCAATAAATAGGCTACTATTAATTATTTTCTTTCTACAAAATATTAAGTTTTCTTAGTGGAAAACAATTGTACATTTTGTTCATATACATGTTACAATAAACGAGAAGAAGAAATAAATAGTAAAAGTCAATACGTGTCTTTACTTAAATTCATATAATTATCTATTGTATTTCCAAATATGCAGTGTATTTGCTCTTAACAGAACTCGAACATTGTTATTTCATATAAATTTAAGCAGATTATAAATGATAATTCATCTTATGACGTTAAATATGTTAAGAGTTATCTTTATATCCATACCATGTAGTTTGATGTGGCAATTCATCTCTTATCCCCTGATTAATGGTAAACCTTGCTCATACTAGACGCAAAACAGATCATCGAGTTTCCACTTTGCACTACAGAGTATTTGATGCGATAGTGACATGTTAGATGTAGAAAAGGAATAACTCAAGTGAAGTGTTCATTAAAGCTAAAAATATATATATCCGGAAACACTGTCCTAATTAAATACTTTACGTGGATTATGACATGAACATGGGTGAGGGGTGCTTCATTTTCTTTTGGGTGGATGTTACATTGGCTTTTGGGATCTGGCGGACACAGAACCTAAAAGGACCTTATATTTCATTTTACAGATTTTGATAAATAATTTCCACGGTTGAAATGAAATAAAGTAACTATTATGGCATTTTGCGACGCTCCATAGGGCGGTAGTTTTGGAGGAGAAGGAGGGACTACAATGGAAACTGAACGGTGAAAGCAAATAAAGATAAGAGGTGACAAAAATAGGAGACGACGAAAGATAGGAGGCGGTGAGTGATAACCTTATTTTGCTTTTCAGATGTTTACACAGTTGGGACAAATTTTAAAAATATATTAGGGTATTTTTCATCACGCATGGCAAAGCAGTGACAACAACGGTGAGCTGTGGGGGATGGGAATGATGGGCTAACAACCATCCCAGTCTTGACTCTTTCCCCCCCACCAGTAAATAATAATAGACAAATACATACTATTTGTTCTCAAATGGGCATTTTGTATAGTATTTCGGTCTATATTAAATATGACTCTCATTCCAGATTATTCCCACCATTACTTCAGCCTCCTCACTTTTTCATTTTTTCATATGATTTCACTGTGGAAAGATCGTAGGTGGGAGGGCAGCAGGTGGCATGTGCCCTGGACGCTGAAACTTGGTGGCGAAAATTATTTACGTGAACTACAACTACCAATCTTAGTAGCTTGCAAGGGCGGGTTAAATGGGAGGATCTTGTAGGGGACTCAGGAGACTATCGAATTCTCAAGTGCCTTATTTTCTTTTCTTAGTTATTGATAAATTTGCATAAATGCATTTTGGTATTTTATGGCACTTGCTAAGGCCGCAGTAGATTGGAGAGAGGGGCCAGTGAACATTTTCATTTTCTTCTTGTGGGAATTTTTCATATGTTGCACCCACCAGTCATTTGCATATTTCCTATGTGGTTGGAGCGAGACATTACTATCGATCTACAGAGGGGGTTAAAGTGTTACGGGGGTGACAACCCTAACTTGAGGATCTTGGGGGTGCGGGGTGTGCGATTGTCTTCCTTCGAAATGCCTTATTTCATATTTTTCAGTTATTAATACATAATTTGCGTAATTCATATACTGTGTGTGTCCTATAAATATCGGTATCGGAATCGAAAAGTATCGGTTGAAATTCATCTAACGATACCAGCCGATACTTTTTCGTCATGTTGGTCTTTCATGGGGTCCACAAAAATGCTGCGGGATAATTTCGCGAAATCTGGAAATTATGCAAGATTCAAACAAACTTTATTTTTCTTCTGTGCCAATTTTCCACGAAAAACTGTATTTTGTGATTACATAACATCTATTTTCATATCCTTAATTTAATTCTTGAATATTCTAAAATAAATTTCTTGGTAAATTGATGCATGCAATTGGAGAAGAATATTTACACACTAATATTGATTAATATTTTGAACAAACTTTAAATACCGTAAAACCTAGTTAATCCGAATAACGATATGCCGGACATCGCTTAATCCGGACAGGCAAAAGGCAAAAGGCAAAGAAAAAGAAAAAAAAGAAAATGAAAGCAGAATTCAAGGTTTTAAATGTGGCTATAGATAAGTCAAAAAGAGAACTTCCCAAATAAAAGGCAGTCAACCACTGATGAAATTCTCTTTCCCGCAGACTTTGTAATGTACTGTATAGTGTATTTAGTATTTAGGCCTATGCCCTTTAAATACACCATAATAAACGTGTTTTGTTGCTATAAACGGAGTTTTAATGCACTTTCTACTGTTCTTTTAGGTTATTTCAATTAATGCGGACTTTCGTTAAACCGGTCAACTTATCCCCCCATTAGTCCGGATTAATGAGGTTTTACTGTATTACAACTTTCAAATATCGGTATCGGTTGGAATCGGTAAGAGTAGCGGCATCGGTATCGGTATTGGTTCATAGTGCTATCTGTTGCTTGAGTTTGTGTTTAATCAAATAACAAAGCCCAGTTTGTGCACAGACAGGCTAATCGGGACTGAACCTACAGTTTAAAGTGATCCGAACCACTATGTGCCTTCACGGATTGAATTATTATATAGAAATACTGATGATTACAAAACTAACACAGAGCGTTGCAAGAACATATAACTTCAAACTGAAACAGTTGTTTTGGAGGGAAATGCTCCAAGCACTAAATAATTTTCAAACAGGGAAGAGAGAAGAAACAGCATCCAGAGGGGACAATTCGCTCCGTTTTCCTACAAATACCATTCGGTTTTAACTTTGGCTCAAGCTTTAGTTCAGTATGATTTTAAACGAACTTCTCTGCATTCGCTCCGAAATTTTCCTATGATGTAGTGTTTCGAATCTGTTTTGTTTACAGGAGAGTAAGATATCATCATCACTCGGTCACAAAGTTGTGATTCTGTCAATAGATATCATAATATACATACACAGTTTGAAAGCCCTATACGTGTCACTTATAGCGACATTTGAAAAATAGTTTGAATCCTGAGGATTTGAAGTGAAAGCATTTTGTGTGGGGGAAATCACTTTTTGTTCGTTGCTTTGTAAACAACGGGTCACGGCTTCGATACAAGGTGGAGAAATATAGGGGTTAGTTTTACGGATCATACTTTCAACTGTAGGTTCAGTCCCGATTAGTCTATCTGTACATAAAGTGTACTTAAATGAAAAATTCTAACTCAAGTCACGTCTGTTGAACTTAAATATCAAATTTATTTTGCTTTATGAGAAATGTATTTCTGGTAATATAATTTGAAGTAACATAGGTACTGTTTTGTGGTTCACGAAATTTAATATGAGTGGTGTGTGCACAATAAACGTGGCAGCATTTTATGACAGGACCGTTGATAGGTGGGTGTGAGAGGGAGGTGGGTGTTGGACGCCAAAAGTTGGGGAGGGGACGTCATATAGACATCCGCCCCCTCCGAGTGAACGTCTTTTATCCGCCACTGACCTCGTAACGTGAGTTGATGAAAGTGATGTAGGGACACTTACTTTTTCTTTGCCCATTCAAACAAATGTTTACTTGCCAGAATATAAATATAAACTAATAAATGGTCTCGTTATGGAAATATAGATAAATATGTACTAACGTGTGATTATGTACCAATATCGCAATGTTTTCTTTTAGAAACGCCTATCATTAATATTGCATCAACATCATTTCCACTATATATATATAGTGAGCTGGAACATGAAGATTGTATGCTATGTGTGCACGCGCTTGCGGATGGTGAGTCAACCTGTCCACTCCCCACCCTACCAAATACTAAAAACTAGATAAATAAATGCTCTTTAAACCCATGTGCAGATTTTTGTGTGATGTGTTTTGGGATATATATTAATTGTGACTGCCCCCCTCCAGAAAATACTTCACTCCTTTATCTGATTCCCCACTATTTTATTTCTGGGTCCGTTGCTGGACGCGTTGCTTGAATATATTCGATGCAAAGTTCAACTTCATTGTGGAGTTATGGAAAGAAGCAGAACATTTACATTTTTATCAACACCATTGCAGTGTTCTCTTTCTTACACAACTCGCTGACCCGTTTCCTCATCGTGTCGCCTCGGCCTGTTGGTCGCGCATGCGTAGTGAATACTTTTTTCTTATTTTTTAAACAGACTGAAAGGGACCTTGTCGCTTGTCACTTCGGTGTGAAACTCCCGTGTCGGGCGTCACTCCGGTCTGAAAGCTGCCGCTCGTCACAAATATTCAGCAGTGCTTGGAGCGAGCAGCGCCATCTTGAGGGAAATGTGCCTGCCTTCAACCTTACGGACATCTACTGCTAGCTGAGTCAAGCTAGGAACCAGTGTGCAATCACAGCCCAGAACGGTTATTTTGACAAAATCCTGTTTCCCTAATGGCTGCTTTGGGGAGGGGGAATTTTAACGTTGTCGGCTCTTCCCGAAGATTGGCAATTTGACCGCGAGTTCCTTGGCAGGTAAACGCGGCAACAGAGGGTCATTGCCATAAAGGCGGCCTCCACGCCGGTAGATACCGCGATTTCACTTCTAATATTACATTCCGATGATGATGATGATGATAATAATAATAAATAATAAAGCCATTGCTGTACCCGAGTGTGTTTAGTGGTTCACTCAAGGTCTTCCTACAGAGCTTCTAGACCCTACCTGAACAGAGATATTTCTTTCTTTTGGAGTGTCCCATCACCAGTTCATCTAATCACCATTCCGTCCTCTGTTGCAATTACACAAAAGTAACAAAAATGCAAATTAAAACATTAAAAATACAAAAATAATAATACAGTACTCACCATTGCATAAATAGAAATCGTATTTGCATATTCCTAGTTCAAACTCCTGGCCATAAAAACCACAAAATACACTCAAACTCCAAACTGCACATTGATTGGTTCCATTCCGTGTCTCTTTTTTATCTTGCAAGATTCACACTTATGCAACACTGGCGAACCAACCCCCTCGGGAAATTTGAAGAGAGGCTTGTATCTGCCACGGAGTGCTGAGGAGCACTGCTTTTTAAACTTCCGTCCTACCACACTCTCCATGTTGCATTGCCATGTGGAAGTTCATTCACTCCTCACCATGACTAGAACTATTACAAGCATTCGTCCTTCCGGAGTTGCATTTCGTTGAGGTAAGCATATTTTGTTATATGTTTTCTGTTTTGTGCTAGATTTGCTCCATTCGGTAGTCTGTTCTTTCAACAGCAATGGATCAGAAGAATTCATAACACCAGTCAAGTAGGTCGGATTCACCTGCCCGGTTTCACAATTGGCATACCAGGACAAGTCGCTTTCCTAACTATAATTGCAACAATATTTTCTTTTTGCAATTATATTTAAATTGAAATTCATAAACTTTGGAGCCAAATATAGTTCAGGTCACTAATGACGTAAGCACCTACACTAACAGGGACAGTTTTCACTGGCGTATGGAGGATTTTTTTTCGGGAGGGTCTGGAATTGCTTTACTTGGAGGGAGTGAAATACTCGACAAGATATTTCATAATTTTAAAACATTTCACTGTCAGAAATGGCAATCAGCGTCATTTTACGGGGGGTTTTCACTTGCCACTTTGTTTTTTCCTTGAGTTCTTCACCGCATTTATTCGGAAATGTTGATTTTTCTCAAAATTTCGGAGAGGGCTGTAGCCCCATCAACCTCACTGTGCGTACGCCAGTGACAGTTTTGTATGGAGGGTCACTGCACTAGTTCAGTCACTGTACTACTTCAGTCACTGTGCAAATTAACGAGTGGGATGCCGGAGCCCCCCCCCCACACACACACAATTATCACCGACAAAATAAAAAAAAATAGTTTATCCCTGCCAGGCATGTTTTTATCCCCCTCATATAAACGAAATTGAAAGCATATAGTACACTATTTCGTAACTGTGTTACAAACCCAATTCACAAATCATTCGTGTCCATTAACGATCCCAGTCATCAAAGATTTCCCTGCCAAAAAGTATGCAGCCTTGTGGATTAAAGAAGGACATACTTCTGCAACTGACCAACCTTACCGAGCCGAGGCAACAGCAGGCTGTTTTCCACTTACGTTTTCGTGGCATATTCTGATATTTTAAACGTATTAATTAAAGTGTTCACAAGAAAGTTTTACGTGGGTTAGATGAACATTGTGTTTTGAACTTGGCAACAGAAATTTGGACAAGTTGGACAGCATGATGAAATTGATGAAGGGACACTTACGAAGAACAGCAAATATGTAAGAAACTACGTAAGTTACGTCTTAAAGTCACTAGACCAAATCCTTAGACAATGATTTTCTCCATGGAATGGTTTTTGTTTCGTGCCTTTAGAGTCAAGGATTAAGAAGATGTGTAGTTTAATACAGAGTCATGTGATTCTCTGTATTTTACGTGTTCCATTAATTCTTATGATATTGATGAGAACGTAATACTGCGGTGTTCGTTCACTTGCGTTTGTTACATGTTGTTTTTGTTGTTTAAAAATGTATGCACAAAGAAGTGGCGATTACTTATCTAAACTGGTGTGGGGGGACTAACATGAACAGTTTACCTACTGCAATAAGAGAGAATCGTATTGAAAATGGAATTCGAGCAGATGATTCTTGATTAAAATTCTTGAAGATTTAATACTTTGATTGTCTGTCTGCACAAGCATTCAATTGAATTGAATTATTGTTTTGAGCCCGTTTATGCACATATAGGCTACTCGGAACTGGACCTACTCCTTAAGGTAGGATCCAAACCACTGTGCAATGTGCCTCCATCGGGTACCGAACCGGGACCCCTTGATTACAGTGACATTTTGCTTGCACAAGCTTCGATTACTTTCATAAAATTGATCATTTGGCTCTGTGATTTTCAGATGAAAGTAAAGTCATACCACTAAAGCGTTTGTCTCATGGAACTGAGCAAATAGTCGAAGTTGTTAGCACAACGTGCTACGCCTTACGCCAGGGATCCCGGATTCAAATTTTGGTCTGGACATGGGTGTTCTTAGTGAATGTCCCTTCATCAATCCCATCATATCATCACTCATTCTCATCTTCGCTTCGCAATTAGCCAAACGTGGCAGAAAGGTGACTCTAAATAACAAAACTTTTAAATAGGTTTATATAATTTTCAATTCAGAAAACCATCTGTCTGCTTTTGCTAATGTGAAAGCGGCAGAAAGCAGGCACGTATCTACAAATATGTTTCGTGGGGGGTCCGAACCAAGTGTCTCAGGAATAATAATAATAATAATAATAATAATAATAGTATAATAGTAGTAATAAGAATAATATTTAATTTAAAATTATTATATTAAATCTAATTAATACTAATTACAATACATAAATTGATATTATATTATTGTTACACGAATAGGTAAAAAGACTGTATAAGAATAGAGATATAACAGCGCATATTCATTACGTAGCTTACCTGTAGTTAAGATCGGAATAATTTACATAAAAACAAGTGACCTGGCAATGAAATTAATGTCAAATAGATTAATAATTGAATATTTATCGAATTACATGAAGGATGTTACATGTAGTAATATTTTATGTATATTATTTTGAGTAGTAGTGTACATAAATCTTCTTTGCAATGTCATTCAAAGCCGTTTGATCCCAATATAATCCTTGCCTTCTAAAAAGTTCAGAGGAAATTATTAACCATCGAATTTTAGTACTTGGTAAGTCGTTTTTGTTCTTCAAAGCCGTATGATTCTTACATAATCCTTGTCTTCCTATAAGTTCAGAGGAAATTATACAACAAAGACTAAACGAATATATTTTTCATTATTTAATTTTAGTATTTGGTAAGTCTATGGGGAGGGGGGACGGGGGTCCGGCCCCTTGGACTCCCCCACTAAATACATTTTGGTAGCAAGGGACATGAAAGAGGCAGAGTATTCTTCAGGATAACGAAGCAAATGAACTATATCTTCAGTTTGGTCTGAGTTTTGGTTTAAAGTCCATGTTATACATATTAAGGATAACCGCGACTGGACCTACAGTTTAATGAGGGATCCTAACCACTTGTTCCTCCACCGGGTATCGAACACGGGACTCAATGAACTATGTTGTATCATAAGGAGATCAACATGCTTTTCACGTAATTCACGTCCATCATCTCGTACTTGAAAGAACTAGCTGATAATATTTGTGAATGAATTAAGAGTTTGAAATGTTTTTAAATTTCTTTCAAGTTCAGTGTCTGTAGAACTTCACAAGAAGAAGGTTGCATCACTTTGTATGTGTCTACAACTGCTTTCATGCGTTTAAAGGAATTGCCCTGTTGTGAGGAAATTTTGTTTACCATCGGATAAAATATTGATACTGTGAACTAGCTCTCTCGGTTATTAAGACTTTGGTCAGAACCAGAGTTCGTCAAAATGGTGTTTCATTTTATATATATATATATATATATATATATATATATATATATATATATATATATATACATATACATATATATATCATCACAAGACTTTCAAAATATCTCTAAACTTCCCTTTAAGAGTATGGCAACGTCTGATCTTCCTGTTTAAATTATGAATAGCGCAATGTACTTCATAAGTTTGAATCACTGGCGTATGCAGGGGAGGCTGATGGGCTACAGATCCTCAAGAAATTTTAAACCAAAATTTGAAAAGATAGGAGTAAAGAACTGAATTACTAAATTTTAACCCCCTAAAATGATTCCAGATTACCATTTTTGTCTTTGAACAACTTTTAGAACGAAGGTTAAAAGTAGTAATTATGAAATATTTGAGAGCTTTTCACCAACGTAGGTATGTAATATGCACTTACACAATACCAGCCCCACCGAAAAAAGATCCTGCGTACGCTTGCGGCTTGAGATGCAAATTGCTGCGTTCTTTCATGAATGTACACAGATTTACCAGCGAGCGTTTTAATATTAGCTTAATTGTGTTAAACCTTGCATAATTCACCCCACCTGTATTCCTTGCTTAGGATAGTGGGAAATCGTGGCATAATCTCTGAAGACGTACATCTATACGGAACACCAACTTTGGGTCTCTGCCCGTAACGGGCCAGTGGAACAAAAACGTAAGTCAGGAAAATTCATTACAGGCTTCAGCACATTCGGGACTCAAGTTACCCCGGGTGCCCCGGGACACTGCCCCCCTTTCCACAGCCTACTTTCGTATGTGGTATAAATAAGATTGATTGATTTAAATTTTTTGAGTGCGTCGGTACATCAGGCCATTTTGCACCCTTCAGTGAATGTGATGAAATCCCCTTATATAAAACCCTTACGTCAAGTTTAAACATTTAAACATAGTGGTGTGAATTTGTCCACTTGCTTTTAGGAGAAATAACTGTCGGTTGCCTCACTTTGCAACCACAAACTTCAACTGTGAATGTGATGTTGCAAGTAAATTAATTGGAAAAAGTCTTAACGTTTTTAGTTTCTTACTTACTTATCAATTTGTACACAATGATAAACATTGTGATTTATATGAAGAATATGTTTGAAAATATTTTAGAATTTTTCATCAATCGGAAGAGTCGTGATGGTCTACACCGCAGTGCGTCTAACTGCCACGCAGAACAGCTCGGTTCGATTTTCAAGGTCGGCGATTTAATGTGGTAATTTTCCCCGCCTTGTCCCCGCATAAACTTGCTCTGGGGCTCACCCAGCCTCAAATCAAATCAATACCTGGGAGGAAGGTAAATTCGGCTGGAGTGTGGTGCTGATCACATCACCTCCAAAATGACCTCGATCGAGAATGTGTGGGTGTACCTTCTTATCTCCTAAATGTGCCTACGAAACATTGTCCTGTATGCAAGGGAATTTTATCTTATTATCAACCCATACCGGTGAGAGTTTTTCATAAGTAAAACTTTACGTGCTTTATGGGCTTGAGTAATGTCTATACCCTATCTCGGGTATCTCTGGAGCAAAGTTACAGTTAATGTTAGAGAAGGGTTGAAAGCGAATGGGCGGAGCGAATCAGTACGCGTTGATGTAAAATACTGGTAGCGGTAGTCTATTTTCCCCTCCATGCAATTCCGTTCACTCTGACGTGATTATTGGTCGAGATCTCTTTAGACTCTACTTGCGCAGAGATTTGGTTTCATTTCATTTCACAAACTATTGTCATGTCGTACATTTCTGGGTAGAAAGTAAACTTCAAAATATTTTCTCGAGTTTTGAAATATTTCCATGGGATAAAATGCAAACAACCACACCCCTCTCAAATAGAATCATCTCCCGTAACCCATCATTTTAACAAAAAATATACTAAACAAGTATTATCCGGAATAGAAGTTTAAAATAAACATTCCTTTTGCCAAAATGTAATTTTCTATAATATCTTTCATTGAAATAAGTACCGGTAATTGTGTTATATTATCTGTCTCTAATTCCCATTATAAACATAACGTTCCAATCTGCTCCATATCATACTTCATATCAACAATTCCCTACGTAACTGAAAATGAAATCCCGCTATAGATACATTAACAAAACAAACAAACAAAATCCAATTTTTTGCAATTTGCTACAATCGCGAAACGTTAAATCACAAATACAATTGTCTTCAATTGGGCAACCAGTATACCTATCAAAGTATTTTTATTGTAGAATATTGAACGAACACAGAAATCGTGAAAAATTTACAACTATCTGTTGCATATACCGACCATGGTGATCTTCAACATCTGCAATCTATGACAATCTCATATTAAGAAAGCAACTCACTTTATTCATTGTGGCTTTCGAAGCCTATGTCAGTCAGCAATGATCGTCTATCTTTAACGTAATCCACATATCCATCACACAGGAATTAAATAAACACGATCTAAATCTATTCCTCGAAACGTCGGGTACAGAGTACAGAAATGATCTAGAACATTTCTGCACCTCGGACAAACCTACAAGCAATTCAATATTTCTAATATTTTCACTGACAGTAGAAGAATTTCTACTTACCATTTCTGTAGACTTGATTACTACCTGTGGACAAGTAACTGCAGACTCCTATTTTCCCTTAGCTTTTATATTTAAAAAAATGCCCAATTCAAATTATAATTATTCAGTGCAAGAATATTCAGGCCTCTAATTTTTTCAACGTCTTAAAATTTCTTTAATAATTATAATGCATCGTAATAAATCTAGCGATACAGAAAATTTTGTCCATGCTTTATTATGAAGCTATAATATTCCGTAAAGCCAGATAGATATGCAACTTGTTTCGCATAGTTCGTATTACTATTTTTTCACTTATAAAATAATATTATATATTCGTTCTGTGACAAAAATATCACGGTCCAGAGTGAAGAACTTCATCTGTTTCTTATTATTATCATTTAAAACACAATAGTTTTATGATACTTTTTATTTGGACTTGGTCTTTTGAAATTATGGAACATAGAAGTGTTGCGCTGAAGACAGTTATATCAAAAATAATAAAATTCCTCGAGCGAGAAAAATAATATCAAATTTTTCATATTTTAATTTTTAAGCTTGTATTAAGAAGATAAGATTTGTTATTTGACCGTGAAACGATAAGGAATTTTATGTGATTTCTTTTATTTTCTGTACTAGAAATGGAACTAACAGCGTTATCTGTCGTTATTTTTACGAAGACACGTGAGCGTCTTCTACTTGAGCTGAGGATGATACCCAATTTATTTATCGATAGACCTTTCTTTGTCCGATTTACAAGGTCACGAAAACTTACAGTTCAGCACTTAGGAAAATACTTCCGGCAAAACCGTGGTCGTATATATAGTTCACGTAAGGGGGGTTAAACTTTTGGTATTATTAGGCTTGTTATATTTCATAAGTGAAAATTCAGGACACTTCTGACCTGAAGCTGGTTGGGGAGCGCGGGTTGTGGAGGGTGGGGGTGGGGAGGTGCAGGACCCGACAATATTGTGTGTATGTACATATCCATTCTCATATTCTTCACACTGCTTGCAGAGATACAAATCTTTTTTCTAAGTATATCATTGACATAGGTGTGTGCAGACTGTGTGATTAGCGGGGACAAGAGACTTGATGAAAGTTCAGTCAGGAAAGAAGAAACTAATTTTCTCACTCTTTTAGTTTTATTGCATTGAGGGTATGTGCGTATCTAATAATATACTCGTGTATGCATATATATGTGTGTATATATATATATATATATATATATATATATATATATATATATATATATATATATATATATATATATATATGTGTGTGGGGGGGGTGTATTTTGCAAATTATTTAAATGCATTACATAATCAATTCATCCTCCCCATAACAAATCAAGAGCAAAAATTATATAAATTGTCTCTGAAATATAAGCGTACCTTTTTCTTCGAACCATTGTTCCTGCATTTAAGTAAAACTGTTTAGCAGCAACAGTCTGAAGTTCTTATTTATTATTTTTTCTCTCTCTCGTAATTAACAATGCAGTAGAGAAAAGAAGTAAATTGCGAGCGAAGTGCCCAAGAAAAAATTCTGATCCAAATTTTAGCAAACTGAAAACACTATTGATTTAATAGGGCACAAAAAATCATAGACCGCCATAGCATTCTCTTTACTTTTTTTCATTTAGATTGTTTGGCGCCGAGGTCAAATTCTCGATAAAATTTTAAATCGGGGGGGCAATTTCCCCTCTGTGTCCCACTGCAGATTCTCTTGGCCGTCTGGAAGAAATAATGCAAGAAAGACGTAAAAACTAACAACTTCTTGAGTATTTTTGTCCTGTAACTCTTAGATTCTGCTAGCCTTGCCTTCTTTTACTTAAATGTATGCCCTCCTTGCCCCCCCCCATTGATTTCTGCACAATGCACCCTTTACTCCGTAGCTGCATTCAACTTTCGTCAGCTTGAATGTACTTCATTTTCTTTGAGAATATTATAGTGTTTAATAACGGCAATAAGAATCCTCTATAGTAAATTTCTAGATAAAAGTTTAATATAGGAGGATGGACATCTGGAAGGGAGTTACAGCAATTTACATTAATTGAGGACTAAAAGTGGTAAACGTTGTAAATGCCAAAAGCGAAAGTGTTGGGAATTCGCATCGTTCAGCACATCAGTCCGTAAGAACGTTCACACTAGTGACCTCCTTACACGCTATTTGAACTAGGCTACCAGCCACTTTTCACGTTTACAACATTATAAACCATGACACATTTCACAGTTTAAAGTGGAAATCTGTGTTTGAATAATTTGGCACTTACATCGTTTACCAATTTTAGTCCCCAATTATTATAATGGGGATGCGGAATGCGATAATTTCAAATTCAAGTAGTATTTTCTTGAGCGAGCAACACTATTATCGTAATAATATGACCCATGGAAAAGTACCTTGCTTGTCCCTGCGTGGAAAATATCTGGGGACGTGCATGATTTCGGGGGGGAAGGGGCACTTTTTTAATATCTCTTTTATAATACTGTAATGTTCACAGTACCGAACAGTACACCTTTTGAGGTGTTCAACATTACATTGCACTGAATGAAATCTATTTGGTTAGAACAAGTGAAGATGTTTCAAACTCCCCACAGGATACACAGTGAAGAAACTGAAGAGTTTGCTGAAATATTTCTCTTCTACTAATATATTGTAATCAGTGGCATGCTCAGAATTTTCGAGAGGAGGGGGTTAAGTGTGCATTTTTGGTGGTCATCTTTCATTTTGCCATCTATTCTTGCATCTTCGTTTTAGGAATACTGGGCTAAAGGGGGGGGGGGGTAATAACCTCCACCAACCCCCTTGGGCACGCCACTGATTGTAAGGCCCGTAAAGCTTCTACAAATTGTGAATAAAATTCCACAAGTCACACTACTTAGTATTGTCACTTTTCTGTTCATGTTGTGTCAAACAACTGAGAATGTTACGGTGTTTCCCTGGTTTTCTTGCACTGCCTTTTTAAAAAAACCAAATTCCTTTAAGAAAACTCGAAGGAAAGAAATTATAACTGATTTGACAGTCCCAATGCAGTTTCTTAACGCAGAAATTCCGAAACTATCAGTCCCATCTATAGTGTGTGAAATTACGTAATGTTCTTCCCATAGGTATCCCGTACTGTACATCTCGAATTTAGGAGAATAATATAAGTGCGAAGAAATGTTTATGACAAGCGGATAGAGCAGGTATTCTGGTAATTTTATTGAACCATAAGGGGGTTTGGACCGTTGAATCCCCCCTTAAATACGCCCATGGGCACAATCATTTACAGTTACCTCCAATTGGAAAGTGAAGAAGCCCTGCGTAATGTCCTTAAGAAAGGAGATCTGTAATGAGTATCTTGGTTTTCTAGTATGTATGCAGTAAACCTACTCGGCAATTTCATTGGGTTTGAATTGGGCTAATATCGAGACCACACTTCAAGAATCGTGACCAGATCCTTCAAGTCTTGTCCGACGATTCCAAGAGGCACGTATTGAGAAGATTTAATTTTCTTATTTTCCTTTTTTAAATTTTTGCGTCGCTTTTCTTCCACGTTTGGATAATCGCGACGATGAAGATGAATGATGATAATATTATGAAATCAATGACACACACTGATTAAAAGGACACTCACAGAGAACACCCATGCCCTGGCCGGCATTCGACCCCGGGACCCCTGGCGTTATAACGCGATGTGCTAACCACTCCCTCACTTAAACCGGAACGTATCGAGAAGGGAATGCAATATAATGTCCTATTTCGAGACTTGTGTGAATGAGATTTCCAATTATGAACATTTCGTTTAGAACAAAATTGCAATACTATTCGAATTTTAGGAGTACGAATTATAGCGAAGAGGCGACTGACTGAGTAGAGATAGTTTCTTGCTAGTGACTAAAGCTTGTGTTTTTCACTACGATTCCTACCTAAGTAAGCCATTATTTTGCCACCTATTTTCACTCACTTTATGCTCAGAATTTACAAATTTAACATTATTGACAATGACGATTGTACTGGTGGGGATCGGAGGGCTAGTTCCTCTGCCAGCAATTCCTACTACTCCCCGTTACGAGCAAAGCATACACACCTTGTCAATGATACTTCCATTATTAAAAGAAAACACTAAATTACTTTCGCATTATTAGTAAATCTATAATTATTGCAACTGAGATAAGCTGGTCTATGTGGAAGGGAATGAGGAGGCAAAGATATAAAACATACAATATGCATTCCTTCTCAAATATCAAACCTAGTACTCAGAAAACCCTACTAATAGTATAATTCTGATTTGGTTGTACCTTACTCAAACTGCTCTGACACGGATACCTGATATTATTTTATCAGAAATAGTAGAAAATATCATGTTGATGATTGATTTATATATTTGTCTTATTTTACTCGCTTTTCTGTCACTTTTGGCTAGTCATACATCACTCATTAGAACAATTTTCATATTGTTTTCACTACGTGAGATGACATTTCATTTACATTTACGATAAAATAGTGGTTTGGGTGTAATAACAGTTTTCATTAATTAATTTAGAGATGCATTTTTATTTGTTGAGTTAGTGATTAGGTTAATTCGTAATTTTTCGCGGAAAGAGGGAACCACAGCTGAAAAAAATACACAAATTGCATTTTTGAGGTCAGGAGTTCGTTTTAACATCGCTTTTTGCACACATAGGCTAATCACGACTCTGGATACATTTAAATTGGAATCTGAAACATTATGCGACCTGAATGGAACTCGGAAAAGGACACACTGATTACAAGACGTCCATACATTACCACTATGGTCTGGCGAACGCCAATAATAATGAGGGGTTGTGGGAGGGGGAATGGGGTGACGGAAAGTAGAAAATAAATTGTATTTTGGGGGTATTTAATGTTATATTTATTTTGATACATGTGTGTGGGGGTGGGGAAGGGGGAAAAGAGAGGAACAGAAAGATATTGGGAGAGAGAGGACGAAGAGGTGATTGTAGAAAAGGTTTTATTTGACGTTCAGTAATAAAAGCAATCATATCAATAATTATTATTTTATAAATACCATATTTCATGTAAATTTGTTTTAGAAATGGAGGCGGAGAGCTGTTTGTTTAAGTTCAGTGCAGGATAACATGTGGAGACACATACTGGTTCGTATCTCACGTTAGAGTGACACCCAGTTCGATAACCACTAGCTCACGAGTTCGATACTTCATACGGCATGATTATAAGTTAAGACCAATTCGTTCAATGTAAATTAGAAATATAATCCCCACCCGTCTCTTTATAAACAACACATCCAAACGCTTCTCTGTAGCTAATGAAATAAAGGTGTATGAATGTCCAAAATATTTAAGCGAAATCTAATGAAAAACTAAATATGCTGACCAAGGCAGTAATTTATTTTATTAAAAACATAAACTAAACGTAACGTTTCAACCTTCTAGCAAGGTCTTCATCAGACTCTGTATCAAGTACAAAAGTAACAACATACACAAAAAGGGCATTATATATACACAAACATTACTCCCTCCAGACTATTAGAAAGTTGTCAGGAACTTTCTAGCAGGTGGCTTTCACTTGCCAACTGTACGTTCACCTAAAAGGCTAAACATAATTACTTTGATATAGAATGTGGTTGGACTTTTTTATCTCACGCTCTCTTTCCTTTATTTTTCTCCCTTCTCCTCTCCTCTTTCTCTCTTGTCCTTTCCACTCTTTCTAACACCTTCTTCCATTCTTTGTTTAACTTCAGTCCCCCAATCCAGTTCATTAAGTCTTCTTCACCTTTCTTCTCTATTTCTTTGGCTTCCTTCCATTTTCTCACTAGTATTCTCTTCTCCCTTCCTATCTGCTTAGCCTCATCCCACTGTATGTCATGTCCTGTTTCTCTCGTGTGTTTAAATATAGCATTTCTCTCTCTCTTAAGTCGTACATCATCCATATGTTGTTTCATCCTGTCTTTCAGCCTCTGACACTCTGACATTCTTTACATTTCACTTCGTAGATAATCCCTTCCTCTTCCTCTTCTTTGTTCTCCTTTTTCTTGCTTGCATTCTTCGCTATTCCTAAGATGCTTCTCCCTCCCTTCCTGTAAGTTTTAATTCCCTCTTTCCAAAGCACTTTGCATATTTTTTTTGTGGTCTTCCCCATACTCCTTATTCCAAACCTTCTCTCCTCTTTCTGTTTCTCTTCCAATCCTCCCCTGCCCGTTTTCTTACTTCTTCTGTTTATGTCCAGTCTATCCTGCTTCTCATAGCCATTCTTTTCCAGCTGTTTCCATAGGCTATTTATTTTGCCTTCTTTTTCATATTCTTTCATTTGTGTATATATAATGCCCTTTTTGTGTATCTTGTTACTTTTGTACTTGATACAGAGTCTGATGAAGACCTTGCTAGAAGGTTGAAACGTTACGTTTAGTTTATGTTTTTAATAAAATAAATTACTTCCTTGGTCAGCATATTTAGTTTTTCATAATCATGGAAACAAGGCTTAATGGTGTTATAATCGAAATCTAATATATTTAAGACGCAATCGCTTTACATGGAGAGGCTACAGCTTCGAAAATTGAGGCTGTGACGTGGTTTCTTTTAGTGGTAGGGTAGATATTGGTATGGCAAGCTTCTAACGTGCACTGCCAGTAATTTCCGAGAAAGAAACTTCATTTTATTTTAATATTGTAAAGTGGTTCTGTGATAGGCTATCAGTATCACACGCCGAAGATTATAGGTATGACTTCTGTTCTATTACCCCTATTATCATTATATAGAGCAACTAAGTATTGTATTTAATTAATAATTTAAAGAAATAAAAATGTTATCTAATTTTAAAAAAAAACACTTCTTTCAAATGATTTTTCAATGTTATTTTTGAAAATAATTTTTCAGAATATGTTTTTGAATTTCTCATCATTTTACAAATATAGCAAAACTTTTAAATATGTTTTTATAATTTTCAATTCAGAAAACCATCCCCATGATCTTGGCGTGCTCGTAGTCTTCGTCGGATAAAACTGTTTCCGTCAAGGTGGAATCGAAAGCCTCTTTCGGCGGCAGTGTTGTTTCGTCGAACTTGGTCTTGCAGTCGACGTACTCGTAGGGATACACGCCTTTCCTACGAATAAGATCCAATGGCACATTTTTAAAGTGTTCTCTGGTGACTTCCAACCTGTCCAATTTGGCGACGCACTTTTCCAAGCTTGCCTGGAGGAAGCGGTAGGAGTCCAAGAATCGCATCTCAACTTGGTCTTGTTTGGGAAATTTACCCTCGGCACACATGGAACAGGCATCTCGGCAGGGAATTTTTGTTTTACCATTCACAAGGTGGTAATCGGGTGGTACATTCACCCACTTGCTGACAGTCATATATTTTTCATCGGTCTCAGCAATCACTTCGATACGATGTTTATCGTATCCAAGTTCCTTAACAAAATGATGTACGTCGTAATTACTGAGACCATGCATAAATATCGGCACGAACTTCGCTGTTTGCGTTTTTAAGTTGCATTTCCCTCAATACGTCCCAATGTCGTGTCCTGTTATGTGATCATGATGGCATGTTTTCATTACTATTCTATCGGACATATCAGTAAATTTGTCATTGCAATTTTCGCAGTGTGTTGATGATTCATGTTTCTCTCTCTCGATGTTCGTGAGAGGCAACATCTTCTCCGTGAGGAGAACTTTCCTGCATTTTTTTTTTACTTCTCTCACAAGAGATTGGAGAAATTGTTTACCTGCCTCGGGTTCCTGGTAAATAAAGGGGCCTTTACTCTTCGCATCTGCTCCTTCGTTCCAGTGGACGTAATAAGCATAGCTGCAGGGTTCATGTTCCTGATACGCTGTAGTTGAGGACTTTGCTGGATCGGGATCGCAAATAGCCATCGGTTTCAGGAAAGCTTCGAAGTCGGCAACAATCATCACCGGGGCTTCCAGCAGGACCTTGTGGTTTTTGAACTTGTGGAAACCTTCCGGGAACACGAACCTTGCAGCTTTATGTCGTCTGTAATCCTTCAGGTGCTCTTTCAGCTTGTCTTTGGCCGATCTGAACCATGCCCACCGAAGAATATTAGGCATCTGTGGCATATTTCGATGTGATGTTGATGTTTTGTTATTCCACTTCGGACCAGTCTTGATAGATCACTGATGATGCAATAATGATGATTTTCCTCATTTTTTTATTAGCAGCAAGTCTATCATTTTAACTTCTTTACCTTCTTCGTCAATGTCGCTGATCCGAAGCGGATCTATTTGCAACTCTTTCACCTTTTTGGTATCGTGACGATATCCATAAACGTTGACGGCGATTGGGACTGCAATCTTCTCGATGTAAGCCTCCTCGAATTTTGCAATTTCGTGAAGCTCGACAGGAAACTCGATGTCCCGAAACTATAGGTTCAATTCTTCTGAATACCGCTTATAGCTCGACACACAGCACGGTTTTTTTTTCGCTGGATGCAAATGGCCAATAATGCACCATTTGAAACATTGTGTATCGTTGTTCTTGATGTTCAAAACTGCTTTTTTGTTTTCAATCACCTCTGGGAGCTTCACGTACTTTGATCCGGAAAATGGTGTATATTTGCTTACGCAAATATCTAGTGTGTGCGTTGTGTTGCAGACACTCCACCCGGAACCCTTCGCTTGGAACTCCTCGTGTTTCCGAAGAAGCTCCCCCGTAAACCCATCGTAACGATCGCCAATCCCCGGCCTGTCGATTTCCAGTACGTGTTGCTGCTGGGTTCTATGGAAGAACACATGAATGTCCCCCGGTTGTTTGTAAATTTTATAACCTAATATCAGACTGACTTTAAAAGGACCCCTATCGAGAATTGGGTTTAAAATTTTTATCGCTTCCTCCTTCTTATCCTCTAGGAATATACTTGCGCTACAGGGCGAATTCCCGTTGTTCAGGCTGTAGTCGGCCAATTTCTTCCTGAAAGATGTTCTCTTAGGTAAAATGGGTTCGGTATCCCCGTCACATACAGGCTCCGGGAGTTTCATTTTCTTTTGAACAGACGGTGCTTGGCTGGCATCGTCGTCGGGAAGCTTGTGTTTTTGCACACGACAAAGTTTTTGATGTTTGGCCAAATTTGACGATGCTATGATTTTTCCACATTTTTCGCAAAGCTTGCTTTCGTTGGGAGTTTTTCTCAGGTTTCGAAGGCGCTGTTGACATCTTGCTTTGTGCCGGTTGAAATTGGATTTGGTTTGGAGAATGCTACAATATGGACATATGACTCTGAGCTCTTTCGTCTTGTAGACAGAAGATGAAGTGATGGCTCTTGCAATGGGTCCATTTTCTGGAATGCAGAAAGCCATATTTCAGGTATATTTATTTGGGGGGGGGGAAAGTCATTGGTATACAGTACATTGGTAAAAGTGATAGATTACCTAAATAAACAGTGAGGCGCATCGAGATGCCAAACAATATATTTGGGCACTCCAGAGGCAGCGGCACTGACGTCGAGCCGCCCGACAACACTCAAATTCTAAAACTCGACCAGCGAGTGAAGAAACTTCGTAGCGACTTATTGACTCTCCAGAATACTCTTTCCTCGAGTCTACAAGATGAAATCACGAGTCTACAGACAACGCTAGTGGATTCTATCCTCAAAATCGAAGCGGAACTCGTTTCCCTGGTCGCCAAGTATGCCGATTTAGCATCTTTGGAAAGTTTGACGGACATTCAGGAAGCGATTACCTACCTTCGAGACGAACTGTTCAAGCTTCAGAAATCTGGAGACGTCCTTCAGCTGAAAACCAAATTTGAGGAACAGAATGCGAACATTCAAGCTAGATTGAGCGAGCTTGAAAGCATCATCGCAGGTATCAAGATTCAACTAGAAACGAACTCGTCAGCTGAAGGCATTCTCCTGATCAAACAGGCGGTATCAGACTTACGAAACGAAATCGGGAGCTTTAGAGATAGTTTTGTTTCACTGAAATCATCCGCTGAATTGGAGAAGTCGGTGAAAACCATCAGGGAAAAACTTCAAATCGTCGAAGAGTCAATCAACAACCTTCCGTCGTATGAGGAAATCAAAGTCATAGGGAAGTCAGTGACCAATATAAAGCTCCAGCTCGAAACATACGAGGATTTCTGGAAGATCTAAGGCACCGTGGCATACATCGAAGACACTTTGGCAACCATGAAAACCGACCTCGCAAATATTCAGGAAGCGTTGGAATCGAAATTGCCTGGTATCACCGATACCCTAAGCATAGTACAGCAGCAGATTGCCAGGCTGGAAAGCCTGAACATCCAAACTGAACTTTCCCACTTCCACCATCTGATCGATGATATACAGAGCAAGTTGGAAATCCTCCAGCAATCCACGTCCACGCAGGATGACATGACGCGACTCCAGGATGCCCTGAGTACCGTGGCCGACGCCACAGAGTTCGAAGCCGTGAAGAATGTCTTGGCCTCACTACAGGGTTCCGTGGCCACTTTACCAACATCGCAGGAATTGAAGGGTGTCAAGCGAACCGTGAACCGAATACTCAAATCCGAGGACATAAAAAAACATCCAAGAGGAAATTGCTCAAATTCGAGGAAACATCGCTGCCCTGCCCACCAACCAACACATCGATCAGCTGCATGCTCTGTTTGCCGAAATCAGAAACCAAGTACACGATCTCGCAACGCAAAATTTAAAGTTGAGACTCGTAGAAAGCCTGCAGCAGATTGTTACCAATGTCAAACTTCAAATCGGGAGCGTGGAAAAAGTCAAGAATCGGCCTTGACGAGTTTCAGTACTCAGCTTCGCGATCTGAACGAGCAGCTCAAGGCGCTCAAGATCATGATCAAGATGTCAAGATCATTCCTTCGTACAACAACATCATCACCTACATCACCGAACATCTGGGACCCGTGCAGAACAAACTAGACGATGTCCAGGATGAACTTCGAAATAATATCAACACATTGAACACCAACCTCGATAATTTGAAATCGAGAACGGTCATCGAGTTGTACAGCATCCCGAATCGAGAGTTCCCTTCCCCTTTCAATCCTCGCAGCAAACTCTCCCTGCTGAATTCCGTCAAAGTCTACCATCAATTTTACAAAATCCTATCGTCATCGTGTTTCTTTTCTTGCATAATATCCAGTAATTGAAGACAGACTAAAGGAATTTTGTTATAAATCATATAATAGTCAAGTTTTTACTTTGCTATGTAAACAAAGAAGCTGGAAATGAATCTCTCTATGTGCATTGAGGATATTATCTTTACATTTCACCTTTTTTCCCACCCTCCTGACTATAGGACTAAAATTAAATATAAACAGCATGAAGAGTGTCAATATTCATCTTAGATAGCAAAAAACTTTGGATTCACTAGTGCGATTAGCTACCGATTCTCCTGCCTGAAGAGCGACGGTTCGCCTCACATATTTAGCTTATTGATAACGCAGTAAAAGCATTTCCTGCAAAGCAAACAACATTAAAATCCTTTACTTCTGTGCACTCAGTTATCATTTTCTTGGTTAATAATGAAAGAAAAGAACCGGATAGCGAAAAGTGCCCCTGGGCCTCGCTAGAGGCCAATCTTGAATTTTATTTTCTCGCGCTTTTTTGTGTTGTGGAAAACATGAAGGTATGCGGCCCCCTTTACTCTAAAGGGGAAACAACCACGAAGGCACTAACAGGAAGGTAATGCCTGGACCGGCGGGGCGTGGAATTCAGAGGCTCATGAAAGGCTTCGAGGCACACGTACACGCATGCGCAAAAACTAAAGAATAATAATAATAATAAGAGCTTAAAAGTCTTCGGCTCGTACGGATAAGCAAGGGTTCTACTCGACTAGCTGGGAATTTTTTTTTTAAAAAAGAGTTAGGTTAGTTTAGATCGTAATAGATTATAAAAAAAAAAGGGCGTAAAAGGGAAGGACACACCCATTTTTCTCGTTCACTTTCGGTCACGTGACCTGGGGCTACGGGGCTCGATTCGGCGGCTTGAAAGCGTAAAAAAAGCACCTCGTAAAAGGGAACGACTCGCCCGATTTGCTCGTCAATTTCCGGTCACGTGACCTGGGGTTACGGGGCTCGATTCGACGGCTGCCAAGTTGACAACACTGCTAGTGACGTTAACATACACCGTAAAAATCTACGACCTCTTAAAAATATGCAACGTAAAAGGCTACGACGAGTTGGCAACACTGCTAATGAGGTTAACATACATCGTAAAAGAATACAAAAATATACACCTAAAATAATACAAAAATATATACCGTAAAAGGTTACGATGAGTTGGCAATACTGCTAGTGAGGTTAACATACACCGTAAAAGGCTACGGCTCACCCGATTTGCTAGTACGTACACTAACGCGCAAAAAAAGCTTGTGAAAGGCTACAGCTCGTCCGATTTGCTCATACATAGACTAACGCGCAAATATAGCTCGTATAAGGCTACAACTCGTCCAATTTGCTAGTACGTACACTAACGCGCAAAAATAGCTCGTAAAAGGCTACGACTCGTTCGGACACACGTACACACACGTGCAAAAACATGTAAAAATATACACCGTAAAAGGCTACAACTCGTCCGATATGCTCGTACGTACACTAACGCTCAAAAATAGCTCGTAAAAGGCTACGACTCGTCCGGGCACACGTACACTCACGTACGAAAAACGTAAAAAAATATACACCGTAAAAGGCTACGACTCATCCGATTTGCTCGTACGTACACTAACGCGCAAGATTAGTGGGGACAAAAGACTTGATGAAAGTTCAGTCAGGAAAGAAAAAACTAATTTTATCTCACTCTTTTATTTTATTGCATTGAGGGTATGTGCGTATCTTTTATTATACTCGTGTATGTATATATATACATAGAGAAGCTCACCAGGTTAGGCTGCGAGAGCCCGGGGCACATCTGGCGCAGTGAACTCCCTCTGCTGTATTCTTCCCGTGTTTTATCTAGCTCGACGGAAGAAGCCGAAAAAAAGCAAGGGGGAAAATTGGACTTTGGAGCACGTGCACTTCCGAAAGAACACTCAACAGATGGCAGCAACTGTTCGGAGAAGGCCGATAGCGGTCGAGGTACGAGTATTTAAGGTATTTTTAGTTTCGTTTAGCTTCTGTATTGGGGAAAAGTAAGCAGTTATTAATATATTATAATGCAAGTACGTTTGCATGCATTGTTATAGTAATTCCTAAAATCTTCGATGCTTTTCGCCATCCATTTCGGAAAAAATTAAGGCAGAAAACTTCCTCAAAAACTTTATTGCAAAGAGTTGTCGCGCACACGAAGCCTTGCAGTTGCATGGCAGAAGGTTTTGTTGTCAAACACTATATCACCAAAATGATCAGAGTTGCACTTACATCGACACTTTAAATATGTTGCTTAAACCTTTAGATAATGTAGACGAGTCAAAAAGAAAGAAGACGAAGACACTGCTAGTGGAAAATAATATTTATCTTGGTACACATGTATGCGAGTATGGATAAATATCCATTGTATTTTTATTGAAAAGAAATTGCAATTATTATAAACTCCTACAGGTAACTTAAGATAATAATTTTAAGTGTCGCAAATTGCAATTCACATCATGAAATTACAAATAGCTATTGAAATTGAAATAATAATAATAATAATTCGTCGGTATCATGGTTAGTTGAATTGGTGGCGGGATTAATTCTTAGGAGTAGGTACAATAATTTCCAACACTAAATGAGGACAGAAGAAGGCATTTCAATAGTTCAAACTGTTTACCTTAGTAATTTTTCCATGTTTTTTTTCCTGGGTAATGACGGGCGAGTGGGATGTTAAGCGGAAACCATAAATCGAAACAGTGGCGGCGATTAGTGGGGCGAGGGGGCAGTTTGCCTTACACTTTTTCCCTCGCACTATGCTAAACCTTTGTATACAGAGGGAAATATACTGTCTTTGCCCCCCCCCGCAGTTTTGGCTTCTTGCACCCCCGGTTCCGGAACTTAATCGCCGCCACTGAATCGAAATAAATGAAAATTGACTTATGTTTCGTAAATAATGGATTTTCCCTGGGCTCTCTGGCGGAGGAGCTAGCACAATACAAGGTACCAGGCTCGTATTCTTCATAAAACATACATTATTATATTCACATTTCATGTTTTACTTTATTTTATTATTCCTTCCTTGTACTCTACAATTTTTTAACCTTTTTGTATGTTCAATTAATCAGCGTCACTCACATTTAGCGTTTTCTTCTTTATGATTGTGATCAACGATTGATTTTCTGAAATTCTCTTAATTTAGGCTGGGTGTGAACACCCAGTGTACAAATCCAGTCAGGAAGTTCGGAACTCCATCAGGATGTGTGCTGCCTTAGCATTCTTAAAGGCAACGGAAGTGGAGGAAGGATGGATTCATATCCATAGTCAGCCAGAACAAAATGAAGAATTGACTGAATTTTTCGACTACTTTGTAGACCAGTGGTTGGAAAATCCACATGTTCCAATTGACATGTGGAACTGCCACCAAAGGAGACACATGACAAATAACGCGGTTGAAGGATGGAACCACCGATTGAACTCAGTCGTGGGTAAACCACGCCCCCGAGTGAAATATTTGATTATGTACTTGAAGAAAGAAGCAGAACATTCAGATGCTAAGATTGTAAGTATGGAGCTGAATATTCAGGGTGGCTCAAAAAGTTACTTAACACCCCCGGTACAAGGCCACTGCAGCGCGCAACATGGAAATGGTGATGACCAATCATTATCAGGCCAAGTGGGAACCACATTGACGCCACCCGCGTGGTCGGCGGCCATCTTGATGTCAGCCATCTTGAATTCAACTTCAGAATATTAAATGGGAAGGGGGTGATATGATATATCAAATCAGGCTAGAATTTCACGAAAAATGCAATGGTGAAGAATTTTTTTATGTATCTTTAACCAGTAAAAACTTATGACTGAATTCTTGTACCAATTTTCTCCTTTTCAAGGTGTTAGAAAAATGCCTTAAAATTTGTTTAGCGCATCGGTAACACATCTAGATCAAAGTGACATCTAGGGAGAGAAGTTCAAACGCCATTGCACAAGATTTTAATTGGATACATCCATGAAAAGCTGCGCACTATGAATGGTTGTCGCAAACAATTACCAGTGTGACGCTTCCATTGAATTAAAAGTCCTTCACAGTGAGAAGGCTAATGTTTATGTCAGGCAACCGTAAGCTGCCTGTTCCTGGAATTCGGACGAAACGCTACGCCACGGTACTAACCACTCCGCCACGGATGCCGGCATCGAGATGCGAATGAGACTTAATGTCCTCTTTCGAGACTTCGGTGAATGAGATTCAAATCATGATTATTTCGTTTAGATCAAAATTGTTTTGCTGTTCGTCTTATTGTAGACACTTTTTCAAACGGGACAATCCCGGAAAAATGCCCTCCTCCACTCTCATACATTCGGAGGTATGCTCTATTGTCCCGTTGCCTTAAATTATACCGGAACGTCAGGGATGCGAAATATGAACCGGACCCCCCCTTTTTTTTCACATGATGGTATGATTATTATTGGAGACATACCGAAAAGGCGGCTGACTGAGTATAGATAGTTTGTTTTCAGAGACTAAAACTTGTTTTTTCATTGCGATGTCTAGCTAAATAAGCCATTTGATGCCACCTATTTTCACTCACTTCATTCTCAGAGGTTACCAATTCAACATTATTGACAATGTCAATTGCACTGGCGGGGGTAGAAGGGCTAGTGTCCCTGCCAGCAACTCCTACTACACCCCTTTACGAGCAGAGCAGACAAACCTTGTCAAGGCGACTTCCATAAGTAAGAGAAAACACTTCATTACTTTCGCATTTTTCAGTAAAACTAAAATTATTCCAACTGAGAAAATCTGGTCTATGTTATCATGCCATAGGAGTGTGAGAAGGGATGACAAATTGAAGGGATTGAGGAGGCAAACATATAAAAATATAAAATATGTATTCCTTCTCAAATATCAAAGCTACTACAGTAGTAGGAGACTGATTTTGTTTTACCTTATGCAAACTGCTCCGACACAGATACCCGGTGTTATTTTATCAGAAATTTTAGAAAATAGATATTGATTAATTTATTTGCTTCATTCTACTTCGCTTTTCTTCCACTTTCTCTTTTGGCTAATTGCAAAGACGGCACTGACTGCGAGTCAAGACGGCAGAGCCTCGTTAGTCTTCAAAATTCAGTCCAGCTGCACAGCGTGGAAGGGGGTTTGACATTTGGGTGTTTTGAGGAAGTAACTGCAAAATGTTTATGTGAAATATATATTAAGCGTCATACTGACTACGATCATTGATGTCATGATGTCATTAAGCAAATATGAAATGTACACGCTCTCAGCTGTCAAGATCAGCCACAAACCCATTGCATACGTTCAGCATTAGTACCCAGATTAATATGTGATATGTGTGTTTTAATAAGTATTTTTTATAATTCTGTGTATCATTCGTGTCTCGGGTGTCGCGACAAGACGACACCGATAAAGACAAACATTTACAACTCTAGATCTGTGTTGTGTTGTGTTGCAGACAAAATTTCCCCTTTGCAAAGGTCAAAATTTCGCCTGTTCGTCCAATTTTTCCCTTCATACAAAGAACTCGCACAATAATGATAATAGTAGTTAGTAGTATCAGTAGTAGTAGTGTCAGCAATATTTTCATTGGCCCATGTTCGTACATATTAGAATCAAAATGTTTTACAAATTCATCACGTACTAGTACTTGCTAATAGCCTAGTTATCGCTACCGCACCAGACGTCTAGAAAGCCAGGCATGAATATACAATTGTGTTTGTTCCTTCACCCATTCATTCATCCTCATCGTCTTTTTAACCGAATACGTAGGAAAAAGACGTAAATATTTTATAAATATGTAAGTAGACACTAGGCTTATACTGAAGAACTAACAGCAAAGGATTATGAATATGAAAATGGAACTAGTATAATCTTTAATACATATAATCTGTTCCAATATTGAGCCTGATGGTTTCATATTTCCATGTAATTTTTGTATCTTTCATGGAATTCCCTTTTTAGTTTAAATTCGGTCCGAATTTCCCTGCAAAAATGAAATTTTCCTTCATGTGGCAACACTGCTGTAGATGAGACTGTGCCAAGTTTCGTTTCGTCTCGGTGTCATCTCTAGATCTGTACAGGGCGATGGTATAGTCGTCGTCTTGCAATGAGGGAGTCTCGTGTTCGACACCCGGTGGAGACACATGTTGGTTCGACACCCGGTGGAGACACACGTTGGTTCGACACCCGTTGGAGACACATGTTGGTTCGGATCCTCCTCGAACTGTAGTTCCAGTCCCAATTAACCTCTTTGTGCACAAAGTGGACTTAAAAACAAAAAATCAAAACTCTAGATTTGAACCTTAGAAATACCGACACTCAAAATTCTATTTCAGTGCACTGGTAGGTAAGAAGAGTTAAAAATTCAGTCGTCAGGTGATGACTATAGTGAATTTTCATCGCCCTACATTCTGAGCTAGTGTCCAGCCCGTTATCTTCTTTCAATCAGCCCCACCACACAGTATAGTGGTTAGCGACACACCGCCAAACAATATGTTCGAATTCTGAGCGTGCGAGTTGGATTCGCTTACGATGGTAGTGTTGTTAGTATTTATTTATCCTTTTCATCAGTTTAATTAACCTAAGAAACATAGAAAAGTCAAGAAAATTAATTAAAATATCGAACATTACACGTTATTGTTTACCTTTATTGATAGATTAGTTTATCTCTTGTAAGACATTACATTTTAATATGATTCTTTTGTGTAGACAAAAATGATTGCCTGTTACATGATACTGGATGATGTCCTGGGAAGTAGCGTACGTTTATAAATAAGCACAATAAACATGTCTTAAACAAGTAAACAAATACATTATCTTGAACTTCGAATAATCGAATTTTTCATTCGAAGTAATTTTTTCCCCTCTATAGATATTTAGCACCATTGTTTTCATTTGTGATGAGATTAGGTCAACACCAATTTAACGAAATACATGTTCGTAATTTATTTCTTATTTGTATATATACCTTTATATATATATAATTTAACAACTCTAACATCAAATAGATATTCGTTAGTAAGCACCACTGGCATACGCCGTGGGGCTGATGGGGCTACACCTTCTCCCGAATTTTTTAGAAAATAGAGTTCAAATGGCAGTTGTGAAGAACTCGTGAAAATCAGAGTGGGAAATGCACCTCCCCTTCTTAATATAACCCCCGATTATCATTTTTGCCTTTGAACCACTTTTAAAACTAAGGTTGGAAATGGTAATTATGAAATGTTTTGTAGTGTATCCCATCCCCCTCCTAGAACGCAGCTACATAATATCCAATTCCAATTCCCTCCCCCCAGTAAAAATCCTGCCTACGCCATTGGTGTGCACTTTAATCTGTTGGAAAAAATTACATCTGGAGTTATGAATTCTGGAACTTACGTACAGTCACCGGCAATAAGAAGAGGACGCCTAGATCCTGAAATAATCTCTTCCCTGCAAGGCGCTATGTGTGTTGCCTAAATCTGCGGTTGTTGTAGAAGTTACCATTGAAAATTTGCTATTAAAATCCACTTATCGCCCTAGAATTGGGCAACAAAGTTGCAGGGAAGCGAGCATTTGTTGATATAGGCGTCCCATTTTTATTGATGGTGACTGTACGTGTATCGATGTTGCTTTTTGGTGTATAACAATTATTTTATTACCAAAAAAGTGCTCTTTAAAAGAAATCACTTGGTGTAATTGTGTGAGAAAGAGTCCAGGGGAAATTATATACCTATGTCTCAATTATGATAAAATTAACTATTATGTGAAACTGTGAAACAAAATAGATTGGACGGTGTTTTGAAACTTTTTGCATGCATTTTTCATTTCTTAGAAAGAAAGTAAATTAAAAATGTCTGGGACAAGGTGCTTCTTCCTGTGAAGCTTGAATTCAGTAGAAATAGCATAATTTCTTCATATTCTCACAACCATTAGATTGAAAATTTATTGTCAAGTGTTAAATACATTGATGCATTGTAGACGATATTTGGTAGAAAATTGAGTTGTTTGTAAATGTGTGAGTATGTTGATACGAAGATATTCATAAGCAGGCTCCAACGAGGTCCGCGTGGGAGCATCCGTCGACACAGCATCTGTGGAAGAGTTGGGCAGCGTTTGTAGGGGGATTTGTTTTTTTGACTTGTTTCAATTTCTGCTCCATTTCGAGAAATGGCCGCAAGGGATCCCACACAGGAAATACTTTCACTAGAAAAAAGGAAAAAAAACTAATTACATTTCCAAATATGGAAACAACAATGTGAACTAAAATCAAATGGAGAGTGGCCAGCAATAACAGCAAAGATGTTACATTAATAACCGAATAATGATTCAAATTCTAGGTCATGGCTGTTTTATTTGTCATACTGACGTGAGCAAAGTAAAGTGATAAATACGAAACAGAAAAATGGTTAATTGTCTCAACGCAAGTGCGAAAGGTGCGGATTTCGATCCTCGGTAGGTAACCCCAAAGTCTTGATATTGAGTCAACATCAATGCATAATATATAGCGTTAAAGTTATATATCACCAGGGATAAGTACACACGCGGAATTTACGAAAAGTTCCTACTTAAACTTATACTGAATATTAATATTAAAAATATGTCTTCCAAGAAATGGTCTAAAGATAATATTGGATAAGCATAGTTTACACCGTAGCTACACCACATGCCATCATTTTCCTAAGTAGATTAAGTCTTATTTAACATGTACTTACTTTTTACTCAAGCTTTCGTCACATTATATGGCTTCATCTTACTTTACCCTCAGCTCCAACTTACCTTACCTTTCCCATGTTTTAACTTGACTATTCTTGTCTTATCTCCTGATGAAGCTACATGATGTGGTGAAAGCTTGTGTGAAAAGTAAGTACATGTTAAATTGGACTTAACATACTTAGGAAACATAATGTATCAAGTGAACTAAGATAAACATATTTAGTTTTAAATCCTATGTATTTGGAGTCCCTCTAAACATTCAAAATTGCACGGATTACGAAAAGATCCCATCAAACCTTCGACTTCACAGGGTTTATATTGAATTTACATTCCTATAATTTTTTAACGGACATTGAGAGAGTGCAACATGTCGCTTTCTACATTTTTGACAACGCCGCATTCGATGGAACCGATTAAAACTTAAACTGCCCTATTAATATATATTTTTTTCACTATAAATGAACATGGACGAAAGTAATGTATTAGGTGGACCAAGATAAGCATATTTAGTATCAAATCCTATGCATTTGAGCTCCCTCTAAGCAGCCAGAATAGTGGCGGACATATGGTTGTCAACGGCCGTCATGGGCATCCAATGTATCGTGTTGTCTACAGTTGCGCGTTCGTAGAATCAGTTATAATGCCATAACATTCATATTTAACTTTAAAATGAATACTTTGAAAATATTTCCATCCCCCCCCCCCAAATATTAATCATGTGGACTGAGATAAGAATAACTAAAATAAAATCCTATGTATTTTGAGAGCTCCGTGATCAAGAAAGCTGACAAAATGGCAAGAACGCAAGACACAGCTAATTTGAGATATTCAATATGGCCGACAAATATGACTGTTAATATTTACACAAGGAATTGCCTTTTCAGTTTACATAGGCAAGTTTATTGCAAACCCTATGCTTCAGGTGGATAATATAAAATAGTGTATCACTATTTTGGAACATAGAGGACATAAAGAGCTGAATGGAGGATAAAATTGCATTTGAAAAGACATTTAGCTTTCTTTTTGTAGGAAGTTTAATTGACCAGGGTGAGGAAAGAAAGGTAATATGCCCTAGATCAAAGTTGTAGTATATATCTAATCTAGATAGGTTTTTACCTATTTCATTTATATCAACTTTAGGCCCTGCGGAACTGCATGCAGCCTTGACGGCCTCTCGGAATTCTCTCGCCGTACAGGTCTTCGTTAGAGATATGCTTGGTTTCAGGAGCGCCACACATAACACCAGTAGAACAAGTTTCTTCTGAAACAAGGAAACAGAAGACAAAAATTGAGACAGCAATTTATAAAATTAATATTATATGTACTAACACATTTTTTCAAAATTCTAGAACATATAGACTAGCTATTAGTTCTGAATATTAGTGGCAATGGTTCTACATAAGCAAGCTTAATTAATTGGACATTATGCATTATCGAGCCCTAGTGCTCTAAACTATACTTATTCTAACACTATATTTCGAGAGAGTTCAAAGTGTAAAGCACTAGACAATAGATAATGCCCAATCAACATTGCATGCTATCATATAGCAATGCTGATTAACCGTTAGAAGATCATATGCAGAGGCTTCATGGGTGCGCAGATATTGAAAGATACATTTTTATCTTTTGTTTTACCTCAGTCTTTCTTGGTTAATGTCGGGAGGGTACATTCAACGTAACCTTCGTCTAATTCCTTCTATCCTGCATCCTGCTTTAGTCTGCACCGTCATAGTTAACTCAAGAGTGCGAAAATGTGGATGTCAGTGTAGGAACCGAGCACTTCGATGTTTCTCGAAATTTTGAGGGAGCGGCCTTTCCACCCCTTGCAGGTCATCAACAGGCAGGGTTGGGTATCGCCGTCGCGTCAAAACAATGCTTCCAGCTCGAGTAGTTTGTGACCAGATTGAAGAATGACCGCTTGTGTGGCGGTAAATCGCATATATGCAAAAAGTTACAAGTGGTCCCGAATCAGAGCGCAATACACGCTAAAATAAGTACGTATAATGCTGGCGTGATGCCTATGTAGATTATCATATCTCAGGGCAAGTAGTATTATTCGCAGCAAATAACTATTCTACTATACTATTGAGACAACCTAAAACACGCAACGTGTTAAAAGTAATTATCTTCACAAACTGTACGATTTCGAATCGCCCATTATCTTTCTCGATTTCGTGAAGACCGATTTTGAGAATCCTCCTTAGCAAACGATGCCTCCGCGATGGCGCAGTGGTAGCGTCGTTGCCTTGTAAATAAGGGGTCCTAGGTTCGATACCCGGTGGAGGCACATAGCGGTTCGGATCCCACTTTAAACAGTAGTTCTAGTCCCGATTAGCCTTACTGTGCATAAAGTAGATTTAACTGTCTCAACTCCTTAACAAACCTTTCAAAGGATCAAAGCTTTTAAACAAGTAAACATCTAAGGAATAATTATATTCTCCTTGTGGTAAGGAGTCGTTGTCATCTAACAAATTTTATTGGTTTATTATATTGGTATTATTGAAAATATTGTGCCATACTAAACCTAACAACTTAACAAAGGCACATTGATTTCTTAATGAGGCACTTTTCTTGTGTTTCAGAGCAGGTTCAGTTTTGGAAGTATTACAATGCTTTACGGAGTCCGTTCGAAGAATTTTAAGAATATTGATGTTTTATCAGAGGGACCACCCCAGAATAAATATCTGTGGATGTTTTACAGGTTTCATCGCATTTAAGATGGTTATTTTCCGGTGCAACATGTCTGTTGCCACTCAGGCTGAAGAGCCTAATGACGCTGACAAAGTTCCGATTCATACGTGGCAGGAACGAACTCTGATTGGCACCATGTTGAAGCCCCAAGACCGACAGAACTCGAAGTGCTCGGATCCTATTGACATAAACTTTATTTTTAGACAACAACAATGCAGAAAGCATGATTTTGTTTAGTTTACATATTGCCACTTATTTGTGTTATTACGTTAACAGAGACGGGAAGGGTGGAGGATGATGGAAGAAAAGGACAAGAAAGTGATATGAAAAAGTCAGTGTTGTGTGTACTGTACAAGGTGCCTTCCCAGTATTTGCCTACGGTAGAGACACTTGCGAGAAACTCAGTCAGGTCGGCTAAATTTATTTAGTAGGAAATGCTGTTATTTCTTTGTAGTTTTGAGCACACCATCTCTAAAAATGTCCTTGACATACACGTGTATATAACTACTCGTAACTAAGCAATGTTATAGGCTTGAGTGTCCCACCCTCAAAAAATACCCTGACCTTCAGAAATATCACAGTTAAATTTCCATTTTTTATTTTCGAAATAACTTTTGAAGGCATATTTTTGAAACATGTATTTAAATTTATATCACAAATGGAACCACTAACAAGTGCGAAGATAATCCCTATTAATGCAAACGTGTTTTTGAAATGAGAGTACATACGTGTTAACGGCGTACCTTTGTAATCAACGAGTCCCGGGTACGATACCCGGTACAGGTACATAGTGGTTCATATCGCACTTTAAATTCTAGATCCAGTCCCGATTACCCTTTCTGTGCAAAAATCGGACTTAAGCACAAACTCAACAAATAAAAATATGAGAATACGGCAAACCTCACAATGTTTTAGTTCCAGAAGTGAACTGACCAATCCCACAGGCCACAGTTTTTTCAAACTTTCATTTCTTCATCTGCACGAAGGATTTCCCAGTAATTTTACCACTCTCATATTATAGCTAGGCATCTCAACAATTTCCCAAGGAATTCAGAGGTCGCTAACATCAAATAGCTTAGGCAGCAAACGAGACACCTTTCTCACGAAGGAAAAAAAAACAAAAAAAAAAAAAACTGCAGCCACTCAGATGTGTGAGAGAAGAAATGCTGTCGTTACGTCTTTTACTGTTCCTTCAAATCCAAATCCATTGAAATGAAACATTCTTTCATTCAGGATGGATCACCAAATGAGTAAATATTCAATTGATGGCTGCTTGAAATTTTTTTCGTGTCTCTCTACCGAGTAACGTAATGGTGGAGGGTTGATAGTTTAGTTTATCAGTTTCTCTTTGCCAGTATCACCAGAAAGTGGAAACCAAATATTCCTTAGTGCTGTAGGAAAGTGTTGATCTTCATTTTCAGATGGGGCATGGTTTCCAAGAAGACGAACGTCAGAAATTGAACCGTGGTTTTTGTTTCACCCAGTTTTTTCAGCATCAAACCTGTATAATCCCACAAATATTTTATCCATTTTCTCCGTTCTGTTTCGCATTGTAACACGAATTATCCGAATTATTTCACTATTTATAACAAAACAACCAGTAGTACCGACTAGACATGTTGACAAACTATACAATGTGCGTCAGGGGTGCCCACGAGGGGGACTACGGCGCAGACTCCGCCATCGAGATTTTTTGGGGGCGTCTGTTCCCTTTCAAATAACATTCAATTCAACATTTTTATACATTTCTAAAATATATATAAAAATGTTACACCTTAAATGCACCATATTTAATCCATTAGATGAAGAAAAGAAAGTACTTAGGGGCAGGGGTACTCACAGGTGAGTTTGTGGACGCCCGTTGCGTACAGCCAATTGGGAGGGGGGGGGGTTATGATGAAAATTTGACGTGAACAATATAGCATTGGACACAAGTTACCATTGCTGCTTTATAATAGCAATTTCTGGACTTCCAAGGGAATTGTAAAGGATAATAAGGGGATATCCAACTCTTACCTATTGACACGTAGATTCTGGGGGGATTGAGACTTAAACGTTTGGGGGGGGGCAATATACATTTCTTGAATATCAGTGTTAAGTCTTAGATTACAGAGGGTATTTTAGTTAGGGGGGATTGAGCGTCAAATTGAGGGGGTATCCAATTTTTGTATATTACTATTGTCTAGACTCTAAACTGTTGCGAAAATTCTGGTGACTGAGAATTATTTGTTTTGGAGAAGGCAACATCCACTCTTCAACATAAACAATAAGTCTAAATTGGCACGGAAATTTTGGTGAGTATTAAATTTAAGGGGGGGAGCTAAAGTGTTAATTAAATCTTAGATTGTCGATGGATTTCTGTAGTGGGGGAAAGTTCGAATATTATAATTACGGGATTATATTTAGCGGTATGGTTTCCACACGTTTTTGGCGCCGAACGTGCGAAAGGAGGAGCTAGGGAAGAGTAAATATCGCAGGGTTATAAGAAAGTATTGACATCCCATTGAATTAATTTTCTTGAAAGACTTCAAAGAAATGGATACAAAAATTTTCTTTCTCGGTTCGCTCGCAATATTGTATTACGATAATGCGTGTTTCGAATTTAGTAAAGTTTTATACTATATATATATATATACTATATATATATATACTGCAATACAAGACATGAACTACTTTCTCGGTGTTGATTCATAACATCACTTCTTACAATATATTGCTTATAATGTTAGTATTCTGCTCAATTTAAAGCAGGTGCATCATTTGGATGATGCACTTCTATTTGTCGTATTATTGTAGTATTAATTTCCTTTATGCTGTAATAATTGTACTAAGTGTACTACATATTGTACAGTAACACCTTGCACGTTACCCGATAAAACAGAAAAAAAATAATATCAAATTTCTTCGCATTTCTAACACCTTGTCGCAGGACAATTTTACTATAACAAGTGGCATTTGCACTGAAGATAGAATACACGTAATTATTGCTATGAATTACTAAAATAATTATATTTATCCCAAGCAGAGGGAGCGAATTCTTTGAAGGAGGAACCGTATTAAATTCTCGCAATTAGCTTGGGAAGGAATTAATAGCCAAGGTTCTGTAATGTCCCATGAAACAATAATTGAATCGGTCACACGGCTGCAGCATGTCATTTGGTTTGCCCAGGTTGAATTTTCTATCTTAAGTTGTGTAACAATTTCTGCTAAATACTCAAATTGTGTGTTATATAAATCTCATAAATCTATTCTCCATTCGCACTGTTTAAAGGCATATTTATATAATTTTACTTATTACCCATAACCAATCAATGTGCCAGCTTTCCATAATTTCGAATACTGAACTATTAAAAATATATGGACATTTTAACATGGTATTGTATTCAAACAAACAAGAATTAAAACTATCGGGGGGGATATGATGAACGATTTTGGGGAGGTAATGAATCCACGGTCTTGGGGTGATATTCGATTATAGGTTTTTAAAAGTAGGTTGCGTTCCAGTTTGGGGGATTCATGATTGTCAAGTTTGCTTGTTTTGTGTAGTGGGAGTGACATTCTTGCACAAATTCCAAATGATGAAATAATAGATAAATGATAAATTTGCAAGGTCCAGTATTCAGAAACAAAAACTTCCTTTAATATCTTCATACTAAAGTTTGTTTTAGCATATATTTGTCTTGTAAATAAACATTAATTTGAAAACGATACAAGCGTTCTACTTCTGATATTCTTTTTCAATGAGTAATCAAAAAACAGAGCAAAAAGAGTAACATGGCTTACCATTCACGTGATTGTCTGAGAACTTAAGATTTCTTATTTCGTCATAAAAATGTACTGTGTAAGCTGTGGTTCAATAAATAGGCTACTATTAATTATTTTCTTTCTACAGTGAACATTTTCATTTTCTTCTTGTGGGAATTTTTCATATGTTGCACCCACCAGTCATTTGCATATTTCCTATGTGGTTGGAGCGAGACATTACTATCGATCTACAGAGGGGGTTAAAGTGTTACGGGGGTGACAACCCTAACTTGAGGATCTTGGGGGTGCGGGGTGTGCGATTGTCTTCCTTCGAAATGCCTTATTTCATATTTTTCAGTTATTAATACATAATTTGCGTAATTCATATACTGTGTGTGTCCTATAAATATCGGTATCGGAATCGAAAAGTATCGGTTGAAATTCATCTAACGACACCAGCCGATACTTTTTCGTCATGTTGGTCTTTCATGGGGTCCACAAAAATGCTGCGGGATAATTTCGCGAAATCTGGAAATTATGCAAGATTCAAACAAACTTTATTTTTCTTCTGTGCCAATTTTCCACGAAAAACTGTATTTTGTGATTACATAACATCTATTTTCATATCCTTAATTTAATTCTTGAATATTCTAAAATAAATTTCTTGGTAAATTGATGCATGCAATTGGAGAAGAATATTTACACACTAATATTGATTAATATTTTGAACAAACTTTAAATACCGTAAAACCTAGTTAATCCGAATAACGATATGCCGGACATCGCTTAATCCGGACAGGCAAAAGGCAAAAGGCAAAGAAAAAGAAAAAAAAGAAAATGAAAGCAGAATTCAAGGTTTTAAATGTGGCTATAGATAAGTCAAAAAGAGAACTTCCCAAATAAAAGGCAGTCAACCACTGATGAAATTCTCTTTCCCGCAGACTTTGTAATGTACTGTATAGTGTATTTAGTATTTAGGCCTATGCCCTTTAAATACACCATAATAAACGTGTTTTGTTGCTATAAACGGAGTTTTAATGCACTTTCTACTGTTCTTTTAGGTTATTTCAATTAATGCGGACTTTCGTTAAACCGGTCAACTTATCCCCCCATTAGTCCGGATTAATGAGGTTTTACTGTATTACAACTTTCAAATATCGGTATCGGTTGGAATCGGTAAGAGTAGCGGCATCGGTATCGGTATTGGTTCATAGTGCTATCTGTTGCTTGAGTTTGTGTTTAATCAAATAACAAAGCCCACTTTGTGCACAGACAGGCTAATCGGGACTGAACCTACAGTTTAAAGTGATCCGAACCACTATGTGCCTTCACGGATTGAATTATTATATAGAAATACTGATGATTACAAAACTAACACAGAGCGTTGCAAGAACATATAACTTCAAACTGAAACAGTGTTTTGGAGGGAAATGCTCCAAGCACTAAATAATTTTCAAACAGGGAAGAGAGAAGAAACAGCATCCAGAGGGGACAATTCGCTCCGTTTTCCTACAAATACCATTCGGTTTTAACTTTGGCTCAAGCTTTAGTTCAGTATGATTTTAAACGAACTTCTCTGCATTCGCTCCGAAATTTTCCTATGATGTAGTGTTTCGAATCTGTTTTGTTTACAGGAGAGTAAGATATCATCATCACTCGGTCACAAAGTTGTGATTCTGTCAATAGATATCATAATATACATACACAGTTTGAAAGCCCTATACGTGTCACTTATAGCGACATTTGAAAAATAGTTTGAATCCTGAGGATTTGAAGTGAAAGCATTTTGTATGGGGGAAATCACTTTTTGTTCGTTGCTTTGTAAACAACGGGTCACGGCTTCGATACAAGGTGGAGAAATATAGGGGTTAGTTTTACGGATCATACTTTCAACTGTAGGTTCAGTCCCGATTAGTCTATCTGTACATAAAGTGTACTTAAATGAAAAATTCTAACTCAAGTCACGTCTGTTGAACTTAAATATCAAATTTATTTTGCTTTATGAGAAATGTATTTCTGGTAATATAATTTGAAATATAGATAAATATGTACTAACGTGTGATTATGTACCAATATCGCAATGTTTTCTTTTAGAAACGCCTATCATTAATATTGCATCAACATCATTTCCACTATATATATATAGTGAGCTGGAACATGAAGATTGTATGCTATGTGTGCACGCGCTTGCGGATGGTGAGTCAACCTGTCCACTCCCCACCCTACCAAATACTAAAAACTAGATAAATAAATGCTCTTTAAACCCATGTGCAGATTTTTGTGTGATGTGTTTTGGGATATATATTAATTGTGACTGCCCCCCTCCAGAAAATACTTCACTCCTTTATCTGATTCCCCACTATTTTATTTCTGGGTCCGTTGCTGGACGCGTTGCTTGAATATATTCGATGCAAAGTTCAACTTCATTGTGGAGTTATGGAAAGAAGCAGAACATTTACATTTTTATCAACACCATTGCAGTGTTCTCTTTCTTACACAACTCGCTGACCCGTTTCCTCATCGTGTCGCCTCGGCCTGTTGGTCGCGCATGCGTAGTGAATACTTTTTTCTTATTTTTTAAACAGACTGAAAGGGACCTTGTCGCTTGTCACTTCGGTGTGAAACTCCCGTGTCGGGCGTCACTCCGGTCTGAAAGCTGAAGCTCGTCACAAATATTCAGCAGTGCTTGGAGCGAGCAGCGCCATCTTGAGGGAAATGTGCCTGCCTTCAACCTTACGGACATCTACTGCTAGCTGAGTCAAGCTAGGAACCAGTGTGCAATCACAGCCCAGAACGGTTATTTTGACAAAATCCTGTTTCCCTAATGGCTGCTTTGGGGAGGGGGAATTTTAACGTTGTCGGCTCTTCCCGAAGATTGGCAATTTGACCGCGAGTTCCTTGGCAGGTAAACGCGGCAACAGAGGGTCATTGCCATAAAGGCGGCCTCCACGCCGGTAGATACCGCGATTTCACTTCTAATATTACATTCCGATGATGAAGATGATGATAATAATAATAAATAATAAAGCCATTGCTGTACCCGAGTGTGTTTAGTGGTTCACTCAAGGTCTTCCTACAGAGCTTCGAGACCCTACCTGAACAGAGATATTTCTTTCTTTTGGAGTGTCCCATCACCAGTTCATCTAATCACCATTCCGTCCTCTGTTGCAATTACACAAAAGTAACAAAAATGCAAATTAAAACATTAAAAATACAAAAATAATAATACAGTACTCACCATTGCATAAATAGAAATCGTATTTGCATATTCTTAGTTCAAACTCCTGGCCATAAAAACCACAAAATACACTCAAACTCCAAACTGCACATTGATTGGTTCCATTCCGTGTCTCTTTTTTATCTTGCAAGATTCACACTTATGCAACACTGGCGAACCAAACCCCTCGGGAAATTTGAAGAGAGGCTTGTATCTGCCACGGAGTGCTGAGGAGCACTGCTTTTTAAACTTCCGTCCTACCACACTCTCCATGTTGCATTGCCATGTGGAAGTTCATTCACTCCTCACCATGACTAGAACTATTACAAGCATTCGTCCTTCCGGAGTTGCATTTCGTTGAGGTAAGCATATTTTGTTATATGTTTTCTGTTTTGTGCTAGATTTGCTCCATTCGGTAGTCTGTTCTTTCAACAGCAGTGGATCAGAAGAATTCATAACACCAGTCAAGTAGGTCGGATTCACCTGCCCGGTTTCACAATTGGCATACCAGGACAAGTCGCTTTCCTAACTATAATTGCAACAATATTTTCTTTTTGCAATTATATTTAAATTGAAATTCATAAACTTTGGAGCCAAATATAGTTCAGGTCACTAATGACGTAAGCACCTACACTAACAGGGACAGTTTTCACTGGCGTATGGAGGATTTTTTTTTCGGGAGGGTCTGGAATTGCTTTACTTGGAGGGAGTGAAATACTCGACAAGATATTTCATAATTTTAAAACATTTCACTGTCAAAAATGGCAATCAGCGTCATTTTACGGGGGGTTTTCACTTGCCACTTTGTTTTTTCCTTGAGTTCTTCACCGCATTTATTCGGAAATGTTGATTTTTCTCAAAATTTCGGAGAGGGCTGTAGCCCCATCAACCTCACTGTGCGTACGCCAGTGACAGTTTTGTATGGAGGGTCACTGCACTAGTTCAGTCACTGTACTACTTCAGTCACTGTGCAAATTAACGAGTGGGATGCCGGAGCCCCCCCCACACACACATACAATTATCACCGACAAAATAAAAAAAAATAGTTTATCCCTGCCAGGCATGTTTTTATCCCCCTCATATAAACGAAATTGAAAGCATATAGTACACTATTTCGTAACTGTGTTACAAACACAATTCACAAATCATTCGTGTCCATTAACGATCCCAGTCATCAAAGATTTCCCTGCCAAAAAGTATGCAGCCTTGTGGATTAAAGAAGGACATACTTCTGCAACTGACCAACCTTACCGAGCCGAGGCAACAGCAGGCTGTTTTCCACTTACGTTTTCGTGGCATATTCTGATATTTTAAACGTATTAATTAAAGTGTTCACAAGAAAGTTTTACGTGGGTTAGATGAACATTGTGTTTTGAACTTGGCAACAGAAATTTGGACAAGTTGGACAGCATGATGAAATTGATGAAGGGACACTTACGAAGAACAGCAAATATGTAAGAAACTACGTAAGTTACGTCTTAAAGTCACTAGACCAAATTCTTAGACAATGATTCCCTCCATGGAATGGTTTTTGTTTCGTGCCTTTAGAGTCAAGGATTAAGAAGATGTGTAGTTTAATACAGAGTCATGTGATTCTCTGTATTTTACGTGTTCCATTAATTCTTATGATATTGATGAGAACGTAATACTGCGGTGTTCGTTCACTTGCGTTTGTTACATGTTGTTTTTGTTGTTTAAAAATGTATGCACAAATAAGTGGCGATTACTTATCTAAACTGGTGTGGGGGGACTAACATGAACAGTTTACCTACTGCAATAAGAGAGAATCGTATTGAAAATGGAGTTCGAGCAGATGATTCTTGATTAAAATTCTTGAAGATTTAATACTTTGATTGTCTGTCTGCACAAGCATTCAATTGAATTGAATTATTGTTTTTAGCCCGTTTATGCACATATAGGCTACTCGGAACTGGACCTACTCCTTAAGGTAGGATCCAAACCACTGTGCAATGTGCCTCCATCGGGTACCGAACCGGGACCCCTTGATTACAGTGACATTTTGCTTGCACAAGCTTCGATTACTTTCATAAAATTGATCATTTGGCTCTGTGATTTTCAGATGAAAGTAAAGTCATACCACTAAAGCGTTTGTCTCATGGAACTGAGCAAATAGTCGAAGTTGTTAGCACAACGTGCTACGCCTTACGCCAGGGATCCCGGATTCAAATTTTGGTCTGGACATGGGTGTTCTTATTGAATGTCCCTTCATCAATCCCATCATATCATCACTCATTCTCATCTTCGCTTCGCAATTAGCCAAACGTGGCAGAAAGGTGACTCTAAATAACAAAACTTTTAAATAGGTTTATATAATTTTCAATTCAGAAAACCATCTGTCTGCTTTTGCTAATGTGAAAGCGGCAGAAAGCAGGCACGTATCTACAAATATGTTTCGTGGGGGGTCCGAACCAAGTGTCTCAGGAATAATAATAATAATAATAATAATAATAGTATAATAGTAGTAATAAGAATAATATTTAATTTAAAATTATTATATTAAATCTATGGGGAGGGGGGACGGGGGTCCGGACCCCTTGGACTCCCCCACTAAATACATTTTGGTAGCAAGGGACATGAAAGAGGCAGAGTATTCTTCAGGATAACGAAGCAAATGAACTATATCTTCAGTTTGGTCTGAGTTTTGGTTTAAAGTCCATGTTAGACATATTAAGGATAACCGCGACTGGACCTACAGTTTAATGAGGGATCCTAACCACTTGTTCCTCCACCGGGTATCGAACACGGGACTCAATGAACTATGTTGTATCATAAGGAGATCAACATGCTTTTCACGTAATTCACGTCCATCATCTTGTACTTGAAAGAACTAGCTGATAATATTTGTGAATGAATTAAGAGTTTGAAATGTTTTTACATTTCTTTCAAGTTCAGTGTCTGTAGAACTTCACAAGAAGAAGGTTGCATCACTTTGTATGTGTCTACAACTGCTTTCATGCGTTTAAAGGAATTGCCCTGTTGTGAGGAAATTTTTTTTACCATCGGATAAAATATTGATACTGTGAACTAGCTCTCTCGGTTATTAAGACTTTGGTCAGAACCAGAGTTCGTCAAAATGGTGCTTCATTTTTTATATATATATATATATATATATATATATATATATATATATATATATCATCACAAGACTTTCAAAATATCTCTAAACTTCCCTTTAAGAGTATGGCAGCGTCTGATCTTCCTGTTTAAATTATGAATAGCGCAATGTACTTCATAAGTTTGAATCACTGGCGTATGCAGGGGATGCTGATGGGCTACAGATCCTCTTGAAATTTTAAACCAAAATTTGAAAAGATAGGAGTAAAGAACTGAATTACTAAATTTTAACCCCCTAAAATAATTCCAGATTACCATTTTTGTCTTTGAACAACTTTTAGAACGAAGGTTAAAAGTAGTAATTATGAAATATTTGAGAGCTTTTCACCAACGTAGGTATGTAATATGCACTTATACAATACCAGCCCCACCGAAAAAAGATCCTGCGTACGCTTGCGGCTTGAGATGCAAATTGCTGCGTTCTTTCATGAATGTACACAGATTTACCAGCGAGCGTTTTAATATTAGCTTAATTGTGTTAAACCTTGCATAATTCACCCCACCTGTATTCCTTGCTTAGGATAGTGGGAAATCGTGGCATAATCTCTGAAGACGTACATCTATACGGAACACCAACTTTGGGTCTCTGCCCGTAACGGCCCAGTGGAACAAAAACGTAAGTCAGGAAAATTCATTACAGGCTTCAGCACATTCGGGACTCAAGTTACCCCGGGTGCCCCGGGACACTGCCCCCCTTTCCACAGCCTACTTTCGTATGTGGTATAAATAAGATTGATTGATTTAAATTTTTTGAGTGCGTCGGTACATCAGGCCATTTTGCACCCTTCAGTGAATGTGATGAAATCCCCTTATATAAAACCCTTACGTCAAGTTTAATCATTTAAACATAGTGGTGTGAATTTGTCCACTTGCTTTTAGGAGAAATAACTGTCGGTTGCCTCACTTTGCAACCACAAACTTCAACTGTGAATGTGATGTTGCAAGTAAATTAATTGGAAAAAGTCTTAACGTTTTTAGTTTCTTACTTACTTATCAATTTGTACACAATGATAAACATTGTGATTTACATGAAGAATATGTTTGAAAATATTTTAGAATTTTTCATCAATCGGAAGAGCCGTGATGGTCTACACCGCAGAACAGCTCGGTTCGATTTTCAAGGTCGGCGATTTAATGTGGTAATTTTCCCCGCCTTGTCCCCGCATAAACTTGGTCTGGGGCTCACCCAGCCTCAAATCAAATCAATACCTGGGAGGAAGGTAAATTCGGCTGGAGTGTGGTGCTGATCACATCACCTCCAAAATGACCTCGATCGAGAATGTGTGGGGCGTACCCACAGATCTTCTATATGTGCCTACGAAACATTGTCCTGTATGCAAGGGAATTTTATCTTATTATCAACCCATACCGGTGAGAGTTTTTCATAAGTAAAACTTTACGTGCTTTATGGGCTTGAGTAATGTCTATACCCTATCTCGGGTATCTCTGGAGCAAAGTTACAGTTAATGTTAGAGAAGGGTTGAAAGCGAATGGGCGGAGCGAATCAGTACGCGTTGATGTAAAATACTGGTAGCGGTAGTCTATTTTCCCCTCCATGCAATTCCGTTCACTCTCACGTGATTATTGGTCGAGACCTCTTTAGACTCTACTTGCGCAGAGATTTGGTTTCATTTCATTTCACAAACTATTGTCATGTCGTACATTTCTGGGTAGAAAGTAAACTTCAAAATATTTTCTCGAGTTTTGAAATATTTCCATGGGATAAAATGCAAACAACCACACCCCTCTCAAATAGAATCATCTCCCGTAACCCATCATTTTAACAAAAAATATACTAAACAAGTATTATCCGGAATAGAAGTTTAAAATAAACATTCCTTTTGCCAAAATGTAATTTTCTATAATATCTTTCATTGAAATAAGTACCGGTAATTGTGTTATATTATCTGTCTCTAATTCCCATTATAAACATAACGTTCCAATCTGCTCCATATCATACTTCATATCAACAATTCCCTACGTAACTGAAAATGAAATCCCGCTATAGATACATTAACAAAACAAACAAACAAAATCCAAATTTTTGCAATTTGCTACAATCGCGAAACGTTAAATCACAAATACAATTGTCTTCAATTGGGCAACCAGTATACCTATCAAAGTATTTTTATTGTAGAATATTGAATGAACACAGAAATCGTGAAAAATTTACAACTATCTGTTGCATATACTGACCATGGTGATCTTCAACATCTGCAATCTATGACAATCTCATATTAAGAAAGCAACTCACTTTATTCATTGTGGCTTTCGAAGCCTATGTCAGTCAGCAATGATCGTCTATCTTTAACGTAATCCACATTATCCATCACACAGGAATTAAATAAACACGTTCTAAATCTATTCCTCGAAACGTCGGGTACAGAGTACAGAAGTGATCTAGAACATTTCTGCACCTCGGACAAACCTACAAGCAATTCAATATTTCTAATATTTTCACTGACAGTAGAAGAATTTCTACTTACCATTTCTGTAGACTTGATTACTACCTGTGGACAAGTAACTGCAGACTCCTATTTTCCCTTAGCTTTTATATTTAAAAAAATGCCCAATTCGAATTATAATTATTCAGTGCAAGAATATTCAGGCCTCTAATTTTTTCAACGTCTTAAAATTTCTTTAATAATTATAATGCATCGTAATAAATCTAGCGATACAGAAAATTTTGTCCATGCTTTATTATGAAGCTATAATATTCCGTAAAGCCAGATAGATATGCACCTTGTTTGGCATAGTTCGTATTACTATTTTTTCACTTATAAAATAATATTATATATTCGTTCTGTGACAAAAATATCACGGTCCAGAGTGAAGAACTTCATCTGTTTCTTATTATTATCATTTAAAACACAATAGTTTTATGATACTTTTTATTTGGACTTGGTCTTTTGAAATTATGGAACATAGAAGTGTTGCGCTGAAGACAGTTATATCAAAAATAATAAAATTCCTCGAGCGAGAAAAATAATATCAAATTTTTCATATTTTAATTTTTAAGCTTGTATTAAGAAGATAAGATTTGTTATTTGACCGTGAAACGATAACGAATTTTATGTGATTTCTTTTATTTTCTGTACTAGAAATGGAACTAACAGCGTTATCTGTCGTTATTTTTACGAAGACACGTGAGCGTCTTCTACTTGAGCTGAGGATGATACCCAATTTATTTATCGATAGACATTTCTTTGTCCGATTTACAAGGTCACGAAAACTTACAGTTCAGCACTTAGGAAAATACTTCCGGCAAAACCGTGGTCGTATATATAGTTCACGTAAGGGGGGTTAAACGTTTGGTATTATTAGGCTTGTTATATTTCATAAGTGAAAATTCGGGACACTGCTGACCTGAAGCTGGTTGGGGAGCGCGGGTTGTGGGGGTGGGGAGGTGCAGGACCCGACAATATTGTGTGTATGTACATATCCATTCTCATATTCTTCACACTGCTTGCAGAGATACAAATCTTTTTTCTAAGTATATCATTGACATAGGTGTGTGCAGACTGTGTGATTAGCGGGGACAAGAGACTTGATGAAAGTTCAGTCAGGAAAGAAGAAACTAATTTTATCTCACTCTTTTAGTTTTATTGCATTGAGGGTATGTGCGTATCTAATAATATACTCGTGTATGCATATATATGTGTATATATATATATATATTTATATATATATATACATATATGTGTGTGTGTGTGTGTGTGTGGGGGTGTATTTTGCAAATTATTTAAATACATTACATAATCAATTCATCCTCCCCATAACAAATCAAGAGCAAAAATTATATAAATTGTCTCTGAAATATAAGCGTACCTTTTTCTTCGAACCATTGTTCCTGCATTTAAGTAAAACTGTTTAGCAGCAACAGTCTGAAGTTCTTATTTATTATTTTTTCTCTCTCTCGTAATTAACAATGCAGTAGAGAAAAGAAGTAAATTGCGAGCGAAGTGCCCAAGAAAAAATTCTGATCCAAATTTTAGCAAACTGAAAACACTATTGATTTAATAGGGCACAAAAAATCATAGACCGCCATAGCATTCTCTTTACTTTTTTTCATTTAGATTGTTTGGCGCCGAGGGCAAATTCTCGATAAAATTTTAAATCGGGGGGGCCATTTTCCCTCTGTGTCCCACTGCAGATTCTCTTGGCCGTCTGGAAGAAATAATGCAAGAAAGACGTAAAAACTAACAACTTCTTGAGTATTTTTTGTCCTGTAACTCTTAGATTCTGCTAGCCTTGCCTTCCTTTACTTAAATGTATGCCCTCCTTGCCCCCCCCAATTGATTTCTGCACAATGCACCCTTTACTCCGTAGCTGCATTCAACTTTCATCAGCTTGAATATACTTCATTTTCTTTGAGAATATTATAGAGTTTAATAACGTCAATAAGAATCCTCTACAGTAAATTTCTAGATAAAAGTTTAATATAGGAGGATGGACATCTGGAAGGGAGGCAAGGATGGCTACATTTCTTTTCCACTTAGAAAACAAATGTCAATCTAAAAGTATATATTTCACACGTATAATTTGATTTCAGTTACAGCAATTTACACAATTGAGGACTAAAAAGTGGTAAACGTTGTAAGTGCCAAAAGCGAAAGTGTTGGGAATTCGCATCGTTCAGCACATCAGCCCGTAAGAAAGTTCACACTAGTGACCTCTTTACACGCTATTTGAACTAGGCTACCAGCCACTTTTCACGTTTACCACATTATAAAGCATGACACATTTCACAGTTTAAAGTGGAAATCTGTGTTTGAATAATTTGGCACTTACATCGTTTACCAATTTTAGTCCCCAATTATTATAATGAGGATGCGGAATGCGATAATTTCAAATTCAAGTAGTGTTTTCTTGAGCGAGCAACACTATTATCGTAATAATATGACCCATGGAAAAGTACCTTGCTTGTCCCTGCGTGGAAAATATCTGGGGACGTGCATGATTTCGGGGGGGAAGGGGCACTTTTTTAATATATCTTTTATAATACTGTAATGTTCACAGTACCGAACAGTACACCTTCTGAGGTGTTCAACATTACATTGCACTGCATGAAATCTATTTGGTTAGAACAAGTGAAGATGTTTCAAACTCCCCACAGGATACACAGTGAAGAAACTGAAGAGTTTGCTGAAATATTTCTCTTCTACTAATATATTGTAATCAGTGGCATGCTCAGTATTTTCGAGAGGAGTGGGTTAAGTGTGCATTTATATTTGTCATCTTTCATTTTGCCATCTATTCTTGCATCTTCGTTTTAGGAATACTGGGCTAAAGAGGGGGTAATAACCTCCACCAACCCCCTTGGGCACGCCACTGATTGTAAGGCCCGTAAAGCTTCTACAAATTGTGAATAAAATTCCACAAGTCACACTACTTAGTATTGTCACTTTTCTGTTCATGTTGTGTCAAACAACTGAGAATGTTACGGTGTTTCCCTGGTTTTCTTGCACTGCCTTTTTAAAAAAACCAAATTCCTTTAAGAAAACTCGAAGGAAAGAAATTATAACTGATTTGACAGTCCCAATGCAGTTTCTTAACGCAGAAATTCCGAAACTATCAGTCCCATCTATAGTGTGTGAAATTACGTAATGTTCTTCCGATAGGTATCCCGTACTGTACATCTCGAATTTAGGAGAATAATATAAGTGCGAAGAAATGTTTATGACAAGCGGATAGAGCAGGTATTCTGGTAATTTTATTGAACCATAAGGGGGTTTGGACCGTTGAATCCCTCCTTAAATACGCCCATGGGCACAATCATTTACAGTTACCTCCAATTGGAAAATGAAGAAGCCCTGCGTAATGTCCTTAAGAAAGGAGATCTGTAATGAGTATCTTGGTTTTCTAGTATGTATGCAGTAAACCTACTCGGCAATTTCATTGGGTTTGAATTGGGCTAATATCGAGACCACACTTCAAGAACCGTGACCAGATCCTTCAAGTCTTGTCCGACGATTCCAAGAGGCACGTATTGAGAAGATTTAATTTTCTTATTTTCCTTTTCTAAATTTTTGAGTCGATTTTCTTCCACGTTTGGATAATCGCGACGATGAAGATGAATGATGATAATATTATGAAATCAATGACACACACTGATTAAAAGGACACTCACAGAGAACACCCATGCCCTGGCCGGCATTCTACACCGGGACCCCTGGCGTTATAACGCGATGTGCTAACCACTCCCTCACTTAAACCGGAACGTGTCGAGAATGGAATGAAACTGATGTATTAAAACTGATCCCATACCTCTTTGAATTGATACCAGTTCTCATACCAATTTCCTCTCCCTGTCATTGTGATACCAATAAGTGAATATTGTAATAAATTTAGAATTACTGAATATTGAATACGTACATAGAAAAACATTTAAACATTTAACAGTGTTGCTATGCGTCTAGAAAACTTGGAAAACAGGAAATGTCAGGAAAAATCAGGGAATCTTGCAGATTGTCTGTAATTTAGCCTACGTGCATTTTGGAGTCCGCAAGAGAAAATGTTTGTAAAATGAACAAGCAGTTCACTTCCACTTCTGGATTCGGTTCTTGATCCCACTCCCAAAAAATATTCAGTTCAGAAAATTGTGTCTCTCGTGCTTATGATTCTCAGTCTTGTGGAAAATTATGGTTCCTCTAATTTCCGTAATAAGTTTTTAATTTTATATTACCAGATATTAAAAAGAATATCAAATATCAAGAGAACTAAAGTTTGAAACAGATTGAAGCACATCATCTTATGCGCCATCAAATACATTCAACACCCACTTCTTTGCCAAACAAGCACAAACTGGACACCATTAATAGTGTGCGCCTGACACCTTTCACCAGAAGGAGTTACTTCCAAGTATTGGAGTGAAATAAAAGCAGGAAAGAGACATCCAAAACTAACCACCGCATTAGGCTGTTGGAGAGAAAAAGAACAAAATGAGGATGACAAGATGATCTTTCCTCTCATAGTGATAGTGTGTACAGCTCCAGAGAATATTACAGTTGGCATGTAGTTGCGGAAAGAGGAAATGTTCATGAATATGCCGTGATCACTCCATGAGACGTACTGAACTCTGTCTTTGTAGAGCAGATGAAGAAAATGTGATAACAATGGCTTACAGGACAGATATTGAGATCAGAGTGACGAGGAATTTGACTAAAGTGACTGTATTGATGACATGATTTTTCCCAAATGATTACAGCCACTCTTAATCTTGATAACAGGTGAACTGCTTAAATTTCAAGAGACAATACGGAAGTCCCAGATGGTGTTATTACTCCTGTACTATAATAGTTATAATAATAGTAATGATAATGATATTAATATTAATGAATATCTTTCACTTGTTATCTATTAACAGGGCCTCCGCGATTGCGCAGTGGTAGCGTCGTCAACTTGTTATCAAGCGGTCCCGGGTTCGATACCCGGTGGAGGCACATGGTGGTTCAAATCCCACTTGGAACTGTAGATCCAATCCCGATTAGCCTTACTGTGCATAAAGTGGACTTAAAACACCAACTCAAAATGTTATTTTTTAACAGAAAATGCATCTTCATAAATCTGATAATCGAGCACTAAATCAGGATATGGACAGTATTTTATGTGTAGAACCTCCATGGAGGCCATCTTGTATTTCCGACGTCATGTATGATCTCTGATACATTTTCCATCAAAACACCTGTACTAATACATGATTGCATGCCTCCAAATGAAGGCAACCTTTTTACACATCTCTCCCCTTCGTGTAAACACCCAACAAACTTACAAATGGTTAACATGACTCCCAAAGGAGATTAGAAGGTATAGTCGTTTATCTTTCTTAATTTCTGCAGAGGCAGCCATCTTGGATGTATGACGTCACACAAGATATACGCCACAATAGTAGGCATCAACAAAATATCACAGGCAGTATTTTTTGCCATTTATATTCCAGAATATCAAGTATAGTGTAAAATACGCTTAGAATCCTTGCAGAAAAGGACGCAAAATAGTTTCACTGGATATATCTCCATAACAGTGCGTGATACGAAAAAACCTGTAAGAATCGATTTTGTTCCGTTTTCAATTCTGAACAAATACTGTATGAGCAATACTTTGTCTAAAACCATTCTTAAAGAAGTTATGATCGATTTTATTTGTTAGTGCAAAAAGGTGCAACAATGTTGGATTTATGCCGTCACACAAGCCATATACCACAATTGCGGCCAAACCATCTAGTTGAACATGATTATCTACCACACTAGCGACGTATTACCGGTAGTCATATATTCCCTTCATTCAAAAACTCAACGGGTTACATATGCGCCTAGACTATAAGTAAGTAAGTAAATATTAGTTGGCGAAGATGAATAGAGAACAATAGTTGTATGAGAAAATATTCACGTTGATCCATACATTTATATATGAAGGTACAAGATTATAATACATAAAGGGAACACTGTTTTATGCTACAACAATAAAGCATGTACACTTGGAAGTCTCCATACCTGCTCACACCATTGGCGGAATCTAAAGGTTCTATAGCGCCTACAATGATTTTAAAATTTAATGCAGGTTAAATAAACGCTTTCCATAATTGATTGATTTAATTGTTGTTTTAAGTCAACTTTGTGGACAGCTAGGCTAATCGCGACTGAATCTACAGTTTAAAGTCGGATCCGACCCACCGCATATACACCTTCCTTAAATACTATTTGCTTACCTAACACTTCCACTTCCATTATGCCCGTAAAAGTGTGTTTGCAGGAACAGCATTGACTCCACGCCTACTACGAATTAGTGATAATAATTAATTCTTGATTTCCTTAAAGAGAGAAAGGGAGAGAGGAAGAGAGAGGGGAGGTGGAGGCTCTCATGGATCTGGTCTCAAAAATTCTTGAAATCTTTGGTATCATTTTCGTCTTTAGTTTTAAAAGACCATCCAAAACTTGTCTCGAAATTCGACTCGTGACTGATATAAAACCGAGATTTCTCTCATCTCCTCACAATCTTTAATCTAAACAAAATCTCCATCCTCCTATATACAGTAGGTATAAGTATAGATTTCCGAACACTTATTGACAAATTTCATAACTTTAAGTCATGGTGAAAAATGGGTGATAATTTAAAGAATGACTTAAGGTTGCACCATTTACCGACGCCAACAAAGGTAAAAGTAAAAACCTTTTTGGATCAGCTAGACTCTATAACAAAATATCTGAGAAATTATATCTGCTATAAATTCCTTCCAGAGCATTCACGTGAGTCTTCGTGTGATTTACTTTCGTTGTTCTCTAGATATTTGCAATAGTGTCGTGAATATGTAAGCTAATTAGAGTATTGCGAATATCTAGACCAGTGGTTCCTAAAGTGCGCATCACAGCGCCGTGGGGAGCCTCGAAAATATTCCATTATTTTCACTGAAATGATCTAATTGTCCCAAATATGTGCTTATTTAGTACTTGATACATGTAAAATGTTTCTGAATTTGAAATATGTGTTTATTTTGAAACTTAAGACAAGCAAACTAACCACACTAATTTAGCGTTGCAAGTGCGTACATTATGACTTTGGCGCTGCGGAAAGATTTTCAAACAGTAAGGGCGCCATGAAACTATTCTTTTTTAAGATTATAATTAAATGCAAGGAGAGAAAGGGAAGACCTCCGACGTAAACCCGCCTCTGACTGCATACATTCGAGCGTATGCGCTTACTATCCTGGAGTCTTTAAATAAACCAGGGCGTCAGTTTGCTGAATTGAAACTGTTCCCATTCCTTTTTGTTCACCCTCTTTTCATCTTTATATTCAATTTTCATGAATAAATTTACATCAGAATGTATGACTGATCCAAATAAGTTATTTTCGTTAGTTAATTCAAGAAAGCAGAACTCGCGTGTGCCGTTGGGAATTCTACCACCACTGTAGGAGATGATGAAGCGCAACTTCTTAATGTGTTTTTTCATGAGAATTTCTCCTCAGTGACAATTTCTGAACCTCTTCCTATAGTCAATTCTGTCAGTTTACACACTCTCTATTCGATTAAAACCTCCCCTGAGGAAGTAAAATCTCTCCCCTCCTCTTTGCCGTTGCGCCGGTCATTAGCCCCAGATGGAATTGCGACAATTTCTCTTCCTAAAACTGCTGACTCCTTGGCTCATCATCAGTGCCTCTTACTTAATAAGTGTTTCTCTACAGGTGTGTTTCCCGACTTGTTCAAACGTGCCAATATTGTACCTAGCTACAAATATGGAGACAAAAATTCCACATATTCGTATAGACCGATCTCTCTTTTGTCACCTCTCTCTATTGTCTGTGAGAAAACAATTAAGAGCAGGTTGGTAAAATTTACATCTCCCCTTATAAATACTGCTCAGCATGGTTTCCTTCCAGACGTTACATGTCTGGATATTTCAAAAACCTTCGATAAAATAAATCATCATCACCTTCTTCATAAATTACAATCCAGATTTAACATCCGTGGGAAATTTCTATCCTTACTACAAGACTATCTGAGTGCACGTGAGCAGCGTGTTATCCTTCCTGGCACTTCTTCCATCTTCCTTCCTGTTTAGTTTGGAGTTCCCCAAGGGAGCGTCTTGGGTCCACTTTTGTTTCTTCTTTACATGGATGATCTCCCCGACAGACTGTCCTCTCTCCCTATAAATATACTTTTGTTTGCCGATGACTGTAAACTCTTCACAGAAATCTTCTCAGAACACGATGCTTTAATCTCACAGCAAGCTCTTACAGAACTACTTTTGTGGTGTCGGCAGAGGAAACTTCAAATGAATCCTAAGAAATGCTCCTGCCTCACCATTTCCCTAAAAAGGATCAAACTCGATTCTGCTTATTATCTTGAACACAATCCAATCAAAAAGTTTCCTCGAAAAAAGAACTCGGAGTTATCATCGTTGAAAAACTAAACTTTAATTAGCACATTACGAACACTACTAAAAGAGCAATGCGTGTTCTCGGTCTTCTGTACAGATTCATTGAAATCCAAAACCAATCATCCATCAGTATATTTTACAAATCCCTTATCTCCCCCATTCTTGAATACTGCTCTCCTATCTGGTCCATGCCTTCAAAAACAAATCTTTCCCGGATTGATTGATTCTGTCCTCAACTTTTTCCTCGCAATTGCTCGCCACAGAATACCTTCTCTGAGGCACCTTCACAAAACAGATATTATGTTTGTCTTAATATACAACCACCACACACTCGTCGCGAATTAGCAGACATGAAATTTTAGCACAAAATCATGAATGGTAAAATTAAATGCGAATTTCTGCTTAACAAATTTCATCTACGCGTCCCCACACTGCCAGCTTGCAACGTTAGTTAAGCTCTTTCACAATCCCACCTCAAGACTCTCCCTTCTACAGCGGTCTCTTTTCTACAGGCTTCCTCACTCATATAACAACCTGCCTCCGAATGTGGACATATTCTTGCCAGAACAAAGTTTTAGACAACTGTTAACGATGTATGTATAATTTTGATTTGTTTTCAGTGCTTTGTTGTACTCAATTTTATTGTTGTTATTGTTATTTTCTTCCTGTTACTGTTTCAGTGTAAAATGGTTATTCAGAACTGTATCTGAAACTTTAGGTAAAATAAATAAATAAATAAATATTCATCAGAGCGACCCCGAAAACTATGGTTTCCACACTAATATCGGTCGTTTTACATGTCAACCTATTACCACCCCAACCTGTATGTGTGCGAGGGGTGTCTTGGATTTGAATGGCATTAGAGTGTCACTATTCATCTTAGCGACCCCGAAAACTAAGGATTCTACAGTAATAACCGTCGCTGTACGTGCCACTTTCTTCCAACTCCAATACGTAGGGGTGACAGGGGCGTCTTAGAGTTTAACGGCATTGAGAGTGTCACTATTCACCTTAGCGACCTCGAAAATTATGGATTCCACACTAATATCAATCAGTTCGATTATTATTCCCACCCATACCCATAGGGCTGCCAATGTAACCAATTTTATTTACAGGTAAATGTCATCTTGAATGTCACCAATTAGCTTAGCGACTCTGAAAAATATGGATTCGACAATAATGTAAATCATTTTTTACATTTTATTTTTCAACCCCTCTCACCCCACCCCCCATGACGATAGGTTATGAACTTGGAGTTGAAAGGCATTGGGAGTGTCACTATTCTTCTTAGCGACCCCGAAAACTATTGATTCTACACTAATATTGGTCTTTGTCGTTTATTTTTACATGTCACCCTCTTCCCACTCCAACCCCTAGGTTTCCAGGGGTGTCTTCGAGTTGAACGGCAATGGAAGTGTCACTATTTATCTTCGAGACCCAGAAAACTATTGAATACAGCTGTTTCTTGTTCTTCGATTTATTTTTATCACTTCAAGAAGCCTTTTATAGTGAGTGAAGAAGTTTGATTATTGACAGATTTTAAGTTGCAGGAATTTCTGCTGCTAATTTACAACACCATAATATAAGCAAATCTTTCATATCGTAATGTTTGCACTTTACCCCCAGGTACCCATTTATTTGAGGCTGGGTGAACCATAGGGCCACTTTATGCAGAGACAATGTCGGAAAAATAGCGACTTTGATCATCCTCCCTGGGTGTCAAAACCTCATCTTCCACGTGGTAGTAAATGTCCTGCCGACTAACATATATAAAATAAGTTTCCAAAATATTGTGGAGACACTGGGAAGACAGTAGTGATGCTAAATAGGGGTCAGTGTGACCCTTCCCTAAAAGAGAAACAACTGGCTCCCAGGTTTTTAGAAAAAAAAAAATGTCTGTATATAATGACATCATTATATTCATAGTGGGATTTAAAGAGGGATAAAAGGTAATTTCCCATTATCGTTTCTCTATGGTGAAGGATTGGGTTAAGATGAGGCGAATAAATGCTCATAGAATACACAACCACACACACACTAAGTAATATAATGTCTTTCAATGCAGGCACCAACGTTCCAAAGCACTAGCCACCACTGTTCTCTACACAGGAGGATTTCTGTATTGAAGTGTGCAATCAGTATTTTAGAGCAAACTGGTTAAGATAGTTAGTTCCATTTTTTAAAGCATTGTGCATTTATTAACAATATATTGAAAGAATATCATCTTCTACAAGTTGCATTCAACAGGACTTAATTAAAATGCCATCACTTGCTCGGACACTTCAGAAGCAGAACGGTTGCATTTCGAGATGTGTGCACCCATATTGACAGCATTGCCAACGAAGTGCTTGACCTGCAGCTTCATCTCTGGCATTTGGGTTCAATTCCTTGAGTGAATTTGGCTCTAAAAAGAAAAGTAAATGAAGTAATTACATCTGTTCGAGAAACCCTAAATTCAAAAGTTACACTACTATCTCAACATTATTCAGTTATAACTAATTACTCTACTATTTCTATTATATCAGATTGTACATGGTGTGTCACATAAAACCGGTACGCATTATTTGTATTGTTCATTATAGTTTTATCTGGAATTCCCTGTATAAATGACAAATTTTGTAATTTTCATCGTTACTATAGAGGGTGGCTCAAAAATTCACGTAACACCCCCGGTACAAGGCCACTGCAGCGCGCAACATGGAAATGGCGATGACCAATCGTTATGAGGCCAAGGGGGAACCACATTGACGCCACCCGCGCGGTCACAACTGCTTCACAACGTTCCCATAGTGTTCTGGTGTTCCTCCCTATTTAAAAAGAAACTCTGTAAAAAGTACCTTCTTCCATAAGCAAGGATGAAAAAACCTGTTTATTTAACAAATCCAAGTAGCCCTAAGCATTTAAGGTTCAGTTGATGGAAAATTGACTAACCAATCGTGTTCCACACAGCACGCCACACCATTAACTTACCAGCACTAACCATTCAGCTTTGGTCTGTCGAAAATGGGTTATCAGATAAAGAGCATCGAAACTTCCTTATGAACATAAACATTAGCCTTGTCACTGTGAAGGACTTTTCATTTAATGGAAGCGTCACACTGGTAATTGTTTGCGACAACTATTCATAGTGCGCAGCTTTTCATGGATGTATCCAATTAAAATCTTGTGCAATGGCATTTGAACTTCTCTCCCTAGATGTCACTTTGATCTAGATGTGTTACCGATGCGCTAAACAATTTTTAAGGCATTTTTCTAACACCTCGAAAAGGAGAAAATTGGTACAAGAATTCAGTCATAAGTTTTTACTGGTTAAAGATACATAAAAAAAATCTTCACCATTGCATTTCTCGTGAAATTCTAGCCTGATTTGATATATCATATCACCCCATTCTCATTTAAAATTCTGAAGTTGAATTCAAGATGGCGGACATCAAGATGACCGCCGACCGCTCAGGTGGCGTCAATGTGGTTCCTTCTTGGCCTGGCAACAATTGGTCATCACCATTTCCACGTTGCGCGCTGCAGTGGCCTTGTACCGAGGGTGTTAAGTGACTTTTTGAGACACCCTGTAGAATGATTAATTGATGGATGGTAGACAATGCACATAATGAATTTTACATGTTTTAGTATGTCCTATTCTTTTAATTGGTCACGTACATACAGAGTGATTCCGTACAAGTGTGCAAAAAGCCAAACCTCTAAACTCTTGGCGATAGGCAACTTTGAGATCGAAGAAGCCAAATTATCAAGACAGGGAACACCCCCTCACCAGTGTGGATCTCCACAACAATTTGGACGTTACTTTTGCTGCTCGCTGGGTTGGATTGGGAGGTCCCATTACTGCCCTACGAGGTCACCCAACCTGCATCCAATTATTTTTTCATCCGAGGATATCCCAAACCACTTGTTTATGATACTCCAGTGGACACTGGCATGGAACTAGTGACGAAGTCATTTTCAACCAGATATAGGAAAATACTTTGTATTTCTTTGGAGAGGACTGGCAAGGTTATGTGGAGGGTTTTACAAATTTTAAAAGTAGGGTTAGTAAGTTGATGAAGAATCATTTCTTTTTCTGAGCCTCTGAGCTTGGTAGACAATGCTAAATCTGTAGTAGTCCTTTTCTCTTCAGTTACAACCAGAAAACATAGTTTCATTTAAAATTTTCCAGCCTTCTTTATTTTTAGTTCATTTTTCAGTATTTTGTACCATCTTTATTGCATTATTTTTATCATTTGTCAAGATTCGTTTTTCTTCATACCAGGTGTTTAATAACCTTTAAATGTATTTCCTAGCATAACTTGCAAATATAAATCCACTAACTCGATCTTTAACAAATACGCTTTTAATCGTAAATATGGTCAATGCAAAACTACAATATTATTTTTAACTGAAACATTTGGCAATGTGTTTTGTGAAATCAATTGAGTTAACTAACTTTTCTTCAAGCAAACTTCAAACACTTTGCGTGAAGCCTGGTTTGAGATTCCACTTTAATATGTAATTTTTTTTAAGTAACATTTGTCACAACATAAAAATATATACAAATCAATACACGTATATATACGCACAAGAAACAAAACTGTATTTTCAGTAGCTGACCGACTATTGTATCGTGCAAGGCCCCCTCTGAAGGAAGGTGAAAAACTTGCACAGGTAAATCTTGATGTAAAGATATCGAAAACTACATTCGCACTTAATTCGTGTTCTCCGTTTGCTTTGATATTTTAAACCAGCAAAGAACAGATGCTTTATCAAATTATTCAACTAGTCGCTTGGAATTTATGAAAAATCGAGCTTTCATCTCAAGGGCGGAAATTATTTTAGGTCACTTTTTTATTTAGATTTCTTTCACGTCATCAAGTTTTTAGCCCTAGTTGCAAGGAAAGTATTTTCGAGGAAAAAATGTGCACGTCCCAACACTGTCAAGGAACAAGGTAACAATACTATCGATATTTCAAATGAAGTAGATATTTAATGTAGAGTGAGATCAAGTGCTCTTTTCTCTCTTACCTATTTCACGTCCATGTGCTCTCATAGGTAGGTTGCTGCATGCATGCTGTATTGCGCGAAGGGTTGACCGTGAGTCGCAAGTTTTGTATGTTATTTGAGCCAGGATCGATGTTAGGAAAGCGACGAAATACAGGACAATGATGAATTTACCCTGGAAAAGTATAGATTAATTAAAATTTAGAATCATGTAGTATAAATCAGGGGCGTATAGAGACTCATAAGGATCCCTGAGCAGACTATTTAAGTGGGGACCTCAGATACTGCTATTTTAGAAGCTGGATCTACGAATACAAGAGATGCGCAATTTTAGCAAATGGGCTGGTAAACAAATATCATAATCTTGATTGTGATCAAAGTTGTGTTTATCTCTTTCTGACAAGTACTAGAGACTAATAATAACAGTGTGTTCAAAATAACTAATATAACAAATAGTGCGAAATACAATACATTCTCTTACTCACTAACAAATTAAAATTCTTGAAGACTTAATACTTTGATTGTCTGTCTGCACGAGCATTCAATTGAATTGAATCATTGTTCTAAACCCATTTTATGCACATATAGGCTACTCGGAACTTGACCTACTCTTTAAGGTAGGATCCAAACCACTGTGCAATGTGCCTCCATCGGGTACCGAACCGGGACCCCTTGATTACAGTCACATTTTGCTTGCACAAGCTTCGATTACTTTCATAAAATTGATCATTTGGCTCTGTGATTTTCAGATGAAAGTAAAGTCATACCACTAAAGCGTTTGTTTCATGGAACTGAGCAAATAGTCGAAGTTGTTTGCACAACGTGCTACGCCTTACGCCAGGGATCCCGGATTCAAATTTTGGTCTCTGCATGGGTGTTCTTAGTGAATGTCCTTTCATCAATCCCATCATATCATCACTCATTCTCATCTTCGCTTCGCAATTAGCCAAACGTGGCAGAAAGGTGACTCTAAATAACAAAACTTTTAAATAGGTTTATATAATTTTCAATTCAGAAAACCATCTGTCTGCTTTTGCTAATGTGAAAGCGGCAGAAAGCAGGCACGTATCTACAAATATGTTTCGTGGGGGGTCCAAACCAAGTGTCTCAGGAATAATAATAATAATAATAATAATAATAGTAATAAAAATAATATTTAATTTAAAATTATTATATTAAATCAAATTAATACTAATTACAATACATGAATTGATATTATATTATTGTTACACGAATAGGTAAAAAGTCTGTATAAGAATAGAGATATAACAGCGCATATTCATTACGTAGCTTACCTGTAGTTAAGATCGGAATAATTTACATAAAATATTCTGGTTAATATTTTATGTATATTATTTTGAGTAGTAGTGTACATAAATCGTCTTTGCAATGTCATTCAAAGCCGTGTGATCCCAATATAATCCTTGCCTTCTAAAAAGTTCAGAGGAAATTAATAACCATCGAATTTTAGTACTTGGTAAGTCCTTTTTGTTCTTCAAAGCCGTATGATTCTTATGTAATCCTTGTCTTCCTATAAGTTCAGAGGAAATTATACAACAAAGACTAAACGAATATATTTTTCATTATTTAATTTTAGTATTTGGTAAGTCTATGGGGAGGGGGGACGGGGGTCCGGACCCCTTGGACTCCCCCACTAAATACATTTTGGCAGCAAGGGACATGAAAGAGGCAGAGTATTCTTCAGTATAACGAAGCAAATGAACTATATCTTTAGTTTGGTTTCAGTTTTGGCTTAAAGTCCATGTTAGACATATTAAGGATAACCGCGACTGGACCTACAGTTTAATGAGGGATCCTAACCACTTGTTCCTCCACCGGGTATCGAACACGGGACTCAATGAACTATGTTGTATCATAAGGAGATCAACATGCTTTTCACGTAATTCACGTCCATCATCTTGTACTTGAAAGAACTAGCTGATAATATTTGTGAATGAATTAAGAGTTTGAAATGTTTTTACATTTCTTTCAAGTTCAGTGTCTGTAGAACTTCACAAGAAGAAGGTTGCATCACTTTGTATGTGTCTACAACTGATTTCATGCGTTTAAAGGAATTGCTCTGTTGTGAGGAAATTTTGTTTACCATCGGATAAAATATTGATACTGTGAACTAGCTCTCTCGGTTATTAAGACTTTGGTCAGAACCAGAGTTCGTCAAATTGGTGCTTCATTTTTATATATATATATATATATATATATATATATATATATATTTATCATGACAAGACTTTCAAAATATCTCTAAACTTCTCTTTAAGAGTATGGCATCGTCTGATCTTCCTGTTTAAATTATGAATATCGCAATGTACTTCATAAGTTTGAGTCACTGGCGTATGCAGGGGATGCTGATGGGCTACAGATCCTCTTGAAATTTTAAACCAAAATTTAAAAAGATAGGAGTAAAGAACTGAATTACTAAATTTTAACCCCCTAAAATGACTCCAGATTACCATTTTTGTCTTTGAACAACTTTTAGAACGAAGGTTAAAAGTAGTAATTATGAAATATTTGACAGCTTTTCACCAACGTAGGTATGTAATATGCACTTATACAATACCAGCCCCACCGAAAAAAGATCCTGCGTACGCTTGCGGCTTGAGATGCAAGTTGCTGCGTTCTTTCATGAATGTACACAGATTTACCAGCGAGCGTTTTAATATTAGCTTAATTGTGTTAAACCTTGCATAATTCACCCCACCTGTATTCCTTGCTTAGGATAGTGGGAAATCGTGGCATAATCTCTGAAGACGTACATCTATACGGAACACCAACTTTGGGTTTCTGCCTGCAACGGGCCAGTGGAACAAAAACGTAAGTCAGGAAAATTCATTACAGGCTTCAGCACATTCGGGACTCAAGTTACCCCGGGTGCCCCGGGACACTGCCCCCCCTTCCCACAGCCTACTTTCGTATGTGGTATAAATAAGATTGATTGATTTAAATTTTTTGAGTGCGTCGGTACATCAGGCCATTTTGCACCCTTCAGTGAAAGTGATGAAATCCCCTTATATAAAACCCTTACGTCAAATTTAAACATTTAAACATAGTGGTGTGAATTTGTCCACTTGCTTTTAGGAGAAATAACTGTCGGTTGCCTCACTTTGCAACCACAAACTTCAACTGTGAATGTGATGTTGCAAGTAAATTAATTGGAAAAAGTCTTAACGTTTTTAGTTTCTTACTTACTTATCAATTTGTACACAATGATAAACATTGTGATTTACATGAAGAATATGTTTGAAAATATTTTAGAATTTTTAATCAATCGGAAGAGCCGTGATGGTCTACACCGCAGAACAGCTCGGTTCGATTTTCAAGGTCGGCGATTTAATGTGGTAATTTTCCCCGCCTTGTCCCCGCATAAACTTGCTCTGGGGCTCACCCAGCCTCAAATCAAATCAATACCTGGGAGGAAGGTAAATTCGGCTGGAGTGTGGTGCTGATCACATCACCTCCAAAATGACCTCGATCGAGAATGTGTGGGGCGTACCCACAGATCTTCTATATGTGCCTACGAAACATTGTCCTGTATGCAAGGGAATTTTATCTTATTATCAACCCATACCGGTGAGAGTTTTTCATAAGTAAAACTTTACGTGCTTTATGGGCTTGAGTAATGTCTATACCCTATCTCGGGTATCTCTGGAGCAAAGTTACAGTTAATGTTAGAGAAGGGTTGAAAGCGAATGGGCGGAGCGAATCAGTACACGTTGATGTAAAATACTGGTAGCGGTAGTCTATTTTCCCCTCCATGCAATTCCGTTCACTCTCACGTGATTATTGGTCGAGACCTCTCGAGACTCTACTTGCGCAGAGATTTGGTTTCATTTCATTTCACAAACTATTGCCATTTCGTACATTTCTGGATAGAAAGTAAACTTCAAAATATTTTCTCGAGTTTTAAAATATTTCCATGGGATAAAATGCAAACAACCACACCCCTCTCAAAAAAAATCATCTCCCGTAACCCATCATTTTAACAAAGAATATGCTAAACATGTATTATCCGGAATAGAAGTTTAAAATAAACATTCCTTTTGCCAAAATGTAATTTTCTATAATATCTTTCATTGAAATAAGTACCGGTAATTGTGTTATATTATCTGTCTCTAATTCCCATTATAAACATAAAGTTCCAATCTGCTCCATATCATACTTCATATCAACAATCTCCTACGTAACTGAAAATGAAATCCCGCTATAGATACATTAAAAAAAAAATCCAAATTTTTGCAATTTGCTACAATCGCGAAACGTTAAATCACAAATACAGTTGTCTTCAATTGGGCAACCAGCTTGAGGTATGGATCATTGTATTAAGAAGATAAGATTTGTTATTTGACCGTGAAACGATAACGAATTTTATGTGATTTCTTTTATTTTCTATACTAGAAATGGAACTAACAGCGTTATCTGTCGTTATTTTTACGAAGACACGTGAGCGTCTTCTACTTGAACTGAGCATGATACCCAATTTATTTATCGATAAACATTTCTTTGTCCAATTTACAAGGTCACGAAAACTCCCAGTTCAGCACTTAGGAAAATACTTCCGGCAAAACCATGGTCGTATATATAGTTCACGTAAGGGGGGTTGAACTTTTGGTATTATTAGGCTTGTTATATTTCATAAGTGAAAATTCGGGACACTGCTGACCTGAAGCTGGTTGGGGAGCGCGGGTTGTGGGGGGTGGGGGTGGGGTTGTGCTGGACCCGACAATATTGTGTGTATGTACATATCCATTCTCATATTCTTCACACTGCTTGCAGAGATACAAATCTTTTTTCTAAGTATATCATTGACATAGGTGTGTGCAGACTGTGTGATTAGCGAGGACAAGAGACTTGATGAAAGTTCAGTCAGGAAAGAAGAAACTAATTTTATCTCACTCTTTTAGTTTTATTGCATTGAGGGTATGTGCGTATCTAATAATATACTCGTGTATGTATATATATGTGTATATATATATATATATATATATATATATATATATATATATATATATATGTGTGTGTGTGTGTGTGTGTGTGTGTGTGTGTGTGTGTGTGTGTGTGTGTGTGTGTGTGCGTATATATTTTTCAAATTACTTAAATACATTACATAATCAATTCATCCTCCCCATAACAAATCAAGAGCAAAACTTATATAAATTGTCTCTGAAATATAAGCGTACCTTTTTCTTCGAACCATTGTTCCTGCATTTAAGTAAAACTGTTTAGCAGCAACAGTCTCTCTCTCGTAATTTACAATGCAGTAGAGAAAAGAAGTAAATTGCGAGCGAAGTGCCCAAGAAAGAATTCTGATCCAAAATTTAGGAAACTGAAAACACTATTGATTTAATAGTGCACAAAAAATCATAGACCGTCATAGCATTCTCTTTACTTTTTTTCATTTAGATTGTTTGGCGCCGAAGGCAAATTCTCGATAAAATTTTAAATCGGGGGGGCAATTACCCCTCTGTGCCCCACTGCAGATTCTCTTGGCCGTCTGGAAGAAATAATGCAAGAAAGACGTAAAAACTAACAACTTCTTGAGTATTTTTTGTCCTGTAACTCTTAGATTCTGCTAGCCTTGCCTTCTTTTACTTAAATGTATGCCCTCCTTGCCCCCCCCTCCATTGATTTCTGCACAATGCACCCTTTACTCCGTAGCTGCATTCAACTTTCGTCAGCTTGAATGTACTTCATTTTCTTTGAGAATATTATAGTGTTTAATAACGGCAATAAGAATCCTCTATAGTAAATTTCTAGATAAAAGTTTAATATAGGAGGATGGACATCTGGAAGGGAGTTACAGCAATTTACATTAATTGAGGACTAAAAGTGGTAAACGTTGTAAATGCCAAAAGCGAAAGTGTTGGGAATTCGCATCGTTCAGCACATCAGTCCGTAAGAACGTTCACACTAGTGACCTCTTTACACGCTATTTGAACTAGGCTACCAGCCACTTTTCACGTTTACCACATTATAAAGCATGACACATTTCACAGTTTAAAGTGGAAATCTGTGTTTGAATAATTTGGCACTTACATCGTTTACCAATTTTAGTCCCCAATTATTATAATGGGGATGCGGAATGCGATAATTTCAAATTCAAGTAGTGTTTTCTTGAGCGAGCAACACTATTATCGTAATAATATGACCCATGGAAAAGTACCTTGCTTGTCCCTGCGTGGAAAATCTCTGGGGACGTGCATGATTTCGGGGGGGAAGGGGCACTTTTTTAATATCTCTTTTATAATACTGTAATGTTCACAGTACCGAACAGTACACCTTTTGAGGTGTTCAACATTATCTTGCACTGCATGAAATCTATTTGGTTAGAACAAGTGAAGATGTTTCAAACTCCCCACAGGATACACAGTGAAGAAACTGAAGAGTTTGCTGAAATATTTCTCTTCTACTAATATATTGTAATCAGTGGCATGCTCAGAATTTTCGAGAGGAGTGGGTTAAGTGTGCATTTTTGGTGGTCATCTTTCATTTTGCCATCTATTCTTGCATCTTCGTTTTAGGAATACTGGGCTAAAGGGGGGGGGGTAATAACCTCCACCAACCCCCCTTGGGCACGCCACTGATTGTAAGGTCCGTAAAGTTTCTACAAATTGTGAATTAAATTCCACAAGTCACACTACTTAGTATTGTCACTTTTCTGTTCATGTTGTGTCAAACAGCTGAGAATGTTACGGCGTTTCCCTGGTTTTCTTGCACTGCCTTTTTTAAAAAAACAAATTCCTTTAAGAAAACTCGAAGGAAAGAAATTATAACTGATTTGACAGTCCCAATGCAGTTTCTTAACGCAGAAATTCCGAAACTATCAGTCCCATTTATAGTGTGTGAAATTACGTAATGTTCTTCCCATAGGTATCCCGTACTGTACATCTCGAATTTAGGAGAATAATATAAGTCCGAAGAAATGTTTATGAGAAGCGGATAGAGCAGGTAATCTCGTAATTTTATTGAACCATAAGGGGGTTTGGACAGTTGAATCCCCCCTTAAATACGCCCATGGGCACAATCATTTACAGTTACCTCCAATTGGAAAGTGAAGAAGCCCTGCGTAATGTCCTTAAGAAAGGAGATCTGCAATGGGTATCTTGGTTTTCTAGTATGTATGCAGTAAACCTACTCGGCAGTTTCATTGGGTTTGAATTGGGCTAATATCGAGACCACACTTCAAGAATCGTGACCAGATCCTTCAAGACTTGTCCGACGATTCCAAGAGGCACGAATTGAGAAGATTTAATTTTCTTATTTTCCTTTTTAAAATTTTTGCGTCGCTTTTCTTCCACGTTTGGATAATCGCGACGATGAAGATGAATGATGATAATATTATGAAATCAATGACACGCACTGATTAAAAGGACACTCACAGAGAACACCCATGCCCTGGCCGACATTCTACACCGGGACCCCTGGCGTTATAACGCGATGTGCTAACCACTCCCTCACTTAAACCGGAACGTATCGAGAAGGGAATGAAATATAATGTCCTATTTCGAGACTTGTGTGAATGAGATTTCAAATTATGAACATTTCGTTTAGAACAAAATTGCAATACTATTCGACTTATAGGAGTACGAATTATACCGAAGAGGCGGCTGACCGAGAAAAGATAGTTTGTTGCTAGTGACTAAAGCTTGTGTTTTTCACTGCGATGCCTACCTAAGTAAGCCATTATTTTGCCACCTATTTTCACTCACTTTATGCTCAGAATTTACAAATTTAACATTATTGACAATGACGATTGTACTGGTGGGGATCGGAGGGCTAGTTCCTCTGCCAGCATTTCCTACTACTCCCCGTTACGAGCAAAGCATACACACCTTGTCAATGATACTTCCATTATTAGAAGAAAACACTAAATTACTTTCGCATTATTAGTAAAACTATAATTATTGCAACTGAGATAAGCTGGTCTATGTGGAAGGGAATGAGGAGGCAAAGATATAAAACATACAATATGCATTCCTTCTCAAATATCAAACTTAGTACTCAGAAAACCCTACTAATAGTATCATTCTGATTTGGTTGTACCTTACTCAAACTGCTCTGACACGGATACCTGATATTATTTTATCAGAAATAGTAGAAAATATCATGTTGATGATTGATTTATATATTTGTCTTATTTTACTCGCTTTTCTGTCACTTTTGGCTAGTCATATATCACTCATTAGAACAATTTTCATATTGTTTTCACTACGTGAGATGACATTTCATTTACATTTACGATAAAATAGTGGTTTGGGTGTAATAACAGTTTTCATTAATTAATTTAGAGATGCATTTTTATTTGTTGAGTTAGTGATTAGGTTATTTCGTAATTTTTCGCGGAAAGAGGGAACCACAGCTGAAAAAAATACACAAATTGCATTATTGAGGTCAGGAGTTCGTTTTAACATCGCTTTTTGCACACATAGGCTAATCACGACTCTGGATACATTTAAATTGGAATCTGAAACATTATGCGACCTGAATGGAACTCGGAAAAGGACACACTGATTACAAGACGTCCATACATTACCACTATGGTCTGGCGAACGCCAATAATAATGAGGGGTTGTGGGAGGGTGAATGGGGTGACGGAAAGTAGAAAATAAATTGTATTTTGGGGGTATTTAATGTTATATTTATTTTGATACATGTGTGTGGGGGTGGGGAAGGGGGAAAAGAGAGGAACAGAAAGATATTGGGAGAGAGAGGACGAAGAGGTGATTGTAGAGAAGGTTTTATTTGACGTTCAGTAATAAAAGCAATCATATCAATAATTATTATTTTATAAATACCATATTTCATGTAAATTTGTTTTAGAAATGGAGGCGGGGAGCTGTTTGTTTAAGTTCAGTGCAGGATAACATGTGGAGACACATACTGGTTCGTATCTCACGTTAGAGTGACACCCAGTGCGATAACCACTAGCTCACGAGTTCGATACTTCATACGGCATGATTATAAGTTAAGACCAATTCGTTCAATGTAAATTAGAAATATAATCCCCACCCGTCTCTTTATAAACAACACATCCAAACGCTTCACTGTAGCTAATGAAATAAAGGTGTATGAATGTCCAAAATATTTAAGCGAAATCTAATGAAAAACTAAATATGCTGACCAAGGCAGTAATTTATTTTATTAAAAACATAAACTAAACGTAACGTTGCAACCTTCTAGCAAGGTCTTCATCAGACTCTGTATCAAGTACAAAAGTAACAACATACACAAAAAGGGCATTATATATACACAAACATTACTCCCTCCAGACTATTAGAAAGTTGTCAGGAACTTTCTAGCAGGTGGCTTTCACTTGCCAACTGTACTTTCACCTAAAAGGCTAAACATAATTACTTTGATATAGAATGTGGTTGGACTTTTTTATCTCACGCTCTCTTTCCTTTATTTTTCTCCCTTCTCCTCTCCTCTTTCTCTCTTGTCCTTTCCACTCTTTCTAACACCTTCTTCCATTCTTTGTTTAACTTCAGTCCCCAATCCAGTTCATTATGTCTTCTTCACCTTTCTTCTCTATTTCTTTGGCTTCCTTCCATTTTCTCACTAGTATTCTCTTCTCTCTTCCTATCTGCTTAGCCTCATCCCACTGTATGTCATGTCCTGTTTCTCTCGTGTGTTTAAATATAGCATTTCTCTCTCTCTTAAGTCGTACATCATCCATATGTTGTTTCATCCTGTCTTTCAGCCTCTGACACTCTGACATTCTTTACATTTCACTTCGTAGATAATCCCTTCCTCTTCCTCTTCTCTGTTCTCCTCTTTCTTGCTTGCATTCTTCGCTATTCCTAAGATGCTTCTCCCTCCCTTCCTGTAAGTTTTAATTCCCTCTTTCCTAAGCACTTTGCATATTTTTTCTGTGGTCTTCCCCATACTCCTTATTCCAAACCTTCTCTCCTCTTTCTGTTTCTCTTCCAATCCTCCCCTGCCCGTTTTCTTACTTCTTCTGTTTATGTCCAGTCTATCCTGCTTCTCATAGCCATTCTTTTCCAGATGTTTCCATAGGCTATTTATTTTGCCTTCTTTTTCATATTCTTTCATTTGTGTATATATAATGCCCTTTTTGTGTATCTTGTTACTTTTGTACTTGATACAGAGTCTGATGAAGACCTTGCTAGAAGGTTGAAACGTTACATTTAGTTTATGTTTTTAATAAAATAAATTACTTCCTTGGTCAGCATATTTAGTTTTTCATAATCATGGAAACAAGGCTTAATGGTGTTATAATCGAAATCTAATATATTTAAGACGCAATCGCTTTACATGGAGAGGCTACAGCTTCGAAAATTGAGGCTGTGACGTGGTTTCTTTTAGTGGTAGGGTAGATATTGGTATGGCAAGCTTCTAACGTGCACTGCCAGTAATTTCCGAGAAAGAAACTTCATTTTATTTTAATATTGTAAAGTGGTTCGGTGATAGGCTATCAGTATCACACGCCGAAGATTATAGGTATGACTTCTGTTCTATTACCCCTATTATCATTATATAGAGCAACTAAGTATTGTATTTAATTAATAATTTAAAGAAATAAAAATGTTATCTAATTTTTAAAAAAAACACTTCTTTCAAATGATTTTTCAATGTAATTTTTGAAAATAATTTTTCAGAATATGTTTTTGAATTTCTCATCATTTTACAAATATAGCAAAACTTTTAAATATGTTTTTATAATTTTCAATTCAGAAAACCATCCCCATGAGCTTGGCGTGCTCGTAGTCTTCGTCGGATAAAACTGTTTCCGTCAAGGTGGAATCGAAAGCCTCTTTCGGCGGCAGTGTTGTTTCGTCGAACTTGGTCTTGCAGTCGACGTACTCGTAGGGATACACGCCTTTCCTACGAATAAGATCCAATGGCACATTTTTAAAGTGTTCTCTGGTGACTTCCAACCTGTCCAATTTGGCGACGCACTTTTCCAAGCTTGCCTGGAGGAAGCGGTAGGAGTCCAAGAATCGCATCTCAACTTGGTCTTGTTTGGGAAATTTACCCTCGGCACACATGGAACAGTCATCTCGGCAGGGAATTTTTGTTTTACCATTCACAAGGTGGTAATCGGGTGGTACATTCACCCACTTGCTGACAGTCATATATTTTTCATCGGTCTCAGCAATCACTTCGATACGATGTTTATCGTATCCAAGTTCCTTAACAAAATGATGTACGTCGTAATTACTGAGACCATGCATAAATATCGGCACGAACTTCGCTGTTTGCGTTTTTAAGTTGCATTTCCCTCAATACGTCCCAATGTCGTGTCCTGTTATGTGATCATGATGGCATGTTTTCATTACTATTCTATCGGACATATCAGTAAATTTGTCATTGCAATTTTCGCAGTGTGTTGATGATTCATGTTTCTCTCTCTCGATGTTCGTGAGAGGCAACATCTTCTCCGTGAGGAGAACTTTCCTGCATTTTTTTTTACTTCTCTCACAAGAGATTGGAGAAATTGTTTACCTGCCTCGGGTTCCTGGTAAATAAAGGGACCTTTACTCTTCGCATCTGCTCCTTCGTTCCAGTGGACGTAATAAGCATAGCTGCAGGGTTCATGTTCCTGATACACTGTAGTTGAGGACTTTGCTGGATCGGGATCGCAAATAGCCATCGGTTTCAGGAAAGCTTCGAAGTCGGCAACAATCATCACCGGGGCTTCCAGCAGGACCTTGTGGTTTTTGAACTTGTGGAAACCTTCCGGGAACACGAACCTTGCAGCTTTTTGTCGTCTGTAATCCTTCAGGTGCTCTTTCAGCTTGTCTTTGGCCGATCTGAACCATGCCCACCGAAGAATATTAGGCATCTGTGGCATATTTCGATGTGATGTTGATGTTTTGTTATTCCACTTCGGACCAGTCTTGATAGATCACTGATGATGCAATAATGATGATTTTCCTCATTTTTTTATTAGCAGCAAGTCTATCATTTTAACTTCTTTACCTTCTTCGTCAATGTCGCTGATCCGAAGCGGATCTATTTGCAACTCTTTCACCTTTTTGGTATCGTGACGATATCCATAAACGTTGACGGCGATTGGGACTGCAATCTTCTCGTTGTAAGCCTTCTCGAATTTTGCAATTTCGTGAAGCTCGACAGGAAACTCGATGTCCCGAAACTATAGATTCAATTCTTCTGAATACCGCTTATAGCTCGACACACAGCACGGTTTTTTTTTCGCTGGATGCAAATGGCCAAGAATGCACCATTTGAAACATTGTGTATCGTTGTTCTTGATGTTCAAAACTGCTTTTTTGTTTTCAATCACCTCTGGGAGTTAGTTCTCTTAGGTAAAATGGGTTCGGTATCCCCGTCACATACAGGCTCCGGGAGTTTCATTTTCTTTTGAACAGACGGTGCTTGGCTGGCATCGTCGTCGGGAAGCTTGTGTTTTTGCACACGAATAAGTTTTTGATGTTTGGCCAAATTTGACGATGCTATGATTTTTCCACATTTTTCGCAAAGCTTGCTTTCGTTGGGAGTTTTTCTCAGGTTTCGAAGGCGCTGTTGACATCTTGCTTTGTGCCGGTTGAAATTGGATTTGGTTTGGAGAATGCTACAATATGGACATATGACTCTGGGCTCTTTCGTCTTGTAGACAGAAGATGAAGTGATGGCTCTTGCAATGGGTCCATTTTCTGGAATACAGAAAGCCAAATTTCAGGTATATTTATTTGGGGGGGAAAGTCATTGGTAAACAGTACATTGGTAAAAGTGATAGATTACCTAAATAAACAGTGAGGCGCATCGAGATGCCAAACAATATATTTGGGCACTCCAGAGGCAGCGGCACTGACGTCGAGCCGCCCGACAACACTCAAATTCTAAAACTCGACCAGCGAGTGAAGAAACTTCGTAGCGACTTATTGACTCTCCAGAATACTCTTTCCTCGAGTCTACAAGATGAAATCACGAGTCTACAGACAACGCTAGTGGATTCTATCCTCAAAATCGAAGCGGAACTCGTTTCCCTGGTCGCCAAGTATGCCGATTTAGCATCTTTGGAAAGTTTGACGGACATTCAGGAAGCGATTACCTACCTTCGAGACGAACTGTTCAAGCTTCAGAAATCTGGAGACGTCCTTCAGCTGAAAACCAAATTTGAGGAACAGAATGCGAACATTCAAGCTAGATTGAGCGAGCTTGAAAGCATCATCGCAGGTATCAAGATTCAACTGGAAACGAACTCGTCAGCTGAAGGCATTCTCCTGATCAAACAGGCGGTATCAGACTTACGAAACGAAATCGGGAGCTTTAGAGATAGTTTTGTTTCACTGAAATCATCCGCTGAATTGGAGAAGTCGGTGAAAACCATCAGGGAAAAACTTCAAATCGTCGAAGAGTCAATCAACAACCTTCCGTCGTATGAGGAAATGAAAGTCATAGGGAAGTCAGTGACCAATATAAAGCTCCAGCTCGAAACATACGAGGATTTCTGGAAGATCTAAGGCACCGTGGCATACATCGAAGACACTTTGGCAACCATGAAAACCGACCTCGCGAATATTCAGGAAGCGTTGGAATCGAAATTGCCTGGTATCACCGATACCCTAAGCATAGTACAGCAGCAGATTGCCAGGCTGGAAAGCCTGAACATCCAAACTGAACTTTCCCACTTCCACCATCTGATCGATGATATACAGAGCAAGTTGGAAATCCTCCAGCAATCCACGTCCACGCAGGATGACATGACGCGACTCCAGGATGCCCTGAGTACCGTGGCCGACGCCACAGAGTTCGAAGCCGTGAAGAATGTCTTGGCCTCACTACAGGGTTCCGTGGCCACTTTACCAACATCGCAGGAATTGAAGGGTGTCAAGCGAACCGTGAACCGAATACTCAAATCCGAGGACATAAAAAACATCCAAGAGGAAATTGCTCAAATTCGAGGAAACATCGCTGCCCTGCCCACCAACCAACACATCGATCAGCTGCATGCTCTGTTTGCCGAAATCAGAAACCAAGTACACGATCTCGCAACGCAAAATTTAAAGTTGAGACTCGTAGAAAGCCTGCAGCAGATTGTTACCAATGTCAAACTTCAAATCGGGAGCGTGGAAAAAGTCAAGAATCGGCCTTGACGAGTTTCAGTACTCAGCTTCGCGATCTGAACGAGCAGCTCAAGGCGCTCAAGATCATGATCAAGATGTCAAGATCATTCCTTCGTACAACAACATCATCACCTACATCACCGAACATCTGGGACCCGTGCAGAACAAACTAGACGATGTCCAGGATGAACTTCGAAATAATATCAACACATTGAACACCAACCTCGATAATTTGAAATCGAGAACGGTCATCGAGTTGTACAGCATCCCGAATCGAGAGTTCCCTTCCCCTTTCAATCCTCGCAGCAAACTCTCCCTGTTGAATTCCGTCAAAGTCTACCATCAATTTTACAAAATCCTATCGTCATCGTGTTTCTTTTCTTGCATAATATCCAGTAATGGAAGACAGACTAAAGGAATTTTGTTATAAATCATATAATAGTCAAGTTTTTACTTTGCTATGTAAACAAAGAAGCTGGAAATGAATCTCTCTATGTGCATTGAGGATATTATCTTTACATTTCACCTTTTTTCCCACCCTCCTGACTATAGGACTAAAATTAAATATAAACAGCATCAAGAGTGTCAATATTCATCTTAGATAGCAAAAAACTTTGGATTCACTAGTGCGATTAGCTACCGATTCTCCTGCCTGAAGAGCGACGGTTCGCCTCACATATTTAGCTTATTGATAACGCAGTAAAAGCATTTCCTGCAAAGCAAACAACATTAAAATCCTTTACTTCTGTGCACTCAGTTATCATTTTCTTGGTTAATAATGAAAGAAAAGAACCGGATAGCGAAAAGTGCCCCTGGGCCTCGCTAGAGGCCAATCTTGAATTTTATTTTCTCGCGCTTTTTTGTGTTGTGGAAAACATGAAGGTATGTGGCCCCTTTACTCTAAAGGGGAAACAACCACGAAGGCACTAACAGGAAGGTAGTGCCTGGACCGGCGGGGCGTGGAATTCAGAGGCTCATGAAAGGCTTCGAGGCACACGTACACGCATGCGCAAAAACTAAAGAATAATAATAATAATAAGAGCGTAAAAGTCTTCGGCTCGTACGGATAAGCAAGGGTTCTACTCGACTAGCTGGGAATTTTTTTCTAAAAAAGAGTTATGTTAGTTTAGATCGTAATAGATTATAAAAAAATAAGGGCGTAAAAGGGAAGGACACACCCATTTTTCTCGTTCACTTTCGGTCACGTGACCTGGGGCTACGGGGCTCGATTCGGCGGCTTGAAAGCGTAAAAAAAGCACCTCGTAAAAGGGAACGACTCGCCCGATTTGCTCGTCCATTTCCGGTCACGTGACCTGGGGTTACGGGGCTCGATTCGACGGCTGCCAAGTTGACAACACTGCTAGTGAAGTTAACATACACCGTAAAAATCTACGACCTCTTAAAAATATGCAACGTAAAAGGCTACGACGAGTTGGCAACACTGCTAATGAGGTTAACATACATCGTAAAAGAATACAAAAATATACACCTAAAATAATACAAAAATATACACCGTAAAAGGCTACGATGAGTTGGCAATACTGCTAGTGAGGTTAACATAAACCGTAAAAGGCTACGGCTCACCCGATTTGCTAGTACGTACACTAACGCGCAAAAAAGCTTGTGAAAGGCTACAGCTCGTCCGATTTGCTCATACATAGACTAACGCGCAAATATAGCTCGTATAAGGCTACAACTCGTCCAATTTGCTAGTACGTACACTAACGCGCAAAAATAGCTCGTAAAAGGCTACGACTCGTTCGGACACACGTACACTCACGTACGAAAAATGTAAAAAATATACACCGTAAAAGGCTACGACTCATCCGATTTGCTCGTACGTACACTAACGCGCAAGATTAGTGGGGACAAAAGACAGTTGATGAAAGTTCAGTCAGGAAAGAAAAAACTAATTTTATCTCACTCTTTTATTTTATTGCATTGAGGGTATGTGCGTATCTTTTATATTATACTCGTGTATGTATATATATACATAGAGAAGCTCACCAGGTTAGGCTGCGAGAGCCCGGGGCACATCTGGCGCAGTGAACTACCTCTGCTGTATTCTTCCCGTGTTTTATCTAGCTCGACGGAAGAAGCCGAAAAAAAGCAAGGGGGAAAACTGGACATCGGAGCACGTGCCCTTCCGAAAGAACACTCAACAGATGGCAGCAACTGTTCGGAGAATGCCGATAGCGGTCGAGGTACGAGTATTTAAGGTATTTTTAGTTTCGTTTAGCTTCTGTATTGGGGAAAAGTAAGCAGTTATTAATATATTATAATGCAAGTACGTTTGCATGCATTGTTATAGTAATTCCTAAAATCTTCGATGCTTTTCGCCATCCATTTCGCCAAAAATTAAGGCAGAAAACTTCCTCAAAAACTTTATTGCAAAGAGTTGTCGCGCACACGAAGCCTTGCAGTTGCATGGCAGAAGGTTTTGTTGTCAAACACTATATCACCAAAATGATCAGATTTGCACTTACATCGACACTTTAAATATGTTGCTTAAACCTTTAGATAATGTAGACGAGTCAAAAAGAAAGAAGTCGAAGACACTGCTAGTGGAAAATAATATTTATCTTGGTACACATGTATGCGAGTATGCATAAATATCCATTGTATTTTTATTGAAAAGAAATTGCAATTGTTATAAACTCCTACAGGTAACTTAAGACAATAATTTTAAGTGTCGCAAATTGCAATTCACATCATGAAATTACAAATAGCTATTGAAATTGAAATAATAATAATAATAATTCGTTGGTATCATGGTTAGTTGAATTGGTGGCGGGATTAATTCTTAGGAGTAGGTACAATAATTTCCAACACTAAATGAGGACAGAAGAAGGCATTTCAATAGTTCAAACTGTTTACCTTAGTAATTTTTCCTTGTTTTTTTCCTGGGTAATGACGGGCGAGTGGGGTGTTAAGCGGAAACCATAAATCGAAACAGTGGCGGCGATTAGTGGGGCGAGGGGGCAGTTGCCTTACACTTTTTCCCTCGCACTATGCTAAACCTTTGTATACAGAGGGAAATATACTGTCTTTGCCCCCCCCCCCAGTTTTGGCTTCTTGCACCCCCGGTTCCGGAACTTAATCGCCGCCACTGAATCGAAATAAATGAAAATTGACTTATGTTTCGTAAATAATGGATTTTCCCTGGGCTCTCTGGCGGAGGAGCTAGCACAATACAAGGTCCCAGGCTCGTATTCTTCATAAAACATACATTATTATATTCACATTTCATGTTTTACTTTATTTTATTATTCCTTCCTTGTACTCTACAATTTTTTAACCTTTTTGTATGTTCAATTAATCATCGTCACTCACATTTAGCGTTTTCTTCTTTATGATTGTGATCAACGATTGATTTTCTGAAATTCTCTTAATTTAGGCTGGGTGTGAACACCCAGTGTACAAATCCAGTCAGGAAGTTCGGAACTCCATCAGGATGTGTGCTGCCTTAGCATTCTTAAAGGCAACGGAAGTGGAGGAAGGATGGATTCATATCCATAGTCAGCCAGAACAAAATGAAGAATTGACTGAATTTTTCGACTACTTTGTAGACCAGTGGTTGGAAAATCCACATGTTCCAATTGACATGTGGAACTGCCACCAAAGGAGACACATGACAAATAACGCGGTTGAAGGATGGAACCACCGATTGAACTCAGTCGTGGGTAAACCACGCCCCCGAGTGAAATATTTGATTATGTACTTGAAGAAAGAAGCAGAACATTCAGATGCTAAGATTGTAAGTATGGAGCTGAATATTCAGGGTGGCTCAAAAAGTCACTTAACACCCCCGGTACAAGGCCACTGCAGCGCGCAACATGGAAATGGTGATGACCAATCATTATCAGGCCAAGTGGGAACCACATTGACGCCACCCGCGTGGTCGGCGGCCATCTTGATGTCAGCCATCTTGAATTCAACTTCAGAATATTAAATGGGAAGGGGGTGATATGATATATCAAATCAGGCTAGAATGTCACGAGAAATGCAATGGTGAAGAATTTTTTTATGTATCTTTAACCAGTAAAAACTTATGACTGAATTCTTGTACCAATTTTCTCCTTTTCAAGGTGTTAGAAAAATGCCTTAAAATTTGTTTAGCGCATCGGTAACACATCTAGATCAAAGTGACATCTAGGGAGAGAAGTTCAAACGCCATTGCACAAGATTTTAATTGGATACATCCATGAAAAGCTGCGCACTATGAATGGTTGTCGCAAACAATTACCAGTGTGACGCTTCCATTGAATTAAAAGTCCTTCACAGTGAGAAGGCTAATGTTTATGTCAGGCAACCGTAAGCTGCCTGTTCCTGGAATTCGGACGAAACGCTACGCCACGGTACTAACCACTCCGCCACGGATGCCGGCATCGAGATGCGAATGAGACTTAATGTCCTCTTTCGAGACTTCGGTGAATGAGATTCAAATCATGATTATTTCGTTTAGATCAAAATTGTTTTGCTGTTCGTCTTATTGTAGACACTTTTTCAAACGGGACAATCCCGGAAAAATGCCCTCCTCCACTCTCATACATTCGGAGGTATGCTCTATTGTCCCGTTGCCTTAAATTATACCGGAACGTCAGGGATGCGAAATATGAACCGGACCCCCCTTTTTTTTTCACATGATGGTATGATTATTATTGGAGACATACCGAAAAGGCGGCTGACTGAGTATAGATAGTTTGTTTTTAGAGACTAAAACTTGTTTTTTCATTGCGATGTCTAGCTAAATAAGCCATTTGATGCCACCTATTTTCACTCACTTCATTCTCAGAGGTTACCAATTCAACATTATTGACAATGTCAATTGCACTGGCGGGGGTAGAAGGGCTAGTGTCCCTGCCAGCAACTCCTACTACACCCCTTTACGAGCAGAGCAGACAAACCTTGTCAAGGCGACTTCCATAAGTAAGAGAAAACACTTCATTACTTTCGCATTTTTCAGTAAAACTAAAATTATTCCAACTGAGAAAATCTGGTCTATGTTATCATGCCATAGGAGTGTGAGAAGGGATGACAAATTGAAGGGATTGAGGAGGCAAACATATAAAAATATAAAATATGTATTCCTTCTCAAATATCAAAGCTACTACAGTAGTAGGAGACTGATTTTGTTTTACCTTATGCAAACTGCTCCGACACGGATACCCGGTGTTATTTTATCAGAAATTTTAGAAAATAGATATTGATTAATTTATTTGCTTCATTCTACTTCGCTTTTCTTCCACTTTCTCTTTTGGCTAATTGCAAAGACGGCACTGACTGCGAGTCAAGACGGCAGAGCCTCGTTAGTCTTCAAAATTCAGTCCAGCTGCACAGCGTGGAAGGGGGTTTGACATTTGGGTGTTTTGAGGAAGTAACTGCAAAATGTTTATGTGAAATATATATTAAGCGTCATACTGACTACGATCATTGATGTCATGATGTCATTAAGCAAATATGAAATGTACACGCTCTCAGCTGTCAAGATCAGCCACAAACCCATTGCATACGTTCAGCATTAGTACCCAGATTAATATGTGATATGTGTGTTTTAATAAGTATTTTTTATAATTCTGTGTATCATTCGTGTCTCGGGTGTCGCGACAAGACGACACCGATAAAGACAAACATTTACAACTCTAGATCTGTGTTGTGTTGTGTTGCAGACAAAATTTCCCCTTTGCAAAGGTCAAAATTTCGCCTGTTCGTCCAATTTTTCCCTTCATACAAAGAACTCGCACAATAATGATAATAGTAGTTAGTAGTATCAGTAGTAGTAGTGTCAGCAATATTTTCATTGGCCCATGTTCGTACATATTAGAATCAAAATGTTTTACAAATTCATCACGTACTAGTACTTGCTAATAGCCTAGTTATCGCTACCGCACCAGACGTCTAGAAAGCCAGGCATGAATATACAATTGTGTTTGTTCCTTCACCCATTCATTCATCCTCATCGTCTTTTTAACCGAATACGTAGGAAAAAGACGAAAATATTTTATAAATATGTAAGTAGACACTAGGCTTATACTGAAGAACTAACAGCAAAGGATTATGAATATGAAAATGGAACTAGTATAATCTTTAATACATATAATCTGTTCCAATATTGAGCCTGATGGTTTCATATTTCCATGTAATTTTTGTATCTTTCATGGAATTCCCTTTTTAGTTTAAATTCGGTCCGAATTTCCCTGCAAAAATGAAATTTTCCTTCATGTGGCAACACTGCTGTAGATGAGACTGTGCCAAGTTTCGTTTCGTCTCGGTGTCATCTCTAGATCTGTACAGGGCGATGGTATAGTCGTCGTCTTGCAATGAGGGAGTCTCGTGTTCGACACCCGGTGGAGACACATGTTGGTTCGACAAATACATTATCTTGAACTTCGAATAATCGAATTTTTCATTCGAAGTAATTTTTTCCCCTCTATAGATATTTAGCACCATTGTTTTCATTTGTGATGAGATTAGGTCAACACCAATTTAACGAAATACATGTTCGTAATTTATTTCTTATTTATATATATACCTTTATATATATATAATTTAACAACTCTAACATCAAATAGATATTCGTTAGTAAGCACCACTGGCATACGCCGTGGGGCTGATGGGGCTACACCTTCTCCCGAATTTTTTAGAAAATAGAGTTCAAATGGCAGTTGTGAAGAACTCGTGAAAATCAGAGTGGTAAATGCACCTCCTCTTCTAAATATAACCCCCGATTATCATTTTTGCCTTTGAACCACTTTTAAAACTAAGGTTGGAAATGGTAATTATGAACTGTTTTGTAGTGTATCCCATCCCCCTCCTAGAACGCAGCTACATAATATCCAATTCCAATTCCCTCCCCCCAGTAAAAATCCTGCCTACGCCATTGGTGTGCACTTTAATCTGTTGGAAAAAATTACATCTGGAGTTATGAATTCTGGAACTTACGTACAGTCACCGGCAATAAGAAGAGGACGCCTAGATCCTGAAATAATCTCTTCCCTGCAAGGCGCTATGTGTGTTGCCTAAATCTGCGGTTGTTGTAGAAGTTACCATTGAAAATTTGCTATTGAAATCCACTTATCGCCCTAGAGTTGGGCAACAAAGTTGCAGGGAAGCGAGCATTTGTGCATTTTTATTGATGGTGACTGTACGTGTATCGATGTTGCTTTTTGGTGTATAACAATTATTTTATTACCAAAAAAGTGCTCTTTAAAAGAAATCACTTGGTGTAATTGTGTGAGAAAGAGTCCAGGGGAAATTATATACCTATGTCTCAATTATGATAAAATTAACTATTATGTGAAACTGTGAAACAAAATAGATTGGACGGTGTTTTGAAACTTTTTGCATGCATTTTTCATTTCTTAGAAAGAAAGTAAATTAAAAATGTCTGGGACAAGGTGCTTCTTCCTGTGAAGCTTGAATTCAGTAGAAATAGCATAATTTCTTCATATTCTCACAACCATTAGATTGAAAATTTATTGTCAAGTGTTAAATACATTGATGCATTGTAGACGATATTTGGTAGAAAATTGAGTTGTTTGTAAATGTGTGAGTATGTTGATACGAAGATATTCATAAGCAGGCTCCAACGAGGTCCGCGTGGGAGCATCCGTCGACACAGCATCTGTGGAAGAGTTGGGCAGCGTTTGTAGGGGGATTTGTTTTTTTGACTTGTTTCAATTTCTGCTCCATTTCGAGAAATGGCCGCAAGGGATCCCACACAGGAAATACTTTCACTAGAAAAAAGGAAAAAAAACTAATTACATTTCCAAATATGGAAACAACAATGTGAACTAAAATCAAATGGAGAGTGGCCAGCAATAACAGCAAATATGTTACATTAATAACCGAATAATGATTCAAATTCTAGGTCATGGCTGTTTTATTTGTCATACTGACGTGAGCAAAGTAAAGTGATAAATACGAAACAGAAAAATGGTTAATTGTCTCAACGCAAGTGCGAAAGGTGCGGATTTCGATCCTCGGTAGGTAACCCCAAAGTCTTGATATTGAGTCAACATCAATGCATAATATATAGCGTTAAAGTTATATATCACCAGGGATAAGTACACACGCGGGATTTACGAAAAGGTCCTACTTAAACTTATACTGAATATTAATATTAAAAATATGTCTTCCAAGAAATGGTCTAAAGATAATATTGGATAAGCATAGTTTACACCGTAGCTACACCACATGCCATCATTTTCCTAAGTAGATTAAGTCTAATTTAACATGTACTTACTTTTTACTCAAGCTTTCGTCACATTATATGGCTTCATCTTACTTTACCCTCAGCTCCAACTTACCTTACCTTTCCCATGTTTTAACTTGACTATTCTTGTCTTATCTCCTGATGAAGCTACATGATGTGGTGAAAGCTTGTGTGAAAAGTAAGTACATTGCGACGGGCTACATGACATTCGTTCAATTTATTAATTTAGACCAGACAACAACGACTCAATAACTGAGTCTCAACGATCCTGAAACGTTCAAAATGTCATTAGTTCGAATTATTTGTATTGATAAACTTTGCCTGGTAACGCTGGTGACGCATGCAGATCGCTGGAGATTGAAATTTTATACTTTCAGATTTCAAACAGGATTTCAAATCATTTACAACTAACAATAACCACTTTCCATAACAACAGCATTAACCCAATTTACACATGCGAAATTCCCCCTTCTGAAAGAGAAGAATTATTCATTTAAACATTTTCACAAACAACCAAATACAAATGGAAGAAAATGCTGTAGTACGTAAATATGAACACAAGAAACAGTAAACTTATTTATTGAATTGAATTTAACACATATTTCCAGCGTATGAAAGCATCAACAATCTGTCCTCATTAAGTTAAGAGACGTGAAATAACTGTCGATACGTGATCGAAAAATTACCCATCATAGTCATTTAGCGTGCACCTTTAATGCTATATAAGGAATTACAAAAGTCCTAATTACTTCCTAATTTGACATAGAACCAATCTTGGACCATGCTCCTCGTTTATTTTGGCAAGTGCTATGCGTTTCTTGCACGAAAATAGATCGTTTTACGTGTGCACAGAGCCCTTTTCAGACATGGCGTCGATGGCCATTTTGTAAATAACGCATGGTCTGTGGCGTGTACTAGTACCGTTTCCCGTAAGATCCAACACACGCGAGATAGCTATCTCTTAAACACACTTTGCTTAAACGTAGTAAACACGATTTTCGAGAATTTTCTTCCTCTCAAAGTCACTTAAGATAATTTAATTTCCTCACCTGGTGTGTCGGGAACGAAGAATCCAGCACGCACGAGTCCACTCCTTAACTCTCTCGTAACCGAGAGCTCGATTCATTTTCAACGCTTTTTTCTGCGTTGTGCTTTTCACTTCATGCTATTATCTGCCGTTTTATCCTAACTGCAGATGTCAGATTCCTCCCGAAAGCACTGAAACCATTCTCCTTTCCTCCACTGTCGTGACATAACTCTGTTCACTCCATTTTTTTCTCCCGGAAGTCCCGTTTCGATCACCACGCACCCCTATCGATAACTACCATTCTCTTTCGCAGAGCACAATTGTCTTTACCAAACAACAATTTACATGATTTAGAACTCACACGTTATCAAATATGTGCATGCGTTAAAGAACCCATTGTAATGCTTATTAAGATAAACTTTTTGCTGTTAATTAACCAATGGCATCTAGACCAAAACGCTGTATATTTTATTATTTTGCGCCATAACTGCGAATTGCCCATGCGTGCAGTGACCGACACATCAAAATGTCCTTGTGCATAAGGAAACCGCGAGAAAATCGGACCTCAAACAAAGGAATTTACAATTCAAATGCGCACAACGGTCAGAGCCATCTAGCGATTCTTCGCGTAAGTATTAAAGCAACAAAGTTTTCATATTGCATAGGCATTCCACCTATCGTGAATTCTCTGCACTAGACGAGTTCATCGTCTTAGGACCTGAGTTGGGCAACTTTACCCCAGCAACACACACACGAAACTCAAGTTTCCAGAATACCTTATGACAGTTCGTCATAAATGGCGCCCAACATAGGGCTGAACCCTCACACAATACTTTTGATGCAATACTAAAGTTAGACTTACATCAAATAAACATTCATATTCTACATATTCACTAATATACATATTTAATATATACAGACATATTACTTTATTGTTTACAATATGAAACATCCCGGATCACCAACTCTGGTGACTCCATCATTCTCCAGAAAGAAGGAACCCCGCATGTGTTTTGGCGTCTTGCAGAACATAGTGGCTTGTATATTTTTGGTTGGAGCAGGAAACAAATAAATGCCTAGGCCCGCCGCAACATTATACTTACTTGACTATTAGCCCGCCGCAAGCATAACCTAACTTGACCTTTACCACATCATACCTGCCCTCACCCGCAAACTAAACATAGCCCCCATGGAACTACCTAAACAACTTTTTATTTTGCTTCTGGATTCATTCTATCTGAGCAAATAACTATTGTAAATGTTTCACCTTATTTTGGAGCAATCAGGAAGATTTCAGGCTCATCTCGCATGCTAGTACGCCGCAGAAATTTCACCTACTTGGTCAACTCGCCCGCCGCAGGCTCAATCTCACTTTACCCATACGAGAAAATTTAACCTTGCACTTCCCCTACCCCATCTTTATTTACACTGTCCTTAACTACAACGTCTGATTCACAGCTAAACCCCATCGTCTGTAACATTTCATCCACACCTTCCAAATTCAAATCTAGTAATCTCTTCACCCACATTTTTACCTTGTCCTCTGAACATTTCCAAACTTTACAATTTTCTATCGACTGGTGATCCAATTTTTCTCCTGTCACACAATCTATCAATGAAAGCGTGGAATCTTTACTGTTCTTAACACAAAGATAAGGGCCGACAAAGAGGTCACAATATTTCCTTATCACCTTATCTCCGGTGCCACTTAAGATCTGATTCTTAACGAAGACTAGCATACCCTCTCCCACTACAGGTTTCACATCCATCTTAGCATTTTGTTGCTTCAATTTATTTTGCCTTTTACTGAGGCTAGACAAATTCGCCATAACTAGCTTGTCATTCCAAGTGACATTGTTAGCATCGACCCCCAGAGTCGGTATATCGGTCAAACTCTTTGTCATGTTTAATCTCAACTCCATTGGAGAATATCCTGTTTGTGACGAAATTGAACCATTCAGAAGGCGCAGAGCTTCAGGTACTCTTTCCGGCCATTTGTTATGATTGGAATTACAGAGTATTCTCATCAAACGGTTCAACTCCGAATGATAGCGCTCTACCCAATTTGAGCTCGGATGGTACACCGGAGTGTAAACAAGTTGTACCCCCCATGTTTTCATTGCATTCTGAAAAATTTTCGACTTAAATTGTGGTCCATTATCAGAAACTATCCTCTGAGGAATTCCCAAATGAACAAAGTACACTTTTGACAATTTATTCACAATGGTATTAGCATTGCTATTAACCACCGGGTATGCCACCATGGCATAATTGGGAATATACTTCGCTAACTAGTTGAAACATCCCAGAACCCTTTAACATGTTAAACTTACTAATACACAATATCTATATTCAAAATAGATCCCATAAAACTCAAAATTTGGTGTGTCAGATAGCCAGAAATATGTTTCTCTTACAAACACAATTCGATGTGTGGACAACTCAGCAACCTTAATTGCGACTGTGCAAGGAGAATTCACTATAACCAGAAGCTAAATCAAACAGATGACGACAACAGCTCCGTAAATACATGGCGCGCAATCACTGCCACCAAATGTACCACTACCATTTTTGTTATTAATCCTGGAACCGAACGAGGATACTCGCCTTAAGCAAACCAAAGATACGTTTTATATGTCTTATAATTTCACGCTGCTATGCAAGATTAATTGAAATTAATTTGTTTCCTCTTTAATACTGGTTACCATCGGGTGGCATATCTCAGATACCCCCTACCATCACCCTGTCATGTATACAGAGAAATCAAACCTATTGAATGTCGTTACTTAAACTCTCCAAAATACAGACTCCAGACGAACTTCTGTCAGGACTAAGCCGACACTAATGGCAAATGTCCCCTCGACACCCTATCGTTCTCACATTTTCTATGTGTGGAGACGTATTTTCCCCAGGACGAACAAATACAACATCTAGTGTCCCTGATGTTCCCTTGTGTTTCTTTAGAACGCCAATCAACACGATTCTACCCGAGAAATTCGCACAAAATTTTACAATGAAACTTGCATGCACATGTAACAACAAATTCAAAATGATACTGCCCACTTAAAAGCTGTTGGCTCCAAAATGATAGTGAGACTGCCTGACTTGTTAAATGCTCCCATTTCAAATTTTCCGCAACAGACTGTCCATCAGATATTTTTCCTGAGCTATAAACTTGACACTAGACCCCAACTGAACTGACGTTTCAAAATAAACACAAGTTAGTATTCAAATGACAATTATATTCAAAAATTTATTTTAAACTACCCAAAGACACATTCGTTATTAAATCCGTCAAATTAAATATATTATCTTTAATATTTACATTTTTTACAAAGCGAAGTTACTTTCACTGATTAAAGAGTGATGATCGCGCCGATGATCTCAACAGGCTTCATCTTTGAGCAATCATACTCAACCATATGCATCCCATGCCATTTTCTTCTGACATGAGTGCGATGCCAGATCATTCTAACCCTGTACCAAAGAGACAAAGCCAAGAGAAGACAAATACTCAAAATTTTCCCCCAAACTTTTGTATTGGTACTTTTCCGAGGAGACCTTTTTGTTCTTCTCTTCCTAATATGGCTTGGATGGAGGGACACTCTTCCTCCAGCAACAGTTCGACTTACTACCAAAGTTTTCTTGGGAAGTGAGTCAGTAGGTGACTTCATTTTAACTCTGATGCGCCTCCCATACCTGACTGAATAACCAGTGCCTAATTTCATGAAAGAAACGACACATGCCATACTGGCAATTCTTTTGGGCATAAGAACACGCATAGGACCACACCTAATGCAACTTCTGGGTTCGATTACTGAATTCCTCACACCAGTCTGCAATGGATAACCAACTACTGGTGTGGCTACGTTGTGTACCGAATGATCTTGAACTATGGACACTAAAGGTGAGTCAATACTATTTTCCCCAACAGACACAACAGACAGGATAGATTTGTTCTGAGATGATACTGAATTTGAGTGTAGACACTGAGAATCCACCTTACTTTCCGGACACCCTGTATCAACTTGCACCGTGTGGACACGCTTACTCAACGAAGATGAACCTAGAGAACCACTTTGTTTACAACCAACACCCAGCAAAGGAATTTGCAAGCTCGGTTTTGGGAAAGATGCATCTTTTGTGCAGAAGCCGACAGGGAAAGACTCGTCTCTGTTACCCGACACCCCAAAAGACCACTCCTCGCTTATCAAATATTTTCCTTTATTACCCTTGTGGTGTTTTTGCTCTAACGTTCTGTTTCGGTTCAGTTCGCTGGTACTCTGTGCATAACTTTCCGACCAGGAAGTCAGAGTGCCTGTGCAGTGGTCATGTTCGACCGAATGTGAAGTACACATGCAATTGGTAACCGCAGAAGAAGTTACACCACCATTCATCAGTTCAACTTTACTCCCTGACAAATCAAACTCCTTCGTCAAAGACTCATGCATTTTTTCTACCAACTCAGCCCTGTATTGTGATACTGAAAACGTGAGATCGTGCAGACCCTCACATGTTTTAATAACATCTTGCTGCAGCTCTAATATGCATTTACTGGTGCCCTCTAGATCAGACTGCAGTTTACCCACTACCTTACTTGTATGAGCTGCGAGTTCTGTTTTGAGTGACTCAGTGCATTCCTTATTCCTTTCCTCACTCTGTTTAATAAAGGCGAACAAGGAATCTAATGTAACCGGTTCCTGCTCCGTTGCCATTATTAATATTAGCTTTAACAACAGCAATTAACCAACTAAAGATTAACCTACTTGAAACCCAACAAAAAATTCAATAACGCAGCCCCTCTGCACTTGAGTCCCGTAATCTTGCGACGGGCTACATGACATTCGTTCAATTTATTAATTTAGACCAGACAACAACGACTCAATAACTGAGTCTCAACGATCCTGAAACGTTCAAAATGTCATTAGTTCGAATTATTTGTATTGATAAACTTTGCCTGGTAACGCTGGTGACGCATGCAGATCGCTGGAGATTGAAATTTTATACTTTCAGATTTCAAACAGGATTTCAAATCATTTACAACTAACAATAACCACTTTCCATAACAACAGCATTAACCCAATTTACACATGCGAAATTCCCCCTTCTGAAAGAGAAGAATTATTCATTTAAACATTTTCACAAACAACCAAATACAAATGGAAGAAAATGCTGTAGTACGTAAATATGAACACAAGAAACAGTAAACTTATTTATTGAATTGAATTTAACACATATTTCCAGCGTATGAAAGCATCAACAATCTGTCCTCATTAAGTTAAGAGACGTGAAATAACTGTCGATACGTGATCGAAAAATTACCCATCATAGTCATTTAGCGTGCACCTTTAATGCTATATAAGGAATTACAAAAGTCCTAATTACTTCCTAATTTGACATAGAACCAATCTTGGACCATGCTCCTCGTTTATTTTGGCAAGTGCTATGCGTTTCTTGCACGAAAATAGATCGTTTTACGTGTGCACAGAGCCCTTTTCAGACATGGCGTCGATGGCCATTTTGTAAAAAACGCATGGTCTGTGGCGTGTACTAGTACCGTTTCCCGTAAGATCCAACACACGCGAGATAGCTATCTCTTAAACACACTTTGCTTAAACGTAGTAAACACGATTTTCGAGAATTTTCTTCCTCTCAAAGTCACTTAAGATAATTTAATTTCCTCACCTGGTGTGTCGGGAACGAAGAATCCAGCACGCACGAGTCCACTCCTTAACTCTCTCGTAACCGAGAGCTCGATTCATTTTCAACGCTTTTTTCTGCGTTGTGCTTTTCACTTCATGCTATCATCTGCCGTTTTATCCTAACTGCAGATGTCAGATTCCTCCCGAAAGCACTGAAACCATTCTCCTTTCCTCCACTGTCGTGACATAACTCTGTTCACTCCATTTTTTTCTCCCGGAAGTCCCGTTTCGATCACCACGCACCCCTATCGATAACTACCATTCTCTTTCGCAGAGCACAATTGTCTTTACCAAACAACAATTTACATGATTTAGAACTCACACGTTATCAAATATGTGCATGCGTTAAAGAACCCATTGTAATGCTTATTAAGATAAACTTTTTGCTGTTAATTAACCAATGGCATCTAGACCAAAACGCTGTATATTTTATTATTTTGCGCCATAACTGCGAATTGCCCATGCGTGCAGTGACCGACACATCAAAATGTCCTTGTGCATAAGGAAACCGCGAGAAAATCGGACCTCAAACAAAGGAATTTACAATTCAAATGCGCACAACGGTCAGAGCCATCTAGCGATTCTTCGCGTAAGTATTAAAGCAACAAAGTTTTCATATTGCATAGGCATTCCACCTATCGTGAATTCTCTGCACTAGACGAGTTCATCGTCTTAGGACCTGAGTTGGGCAACTTTACCCCAGCAACACACACACGAAACTCAAGTTTCCAGAATACCTTATGACAGTTCGTCATAACATGTTAAATTGGACTTAATATACTTAGGAAACATAATGTATCAAGTGAACTAAGATAAACATATTTAGTTTTAAATCCTATGTATTTGGAGTCCCTCTAAACATTCAAAATTGCACGGATTACGAAAAGATCCCATCAAACCTTCGACTTCACAGGGTTTATATTGAATTTACATTCCTATAATTTTTTAACGGACATTGAGAGAGTGCAACATGTCGCTTTCTACATTTTTGACAACGCCGCATTCGATGGAACCGATTAAAACTTAAACTGCCCTATTAATATATAATTTTTTCACTATAAATGAACATGGACGAAAGTAATGTATTAGGTGGACCAAGATAAGCATATTTAGTATCAAATCCTATGCATTTGAGCTCCCTCTAAGCAGCCAGAATAGTGGCGGACATATGGTTGTCAACGGCCGTCATGGGCATCCAATGTATCGTGTTGTCTACAGTTGCGCGTTCGTAGAATCAGTTATAATGCCATAACATTCATATTTAACTTTAAAATGAATACTTTGAAAATATTTCCATCCCCCCAAATATTAATCATGTGGACTGAGATAAGAATAACTAAAATAAAATCCTATGTATTTTGAGAGCTCCGTGATCAAGAAAGCTGACAAAATGGCAAGAACGCAAGACACAGCTAATTTGAGATATTCAATATGGCCGACAAATATGACTGTTAATATTTACACAACGAATTGCCTTTTCAGTTTACATAGGCAAGTTTATTGCAAACCCTATGCTTCAGGTGGATAATATAAAATAGTGTATCACTATTTTGGAACATAGAGGACATAAAGAGCTGAATGGAGGATAAAATTGCATTTGAAAAGACATTTAGCTTTCTTTTTGTAGGAAGTTTAATTGACCAGGGTGAGGAAAGAAAGGTAATATGCCCTAGATCAAAGTTGTAGTATATATCTAATCTAGATAGGTTTTTACCTATTTCATTTATATCAACTTTAGGCCCTGCGGAACTGCATGCAGCCTTGACGGCCTCTCGGAATTCTCTCGCCGTACAGGTCTTCGTTAGAGATATGCTTGGTTTCAGGAGCGCCACACATAACACCAGTAGAACAAGTTTCTTCTGAAACAAGGAAACAGAAGAAAAAAATTGAGACAGCAATTTATAAAATTAATATTATATGTACTAACACATTTTTTCAAAATTCTAGAACATATAGACTAGCTATTAGTTCTGAATATTAGTGGCAATGGTTCTACATAAGCAAGCTTAATTAATTGGACATTATGCATTATCGAGCCCTAGTGCTCTAAACTATACTTATTCTAACACTATATTTCGAGAGAGTTCAAAGTTTAAAGCACTAGACAATAGATAATGCCCAATCAACATTGCATGCTATCATATAGCAATGCTGATTAACCGTTAGAAGATCATATGCAGAGGCTTCATGGGTGCGCAGATATTGAAAGATACATTTTTATCTTTTGTTTTACCTCAGTCTTTCTTGGTTAATGTCGGGAGGGTACATTCAACGTAACCTTCGTCTAATTCCTTCTATCCTGCATCCTGCTTTAGTCTGCACCGTCATAGTTAACTCAAGAGTGCGAAAATGTGGATGTCAGTGTAGGAACCGAGCACTTCGATGTTTCTCGAAATTTTGAGGGAGCGGCCTTTCCACCCCTTGCAGGTCATCAACAGGCAGGGTTGGGTATCGCCGTCGCGTCAAAACAATGCTTCCAGCTCGAGTAGTTTGTGACCAGATTGAAGAATGACCGCTTGTGTGGCGGTAAATCGCATATATGCAAAAAGTTACAAGTGGTCCCGAATCAGAATGCAATACACGCTAAAATAAGTACGTATAATGCTGGCGTGATGCCTATGTAGATTATCATATCTCAGGGCAAGTAGTATTATTCGCAGCAAATAACTATTCTACTATACTATTGAGACAACCTAAAACACGCAACGTGTTAGAAGTAATTATCTTCACAAACTGTACGATTTCGAATCGCCCATTATCTTTCTCGATTTCGTGAAGACCGATTTTGAGAATCCTCCTTAGCAAACGATGCCTCCGCGATGGCGCAGTGGTAGCGTCGTTGCCTTGTAAATAAGGGGTCCTGGGTTCGATACCCGGTGGAGGCACATAGCGGTTCGGATCCCACTTTAAACAGTAGGTCTAGTCCCGATTAGCCTTACTGTGCATAAAGTAGATTTAACTGTCTCAACTCCTTAACAAACCTTTCAAAGGATCAAAGCTTTTAAACAAGTAAACATCTAAGGAATAATTATATTCTCCTTGTGGTAAGGAGTCGTTGTCATCTAACAAATTTTATTGGTTTATTATACTGGTATTATTGAAAATATTGTGCCATACTAAACCTAACAACTTAACAAAGGCACATTGATTTCTTAATGAGGCACTTTTCTTGTGTTTCAGAGCAGGTTCAGTTTTGGAAGTATTACAATGCTTTACGGAGTCCGTTCGAAGAATTTTAAGAATATTGATGTTTTATCAGAGGGACCACCCCAGAATAAATATCTGTGGATGTTTTACAGGTTTCATCGCATTTAAGATGGTTATTTTCCGGTGCAACATGTCTGTTGCCACTCAGGCTGAAGAGCCTAATGACGCTGACAAAGTTCCGATTCATACGTGGCAGGAACGAACTCTGATTGGCACCATGTTGAAGCCCCAAGACCGACAGAACTCGAAGTGCTCGGATCCTATTGACATAAACTTTATTTTTAGACAACAACAATGCAGAAAGCATGATTTTGTTTAGTTTACATATTGCCACTTATTTGTGTTATTACGTTAACAGAGACGGGAAGGGTGGAGGATGATGGAAGAAAAGGACAAGAAAGTGATATGAAAAAGTCAGTGTTGTGTGTACTGTACAAGGTGCCTTCCCAGTATTTGCCTACGGTAGAGACACTTGCGAAAAACTCAGTCAGGTCGGCTAAATTTATTTAGTAGGAAATGCTGTTATTTCTTTGTAGTTTTGAGCACACCATCTCTAAAAATGTCCTTGACATACACGTGTATATAACTACTCGTAACTAAGCAATGTTATAGGCTTGAGTGTCCCACCCTCAAAAAATACCCTGACCTTCAGAAATATCACAGTTAAATTTCCATTTTTTATTTTCGAAATAACTTTTGAAGGCATATTTTTGAAACATGTATTTAAATTTATATCACAAATGGAACCACTAACAAGTGCGAAGATAATCCCTATTAATGCAAACGTGTTTTTGAAATGAGAGTACATACGTGTTAACGGCGTACCTTTGTAATCAACGAGTCCCGGGTACGATACCCGGTACAGGTACATAGTGGTTCATATCGCACTTTAAATTCTAGATCCAGTCCCGATTACCCTTTCTGTGCAAAAATCGGACTTAAGCACAAACTCAACAAATAAAAATATGAGAATACGGCAAACCTCACAATGTTTTAGTTCCAGAAGTGAACTGACCAATCCCACAGGCCACAGTTTTTTCAAACTTTCATTTCTTCATCTGCACGAAGGATTTCCCAGTAATTTTACCACTCTCATATTATAGCTAGGCATCTCAACAATTTCCCAAGGAATTCAGAGGTCGCTAACATCAAATAGCTTAGGCAGCAAACGAGACACCTTTCTCACGAAGGAAAAAAAAACAAAAAAAAAAAAACTGCAGCCACTCAGATGTGTGAGAGAAGAAATGCTGTCGTTACGTCTTTTACTGTTCCTTCAAATCCAAATCCATTGAAATGAAACATTTTTTCATTCAGGATGGATCACCAAATGAGTAAATATTCAATTGATGGCTGCTTGAAATTTTTTTCGTGTCTCTCTACCGAGTAACGTAATGGTGGAGGGTTGATAGTTTAGTTTATCAGTTTCTCTTTGCCAGTATCACCAGAAAGTGGAAACCAAATATTCCTTAGTGCTGTAGGAAAGTGTTGATCTTCATTTTCAGATGGGGCATGGTTTCCAAGAAGACGAACGTCAGAAATTGAACCGTGGTTTTTGTTTCACCCAGTTTTTTCAGCATCAAACCTGTATAATCCCACAAATATTTTATCCATTTTCTCCGTTCTGTTTCGCATTGTAACACGAATTATCCGAATTATTTCACTATTTATAACAAAACAACCAGTAGTACCGACTAGACATGTTGACAAACTATACAATGTGCGTCAGGGGTGCCCACGAGGGGGACTACGGCGCAGACTCCGCCATCGAGATTTTTTGGGGGCGTCTGTTCCCTTTCAAATAACATTCAATTCAACATTTTTATACATTTCTAAAATATATATAAAAATGTTACACCTTAAATGCACCATATTTAATCCATTAGATGAAGAAAAGAAAGTACTTAGGGGCAGGGGTACTCACAGGTGAGTTTGTGGACGCCCGTTGCGTACAGCCAATTGGGAGGGGGGGGGGTTATGATGAAAATTTGACGTGAACAATATAGCATTGGACACAAGTTACCATTGCTGCTTTATAATAGCAATTTCTGGACTTCCAAGGGAATTGTAAAGGATAATAAGGGGATATCCAACTCTTACCTATTGACACGTAGATTCTGGGGGGATTGAGACTTAAACGTTTGGGGGGGGGCAATATACATTTCTTGAATATCAGTGTTAAGTCTTAGATTACAGAGGGTATTTTAGTTAGGGGGGATTGAGCGTCAAATTGAGGGGGTATCCAATTTTTGTATATTACTATTGTCTAGACTCTAAACTGTTGCGAAAATTCTGGTGACTGAGAATTATTTGTTTTGGAGAAGGCAACATCCACTCTTCAACATAAACAATAAGTCTAAATTGGCACGGAAATTTTGGTGAGTATTAAATTTAAGGGGGGGAGCTAAAGTGTTAATTAAATCTTAGATTGTCGATGGATTTCTGTAGTGGGGGAAAGTTCGAATATTATAATTACGGGATTATATTTAGCGGTATGGTTTCCACACGTTTTTGGCGCCGAACGTGCGAAAGGAGGAGCTAGGGAAGAGTAAGTATCGCAGGGTTATAAGAAAGTATTGACATCCCATTGAATTAATTTTCTTGAAAGACTTCAAAGAAATGGATACAAAAATTTTCTTTCTCGGTTCGCTCGCAATATTGTATTACGATAATGCGTGTTTCGAATTTAGTAAAGTTTTATACTATATATATATATATATACTATATATATATACTGCAATACAAGACATGAACTACTTTCTCGGTGTTGATTCATAACATCACTTCTTACAATATATTGCTTATAATGTTAGTATTCTGCTCAATTTAAAGCAGGTGCATCATTTGGATGATGCACTTCTATTTGTCGTATTATTGTAGTATTAATTTCCTTTATGCTGTAATAATTGTACTAAGTGTACTACATATTGTACAGTAACACCTTGCACGTTACCCGATAAAACAGAAAAAAAATAATATCAAATTTCTTCGCATTTCTAACACCTTGTCGCAGGACAATTTTACTATAACAAGTGGCATTTGCACTGAAGATAGAATACACGTAATTATTGCTATGAATTACTAAAATAATTATATTTATCCCAAGCAGAGGGAGCGAATTCTTTGAAGGAGGAACCGTATTAAATTCTCGCAATTAGCTTGGGAAGGAATTAATAGCCAAGGTTCTGTAATGTCCCATGAAACAATAATTGAATCGGTCACACGGCTGCAGCATGTTATTTGGTTTGCCCAGGTTGAATTTTCTATCTTAAGTTGTGTAACAATTTCTGCTAAATACTCAAATTGTGTGTTATATAAATCTCATAAATCTATTCTCCATTCGCACTGTTTAAAGGCATATTTATATAATTTTACTTATTACCCATAACCAATCAATGTGCCAGCTTTCCATAATTTCGAATACTGAACTATTAAAAATATATGGACATTTTAACATGGTATTGTATTCAAACAAACAAGAATTAAAACTATCGGGGGGGATATGATGAACGATTTTGGGGAGGTAATGAATCCACGGTCTTGGGGTGATATTCGATTATAGGTTTTTAAAAGTAGGTTGCGTTCCAGTTTGGGGGATTCATGATTGTCAAGTTTGCTTGTTTTGTGTAGTGGGAGTGACATTCTTGCACAAATTCCAAATGATGAAATAATAGATAAATGATAAATTTGCAAGGTCCAGTATTCAGAAACAAAAACTTCCTTTAATATCTTCATACTAAAGTTTGTTTTAGCATATATTTGTCTTGTAAATAAACATTAATTTGAAAACGATACAAGCGTTCTACTTCTGATATTCTTTTTCAATGAGTAATCAAAAAACAGAGCAAAAAGAGTAACATGGCTTACCATTCACGTGATTGTCTGAGAACTTAAGATTTCTTATTTCGTCATAAAAATGTACTGTGTAAGCTGTGGTTCAATAAATAGGCTACTATTAATTATTTTCTTTCTACAAAATATTAAGTTTTCTTAGTGGAAAACAATTGTACATTTTGTTCATATACATGTTACAATAAATGAGAATAAGAAATAAATAGTAAAAGTCAATACGTGTCTTTACTTAAATTCATATAATTATCTATTGTATTTCCAAATATGCAGTGTATTTGCTCTTAACAGAACTCGAACATTGTTATTTCATATAAATTTAAGCAGATTATAAATGATAATTCATCTTATGACGTTAAATATGTTAAGAGTTATCTTTATATCCATACCATGTAGTTTGATGTGGCAATTCATCTCTTATCCCCTGATTAATGGTAAACCTTGCTCATACTAGACGCAAAACAGATCATCGAGTTTCCACTTTGCACTACAGAGTATTTGATGCGATAGTGACATGTTAGATGTAGAAAAGGAATAACTCAAGTGAAGTGTTCATTAAAGCTAAAAATATATATATCCGGAAACACTGTCCTAATTAAATACTTTACGTGGATTATGACATGAACATGGGTGAGGGGTGCTTCATTTTCTTTTGGGTGGATGTTACATTGGCTTTTGGGATCTGGCGGACACAGAACCTAAAAGGACCTTATATTTCATTTTACAGATTTTGATAAATAATTTCCACGGTTGAAATGAAATAAAGTAACTATTATGGCATTTTGCGACGCTCCATAGGGCGGTAGTTTTGGAGGAGCAGGAGGAACTACAATGGAAACTGAACGGTGAAAGCAAATAAAGATAAGAGGTGACAAAAATAGGAGACGACGAAAGATAGGAGGCGGTGAGTGATAACCTTATTTTGTTTTTCAGATGTTTACACAGTTGGGACAAATTTTAAAAATATATTAGGGTATTTTTCATCACGCATGGCAAAGCAGTGACAACAACGGTGAGCTGTGGGGGATGGGAATGATGGGCTAACAACCATCCCAGTCTTGACTCTTTCCCCCCCACCAGTAAATAATAATAGACAAATACATACTATTTGTTCTCAAATGGGCATTTTGTATAGTATTTCGGTCTATATTAAATATGACTCTCATTCCAGATTATTCCCACCATTACTTCAGCCTCCTCACTTTTTCATTTTTTCATATGATTTCACTGTGGAAAGATCGTAGGTGGGAGGGCAGCAGGTGGCATGTGCCCTGGACGCTGAAACTTGGTGGCGAAAATTATTTACGTGAACTACAACTACCAATCTTAGTAGCTTGCAAGGGCGGGTTAAATGGGAGGATCTTGTAGGGGACTCAGGAGACTATCGAATTCTCAAGTGCCTTATTTTCTTTTCTTAGTTATTGATAAATTTGCATAAATGCATTTTGGTATTTTATGGCACTTGCTAAGGCCGCAGTAGATTGGAGAGAGGGGCCAGTGAACATTTTCATTTTCTTCTTGTGGGAATTTTTCATATGTTGCACCCACCAGTCATTTGCATATTTCCTATGTGGTTGGAGCGAGACATTACTATCGATCTACAGAGGGGGTTAAAGTGTTACGGGGGTGACAACCCTAACTTGAGGATCTTGGGGGTGCGGGGTGTGCGATTGTCTTCCTTCGAAATGCCTTATTTCATATTTTTCAGTTATTAATACATAATTTGCGTAATTCATATACTGTGTGTGTCCTATAAATATCGGTATCGGAATCGAAAAGTATCGGTTGAAATTCATCTAACGATACCAGCCGATACTTTTTCGTCATGTTGGTCTTTCATGGGGTCCACAAAAATGCTGCGGGATAATTTCGCGAAATCTGGAAATTATGCAAGATTCAAACAAACTTTATTTTTCTTCTGTGCCAATTTTCCACGAAAAACTGTATTTTGTGATTACATAACATCTATTTTCATATCCTTAATTTAATTCTTGAATATTCTAAAATAAATTTCTTGGTAAATTGATGCATGCAATTGGAGAAGAATATTTACACACTAATATTGATTAATATTTTGAACAAACTTTAAATACCGTAAAACCTAGTTAATCCGAATAACGATATGCCGGACATCGCTTAATCCGGACAGGCAAAAGGCAAAAGGCAAAGAAAAAGAAAAAAAAGAAAATGAAAGCAGAATTCAAGGTTTTAAATGTGGCTATAGATAAGTCAAAAAGAGAACTTCCCAAATAAAAGGCAGTCAACCACTGATGAAATTCTCTTTCCCGCAGACTTTGTAATGTACTGTATAGTGTATTTAGTATTTAGGCCTATGCCCTTTAAATACACCATAATAAACGTGTTTTGTTGCTATAAACGGAGTTTTAATGCACTTTCTACTGTTCTTTTAGGTTATTTCAATTAATGCGGACTTTCGTTAAACCGGTCAACTTATCCCCCCATTAGTCCGGATTAATGAGGTTTTACTGTATTACAACTTTCAAATATCGGTATCGGTTGGAATCGGTAAGAGTAGCGGCATCGGTATCGGTATTGGTTCATAGTGCTATCTGTTGCTTGAGTTTGTGTTTAATCAAATAACAAAGCCCACTTTGTGCACAGACAGGCTAATCGGGACTGAACCTACAGTTTAAAGTGATCCGAACCACTATGTGCCTTCACGGATTGAATTATTATATAGAAATACTGATGATTACAAAACTAACACAGAGCGTTGCAAGAACATATAACTTCAAACTGAAACAGTTGTTTTGGAGGGAAATGCTCCAAGCACTAAATAATTTTCAAACAGGGAAGAGAGAAGAAACAGCATCCAGAGGGGACAATTCGCTCCGTTTTCCTACAAATACCATTCGGTTTTAACTTTGGCTCAAGCTTTAGTTCAGTATGATTTTAAACGAACTTCTCTGCATTCGCTCCGAAATTTTCCTATGATGTAGTGTTTCGAATCTGTTTTGTTTACAGGAGAGTAAGATATCATCATCACTCGGTCACAAAGTTGTGATTCTGTCAATAGATATCATAATATACATACACAGTTTGAAAGCCCTATACGTGTCACTTATAGCGACATTTGAAAAATAGTTTGAATCCTGAGGATTTGAAGTGAAAGCATTTTGTATGGGGGAAATCACTTTTTGTTCGTTGCTTTGTAAACAACGGGTCACGGCTTCGATACAAGGTGGAGAAATATAGGGGTTAGTTTTACGGATCATACTTTCAACTGTAGGTTCAGTCCCGATTAGTCTATCTGTACATAAAGTGTACTTAAATGAAAAATTCTAACTCAAGTCACGTCTGTTGAACTTAAATATCAAATTTATTTTGCTTTATGAGAAATGTATTTCTGGTAATATAATTTGAAGTAACATAGGTACTGTTTTGTGGTTCACGAAATTTAATATGAGTGGTGTGTGCACAATAAACGTGGCAGCATTTTATGACAGGACCGTTGATAGGTGGGTGTGAGAGGGAGGTGGGTGTTGGACGCCAAAACTTGGGGAGGGGACGTCATATAGACATCCGCCCCCTCCGAGTGAACGTCTTTTATCCGCCACTGACCTCGCAACGTGAGTTGATGAAAGTGATGTAGGGACACTTACTTTTTTTTTGCCCATTCAAACAAATGTTTACTTGCCAGAATATAAATATAAACTAATAAATGGTCTCGTTATGGAAATATAGATAAATATGTACTAACGTGTGATTATGTACCAATATCGCATTGTTTTCTTTTAGAAACGCCTATCATTAATATTGCATCAACATCATTTCCACTATATATATATAGTGAGCTGGAACATGAAGATTGTATGCTATGTGTGCACGCGCTTGCGGATGGTGAGTCAACCTGTCCACTCCCCACCCTACCAAATACTAAAAACTAGATAAATAAATGCTCTTTAAACCCATGTGCAGATTTTTGTGTGATGTGTTTTGGGATATATATTAATTGTGACTGCCCCCCTCCAGAAAATACTTCACTCCTTTATCTGATTCCCCACTATTTTATTTCTGGGTCCGTTGCTGGACGCGTTGCTTGAATATATTCGATGCAAAGTTCAACTTCATTGTGGAGTTATGGAAAGAAGCAGAACATTTACATTTTTATCAACACCATTGCAGTGTTCTCTTTCTTACACAACTCGCTGAGCCGTTTCCTCATCGTGTCGCCTCGGCCTGTTGGTCGCGCATGCGTAGTGAATACTTTTTTCTTATTTTTTAAACAGACTGAAAGGGACCTTGTCGCTTGTCACTTCGGTGTGAAACTCCCGTGTCGGGCGTCACTCCGGTCTGAAAGCTGAAGCTCGTCACAAATATTCAGCAGTGCTTGGAGCGAGCAGCGCCATCTTGAGGGAAATGTGCCTGCCTTCAACCTTACGGACATCTACTGCTAGCTGAGTCAAGCTAGGAACCAGTGTGCAATCACAGCCCAGAACGGTTATTTTGACAAAATCCTGTTTCCCTAATTGCTGCTTTGGGGAGGGGGAATTTTAACGTTGTCGGCTCTTCCCGAAGATTGGCAATTTGACCGCGAGTTCCTTGGCAGGTAAACGCGGCAACAGAGGGTCATTGCCATAAAGGCGGCCTCCACGCCGGTAGATACCGCGATTTCACTTCTAATATTACATTCCGATGATGAAGATGATGATAATAATAATAAATAATAAAGCCATTGCTGTACCCGAGTGTGTTTAGTGGTTCACTCAAGGTCTTCCTACAGAGCTTCGAGACCCTACCTGAACAGAGATATTTCTTTCTTTTGGAGTGTCCCATCACCAGTTCATCTAATCACCATTCCGTCCTCTGTTGCAATTACACAAAAGTAACAAAAATGCAAATTAAAACATTAAAAATACAAAAATAATAATACAGTACTCACCATTGCATAAATAGAAATCGTATTTGCATATTCCTAGTTCAAACTCCTGGCCATAAAAACCACAAAATACACTCAAACTCCAAACTGCACATTGATTGGTTCCATTCCGTGTCTCTTTTTTATCTTGCAAGATTCACACTTATGCAACACTGGCGAACCAACCCCCTCGGGAAATTTGAAGAGAGGCTTGTATCTGCCACGGAGTGCTGAGGAGCACTGCTTTTTAAACTTCCGTCCTACCACACTCTCCATGTTGCATTGCCATGTGGAAGTTCATTCACTCCTCACCATGACTAGAACTATTACAAGCATTCGTCCTTCCGGAGTTGCATTTCGTTGAGGTAAGCATATTTTGTTATATGTTTTCTGTTTTGTGCTAGATTTGCTCCATTCGGTAGTCTGTTCTTTCAACAGCAGTGGATCAGAAGAATTCATAACACCAGTCAAGTAGGTCGGATTCACCTGCCCGGTTTCACAATTGGCATACCAGGACAAGTCGCTTTCCTAACTATAATTGCAACAATATTTTCTTTTTGCAATTATATTTAAATTGAAATTCATAAACTTTGGAGCCAAATATAGTTCAGGTCACTAATGACGTAAGCACCTACACTAACAGGGACAGTTTTCACTGGCGTATGGAGGATTTTTTTTTCGGGAGGGTCTGGAATTGCTTTACTTGGAGGGAGTGAAATACTCGACAAGATATTTCATAATTTTAAAACATTTCACTGTCAAAAATGGCAATCAGCGTCATTTTACGGGGGGTTTTCACTTGCCACTTTGTTTTTTCCTTGAGTTCTTCACCGCATTTATTCGGAAATGTTGATTTTTCTCAAAATTTCGGAGAGGGCTGTAGCCCCATCAACCTCACTGTGCGTACGCCAGTGACAGTTTTGTATGGAGGGTCACTGCACTAGTTCAGTCACTGTACTACTTCAGTCACTGTGCAAATTAACGAGTGGGATGCCGGAGCCCCCCCCCCACACACACACAATTATCACCGACAAAATAAAAAAAAATAGTTTATCCCTGCCAGGCATGTTTTTATCCCCCTCATATAAACGAAATTGAAAGCATATAGTACACTATTTCGTAACTGTGTTACAAACCCAATTCACAAATCATTCGTGTCCATTAACGATCCCAGTCATCAAAGATTTCCCTGCCAAAAAGTATGCAGCCTTGTGGATTAAAGAAGGACATACTTCTGCAACTGACCAACCTTACCGAGCCGAGGCAACAGCAGGCTGTTTTCCACTTACGTTTTCGTGGCATATTCTGATATTTTAAACGTATTAATTAAAGTGTTCACAAGAAAGTTTTACGTGGGTTAGATGAACATTGTGTTTTGAACTTGGCAACAGAAATTTGGACAAGTTGGACAGCATGATGAAATTGATGAAGGGACACTTACGAAGAACAGCAAATATGTAAGAAACTACGTGAGTTACGTCTTAAAGTCACTAGACCAAATTCTTAGACAATGATTCCCTCCATGGAATGGTTTTTGTTTCGTGCCTTTAGAGTCAAGGATTAAGAAGATGTGTAGTTTAATACAGAGTCATGTGATTCTCTGTATTTTACGTGTTGCATTAATTCTTATGATATTGATGAGAACGTAATACTGCGGTGTTCGTTCACTTGCGTTTGTTACATGTTGTTTTTGTTGTTTAAAAATGTATGCACAAATAAGTGGCGATTACTTATCTAAACTGGTGTGGGGGGACTAACATGAACAGTTTACCTACTGCAATAAGAGAGAATCGTATTGAAAATGGAATTCGAGCAGATGATTCTTGATTAAAATTCTTGAAGATTTAATACTTTGATTGTCTGTCTGCACAAGCATTCAATTGAATTGAATTATTGTTTTTAGCCCGTTTATGCACATATAGGCTACTCGGAACTGGACCTACTCCTTAAGGTAGGATCCAAACCACTGTGCAATGTGCCTCCATCGGGTACCGAACCGGGACCCCTTGATTACAGTGACATTTTGCTTGCACAAGCTTCGATTACTTTCATAAAATTGATCATTTGGCTCTGTGATTTTCAGATGAAAGTAAAGTCATACCACTAAAGCGTTTGTTTCATGGAACTGAGCAAATAGTCGAAGTTGTTAGCACAACGTGCTACGCCTTACGCCAGGGATCCCGGATTCAAATTTTGGTCTGGACATGGGTGTTCTTAGTGAATGTCCCTTCATCAATCCCATCATATCATCACTCATTCTCATCATCGCTTCGCAATTAGCCAAACGTGGCAGAAAGGTGACTCTAAATAACAAAACTTTTAAATAGGTTTATATAATTTTCAATTCAGAAAACCATCTGTCTGCTTTTGCTAATGTGAAAGCGGCAGAAAGCAGGCACGTATCTACAAATATGTTTCGTGGGGGGTCCGAACCAAGTGTCTCAGGAATAATAATAATAATAATAATAATAGTAGTATAATAGTAGTAATAAGAATAATATTTAATTTAAAATTATTATATTAAATCTAATTAATACTAATTACAATACATAAATTGATATTATATTATTGTTACACGAATAGGTAAAAAGACTGTATAAGAATAGAGATATAACAGCGCATATTCATTACGTAGCTTACCTGTAGTTAAGATCGGATTAATTTACATAAAAACAAGTGACCTGGCAATGAAATTAATATCAAATAGATTAATAATTGAATATTTATCGAATTACATGAAGGATGTTACATGTAGTAATATTTTATGTATATTATTTTGAGTAGTAGTGTACATAAATCTTCTTTGCAATGTCATTCAAAGCCGTTTGATCCCAATATAATCCTTGCCTTCTAAAAAGTTCAGAGGAAATTATTAACCATCGAATTTTAGTACTTGGTAAGTCGTTTTTGTTCTTCAAAGCCGTATGATTCTTATATAATCCTTGTCTTCCTATAAGTTCAGAGGAAATTATACAACAAAGACTAAACGAATATATTTTTCATTATTTAATTTTAGTATTTGGTAAGTGTATGGGGAGGGGGGACGGGGGTCCGGACCCCTTGGACTCCCCCACTAAATACATTTTGGCAGCAAGGGACATGAAAGAGGCAGAGTATTCTTCAGTATAACGAAGCAAATGAACTATATCTTTAGTTTGGTCTGAGTTTTGGTTTAAAGTCCATGTTATACATATTAAGGATAACCGCGACTGGACCTACAGTTTAATGAGGGATCCTAACCACTTGTTCCTCCACCGGGTATCGAACACGGGACTCAATGAACTATGTTGTATCATAAGGAGATCAACATGCTTTTCACGTAATTCACGTCCATCATCTTGTACTTGAAAGAACTAGCTGATAATATTTGTGAATGAATTAAGAGTTTGAAATGTTTTTACATTTCTTTCAAGTTCAGTGTCTGTAGAACTTCACAAGAAGAAGGTTGCATCACTTTGTATGTGTCTACAACTGCTTTCATGCGTTTAAAGGAATTGCCTTGTTGTGAGGAAATTTTGTTTACCATCGGATAAAATATTGATACTGTGAACTAGCTCTCTCGGTTATTAAGACTTTGGTCAGAACCAGAGTTCGTCAAAATGGTGCTTCATTTTTTATATATATATATATCATCACAAGACTTTCAAAATATCTCTAAACTTCCCTTTAAGAGTATGGCAGCGTCTGATCTTCCTGTTTAAATTATGAATAGCGCAATGTACTTCATAAGTTTGAATCACTGGCGTATGCAGGGGATGCTGATGGGCTACAGATCCTCTTGAAATTTTAAACCAAAATTTGAAAAGATAGGAGTAAAGAACTGAATTACTAAATTTTAACCCCCTAAAATGATTCCAGATTACCATTTTTGTCTTTGAACAACTTTTGGAACGAAGGTTAAAAGTAGTAATTATGAAATATTTGAGAGCTTTTCACCAACGTAGGTATGTAATATGCACTTATACAATACCAGCCCCACCGAAAAAAGATCCTGCGTACGCTTGCGGCTTGAGATGCAAATTGCTGCGTTCTTTCATGAATGTACACAGATTTACCAGCGAGCGTTTTAATATTAGCTTAATTGTGTTAAACCTTGCATAATTCACCCCACCTGTATTCCTTGCTTAGGATAGTGGGAAATCGTGGCATAATCTCTGAAGACGTACATCTATACGGAACACCAACTTTGGGTCTCTGCCTGCAACGGGCCAGTGGAACAAAAACGTAAGTCAGGAAAATTCATTACAGGCTTCAGCACATTCGGGACTCAAGTTACCCCGGGTGCCCGGGGACACTGCCCCCCTTTCCACAGCCTACTTTCGTATGTGGTATAAATAAGATTGATTGATTTAAATTTTTTGAGTGCGTCGGTACATCAGGCCATTTTGCACCCTTCAGTGAATGTGATGAAATCCCCTTATATAAAACCCTTACGTCAAGTTTAATCATTTAAACATAGTGGTGTGAATTTGTCCACTTGCTTTTAGGAGAAATAACTGTCGGTTGCCTCACTTTGCAACCACAAACTTCAACTGTGAATGTGATGTTGCAAGTAAATTAATTGGAAAAAGTCTTAACGTTTTTAGTTTCTTACTTACTTATCAATTTGTACACAATCATAAACATTGTGATTTATATGAAGAATATGTTTGAAAATATTTTTGAATTTTTCATCAATCGGAAGAGTCGTGATGGTCTACACCGCAGTGCGTCTAACTGCCACGCAGAACAGCTCGGTTCGATTTTCAAGGTCGGCGATTTAATGTGGTAATTTTCCCCGCCTTGTCCCCGCATAAACTTGCTCTGGGGCTCACCCAGCCTCAAATCAAATCAATACCTGGGAGGAAGGTAAATTCGGCTGGAGTGTGGTGCTGATCACATCACCTCCAAAATGACCTCGATCGAGAATGTGTGGGTGTACCCACAGATCTCCTAAATGTGCCTACGAAACATTGTCCTGTATGCAAGGGAATTTTATCTTATTATCAACCCATACCGGTGAGAGTTTTTCATAAGTAAAACTTTACGTGCTTTATGGGCTTGAGTAATGTCTATACCCTATCTCGGGTATCTCTGGAGCAAAGTTACAGTTAATGTTAGAGAAGGGTTGAAAGCGAATGGGCGGAGCGAATCAGTACGCGTTGATGTAAAATACTGGTAGCGGTAGTCTATTTTCCCCTCCATGCAATTCCGTTCACTCTCACGTGATTATTGGTCGAGACCTCTTTAGACTCTACTTGCGCAGAGATTTGGTTTCATTTCATTTCACAAACTATTGTCATGTCGTACATTTCTGGGTAGAAAGTAAACTTCAAAATATTTTCTCGAGTTTTGAAATATTTCCATGGGATAAAATGCAAACAACCACACCCCTCTCAAATAGAATCATCTCCCGTAACCCATCATTTTAACAAAAAATATACTAAACAAGTATTATCCGGAATAGAAGTTTAAAATAAACATTCCTTTTGCCAAAATGTAATTTTCTATAATATCTTTCATTGAAATAAGTACCGGTAATTGTGTTATATTATCTGTCTCTAATTCCCATTATAAACATAAAGTTCCAATCTGCTCCATATCATACTTCATATCAACAATTCCCTACGTAACTGAAAATGAAGTCCCGCTATAGATACATTAACAAAACAAACAAACAAAATCCAAATTTTTGCAATTTGCTACAATCGCGAAACGTTAAATCACAAATACAATTGTCTTCAATTGGGCAACCAGTATACCTATCAAAGTATTTTTATTGTAGAATATTGAACGAACACAGAAATCGTGAAAAATTTACAACTATCTGTTGCATATACCGACCATGGTGATCTTCAACATCTGCAATCTATGACAATCTCATATTAAGAAAGCAACTCACTTTATTCGTTGTGGCTTTCGAAGCCTATGTCAGTCAGCAATGATCGTCTATCTTTAACGTAATCCACATTATCCATCACACAGGAATTAAATAAACACGTTCTAAATCTATTCCTCGAAACGTCGGGTACAGAGTACAGAAGTGATCTAGAACATTTCTGCACCTCGGACAAACCTACAAGCAATTCAATATTTCTAATATTTTCACTGACAGTAGAAGAATTTCTACTTACCATTTCTGTAGACTTGATTACTACCTGTGGACAAGTAACTGCAGACTCCTATTTTCCCTTAGCTTTTATATTTAAAAAAATGCCCAATTCAAATTATAATTATTCAGTGCAAGAATATTCAGGCCTCTAATTTTTTCAACGTCTTAAAATTTCTTTAATAATTATAATGCATCGTAATAAATCTAGCGATACAGAAAATTTTGTCCATGCTTTATTATGAAGCTATAATATTCCGTAAAGCCAGATAGATATGCACCTTGTTTGGCATAGTTCGTATTACTATTTTTTCACTTATAAAATAATATTATATATTCGTTCTGTGACAAAAATATCACGGTCCAGAGTGAAGAACTTCATCTGTTTCTTATTATTATCATTTAAAACACAATAGTTTTATGATACTTTTTATTTGGACTTGGTCTTTTGAAATTATGGAACATAGAAGTGTTGCGCTGAAGACAGTTATATCAAAAATAATAAAATTCCTCGAGCGAGAAAAATAATATCAAATTTTTCATATTTTAATTTTTAAGCTTGTATTAAGAAGATGAGATTTGTTATTTGACCGTGAAGCGATAACGAATTTTATGTGATTTCTTTTATTTTCTGTACTAGAAATGGAACTAACAGCGTTATCTGTCGTTATTTTTACGAAGACACGTGAGCGTCTTCTACTTGAGCTGAGGATGATACCCAATTTATTTATCGATAGACATTTCTTTGTCCGATTTACAAGGTCACGAAAACTTACAGTTCAGCAATTAGGAAAATACTTCCGGCAAAACCGTGGTCGTATATATAGTTCACGTAAGGGGGGTTAAACTTTTGTTATTATTAGGCTTGTTATATTTCATAAGTGAAAATTCGGGACACTGCTGACCTGAAGCTGGTTGGGGAGCGCGGGTTGTGGGGGTGGGGAGGTGCAGGACCCGACAATATTGTGTGTATGTACATATCCATTCTCATATTCTTCACACTGCTTGCAGAGATACAAATCTTTTTTCTAAGTATATCATTGACATAGGTGTGTGCAGACTGTGTGATTAGCGGGGACAAGAGACTTGATGAAAGTTCAGTCAGGAAAGAAGAAACTAATTTTATCTCACTCTTTTAGTTTTATTGCATTGAGGGTATGTGCGTATCTAATAATATACTCGTGTATGCATATATATGTGTATATATATATATATATATTTATATATATATATACATATATGTGTGTGTGTGTGTGTGGTGGGTGTATTTTGCAAATTATTTAAATACATTACATAATCAATTCATCCTCCCCATAACAAATCAAGAGCAAAAATTATATAAATTGTCTCTGAAATATAAGCGTACCTTTTTCTTCGAACAATTGTTCCTGCATTTAAGTAAAACTGTTTAGCAGCAACAGTCTGAAGTTCTTATTTATTATTTTTTCTCTCTCTCGTAATTAAAAATGCAGTAGAGAAAAGAAGTAAATTGCGAGCGAAGTGCCCAAGAAAAAATTCTGATCCAAATTTTAGCAAACTGAAAACACTATTGATTTAATAGGGCACAAAAAATCATAGACCGCCATAGCATTCTCTTTACCTCTTTTCATTTAGATTGTTTGGCGCCGAGGTCAAATTCTCGATAAAATTTTAAATCGGGGGGGCAATTTCCCCTCTGTGTCCCACTGCAGATTCTCTTGGCCGTCTGGAAGAAATAATGCAAGAAAGACGTAAAAACTAACAACTTCTTGAGTATTTTTTGTCCTGTAACTCTTAGATTCTGCTAGCCTTGCCTTCTTTTACTTAAATGTATGCCCTCCTTGCCCCCCCCAATTGATTTCTGCACAATGCACCCTTTACTCCGTAGCTGCAATCAACTTTCATCAGCTTGAATATACTTCATTTTCTTTGAGAATATTATAGAGTTTAATAACGTCAATAAGAATCCTCTACAGTAAATTTCTAGATAAAAGTTTAATATAGGAGGATGGACATCTGGAAGGGAGGCAAGGATGGCTACACTTCTTTTCCACTTAGAAAACAAATGTCAATCTAAAAGTATATATTTCACACGTATAATTTGATTTCAGTTACAGCAATTTACACAATTGAGGACTAAAAAGTGGTAAACGTTGTAAGTTCCAAAAGCGAAAGTGTTGGGAATTCGCATCGTTCAGCACATCAGCCCGTAAGAAAGTTCACACTAGTGACCTCTTTACACGCTATTTGAACTAGGCTACCAGCCACTTTTCACGTTTACCACATTATAAAGCATGACACATTTCACAGTTTAAAGTGGAAATCTGTGTTTGAATAATTTGGCACTTACATCGTTTACCAATTTTAGTCCCCAATTATTATAATGAGGATGCGGAATGCGATAATTTCAAATTCAAGTAGTGTTTTCTTGAGCGAGCAACACTATTATCGTAATAATATGACCCATGGAAAAGTACCTTGCTTGTCCCTGAGTGGAAAATATCTGGGGACGTGCATGATTTCGGGGGGGAAGGGGCACTTTTTTAATATATCTTTTATAATACTGTAATGTTCACAGTACCGAACAGTACACCTTTTGAGGTGTTCAACATTACATTGCACTGCATGAAATCTATTTGGTTAGAACAAGTGAAGATGTTTCAAACTCCCCACAGGATACACAGTGAAGAAACTGAAGAGTTTGCTGAAATATTTCTCTTCTACTAATATATTGTAATCAGTGGCATGCTCAGAATTTTCGAGAGGAGTGGGTTAAGTGTGCATTTTTATTTGTCATCTTTCATTTTGCCATCTATTCTTGCATCTTCGTTTTAGGAATACTGGGCTAAAGAGGGGGTAATAACCTCCACCAACCCCCTTGGGCACGCCACTGATTGTAAGGCCCGTAAAGCTTCTACAAATTGTGAATAAAATTCCACAAGTCACACTACTTAGTATTGTCACTTTTCTGTTCATGTTGTGTCAAACAACTGAGAATGTTACGGCGTTTCCCTGGTTTTCTTGCACTGCCTTTTTAAAAAAAACAAATTCCTTTAAGAAAACTCGAAGGAAAGAAATTATAACTGATTTGACAGTCCCAATGCAGTTTCTTAACGCAGAAATTCCGAAACTATCAGTCCCATCTATAGTGTGTGAAATTACGTAATGTTCTTCCGATAGGTATCCCGTACTGTACATCTCGAATTTAGGAGAATAATATAAGTGCGAAGAAATGTTTATGACAAGCGGATAGAGCAGGTATTCTGGTAATTTTATTGAACCATAAGGGGGTTTGGACCGTTGAATCCCCCCTTAAATACGCCCATGGGCACAATCATTTACAGTTACCTCCAATTGGAAAGTGAAGAAGCCCTGCGTAATGTCCTTAAGAAAGGAGATCTGTAATGAGTATCTTGGTTTTCTAGTATGTATGCAGTAAACCTACTCGGCAATTTCATTGGGTTTGAATTGGGCTAATATCGAGACCACACTTCAAGAATCGTGACCAGATCCTTCAAGTCTTGTCCGACGATTCCAAGAGGCACGTATTGAGAAGATTTAATTTTCTTATTTTCCTTTTCTAAATTTTTGAGTCGATTTTCTTCCACGTTTGGATAATCGCGACGATGAAGATGAATGATGATAATATTATGAAATCAATGACACACACTGATTAAAAGGACACTCACAGAGAACACCCATGCCCTGGCCGGCATTCTACACCGGGACCCCTGGCGTTATAACGCGATGTGCTAACCACTCCCTCACTTAAACCGGAACGTGTCGAGAAGGGAATGAAACATAATGTCCTATTTCGAGACTTGTGTGAATGAGATTTCAAATTATGAACATTTCGTTTAGAACAAAATTGCAATACTATTCGACTTTTAGGAGTACGAATTATAGCGAAGAGGCGGCTGACTGAGTAGAGATAGTTTCTTGCTAGTGACTAAAGCTTGTGTTTTTCACTACGATGCCTACCTAAGTAAGCCATTATTTTGCCACCTATTTTCACTCACTTTATGCTCAGAATTTACAAATTTAACATTATTGACAATGACGATTGTACTGGTGGGGATCGGAGGGCTAGTTCCCCTGCCAGCAATTCCTACTACTCCCCGTTACGAGCAAAGGATACACACCTTGTCAATGATACTTCCATTATTAAAAGAAAACACTAAATTACTTTCGCATTTTTAGTAAAACTATAATTATTGCAACTGAGATAAACTGGTTTATGTTGAAGGGAATGAGGAGGCAAAGATATAAAACATACAATATGCATTCCTTCTCAAATATCAAACCTAGTACTCAGAAAACCCTACTAATAGTATAATTCTGATTTGGTTGTACCTTACTCAAACTGCTCTGACACGGATACCTGGTGTTATTTTATCAGAAATAGTAGAAAATATCATGTTGATGATTGATTTATATATTTGTCCTATTTTACTCGCTTTTCTGCCACTTTTGGCTAATCGCGAAGATTAGGATGAAAAGTTGTAAGATAAAATTCGTAAAATATTCACATGTCTTTTTTAGACAAGATGAAACAATGAATGGAAACATGAAACATCAACTTCACCAGATGATTATGTCAAGGGGGACTATTTTGATAGGATATGTACTATACTTATTGTTATTAATGTTGAAGATATTACCTCTGAAGACATTTCATCTGCACCAACTCAATATGTTGTTTATTTTAACGTGTTATCCAACCAAGAGATAAATCTAGTGACAACTGCAAATCTCAGCTACGTGACTTCATATACATGTAGGATAGAAAATTCTGTTTTCTTTAGATTGAACAGACCTTAATGAGCAAAACGTTACCAACGGAAATTGTAAATCCTAATCCCTCTCAATGGATATTGTGATAGTTTGTTGGCGTTATATGCAGACATTTATTTTAAGTCCACTTTCTGCGCAGATAAGCTAATGAGAACTATATCTACAGTTTATAGTGAGATCTACACAGCTATGTGCTTCCACCAGGTATCGAACCCAAGATCCCTTGATTATTGGGCGATGACAAACACTTTGTCATCAGGGAGGCACTGTGTCAATCTGTATTTGTGTGTGTTTGTCTATTAAAACTGATCCCATACCTCTTTGAATTGATACCAGTTCTCATACCAATTTCCTCTCCCTGTCATTGTGATACCAATAAGTGAATATTGTAATAAATTTAGAATTACTGAATATTGAATACGTACATAGAAAAACATTTAAACATTTAACAGTGTTGCTATGCGTCTAGAAAACTTGGAAAACAGGAAATGTCAGGAAAAATCAGGGAATCTTGCAGATTGTCTGTAATTTAGCCTACGTGCATTTTGGAGTCCGCAAGAGAAAATGTTTGTAAAATGAACAAGCAGTTCACTTCCACTTCTGGATTCGGTTCTTGATCCCACTCCCAAAAAATATTCAGTTCAGAAAATTGTGTCTCTCGTGCTTATGATTCTCAGTCTTGTGGAAAATTATGGTTCCTCTAATTTCCGTAATAAGTTTTTAATTTTATATTACCAGATATTAAAAAGAATATCAAATATCAAGAGAACTAAAGTTTGAAACAGATTGAAGCACATCATCTTATGCGCCATCAAATACATTCAACACCCACTTCTTTGCCAAACAAGCACAAACTGGACACCATTAATAGTGTGCGCCTGACACCTTTCACCAGAAGGAGTTACTTCCAAGTATTGGAGTGAAATAAAAGCAGGAAAGAGACATCCAAAACTAACCACCGCATTAGGCTGTTGGAGAGAAAAAGAACAAAATGAGGATGACAAGATGATCTTTCCTCTCATAGTGATAGTGTGTACAGCTCCAGAGAATATTACAGTTGGCATGTAGTTGCGGAAAGAGGAAATGTTCATGAATATGCCGTGATCACTCCATGAGACGTACTGAACTCTGTCTTTGTAGAGCAGATGAAGAAAATGTGATAACAATGGCTTACAGGACAGATATTGAGATCAGAGTGACGAGGAATTTGACTAAAGTGACTGTATTGATGACATGATTTTTCCCAAATGATTACAGCCACTCTTAATCTTGATAACAGGTGAACTGCTTAAATTTCAAGAGACAATACGGAAGTCCCAGATGGTGTTATTACTCCTGTACTATAATAGTTATAATAATAGTAATGATAATGATATTAATATTAATGAATATCTTTCACTTGTTATCTATTAACAGGGCCTCCGCGATTGCGCAGTGGTAGCGTCGTCAACTTGTTATCAAGCGATCCCGGGTTCGATACCCGGTGGAGGCACATGGTGGTTCAAATCCCACTTGGAACTGTAGATCCAATCCCGATTAGCCTTACTGTGCATAAAGTGGACTTAAAACACCAACTCAAAATGTTATTTTTTAACAGAAAATGCATCTTCATAAATCTGATAATCGAGCACTAAATCAGGATATGGACAGTATTTTATGTGTAGAACCTCCATGGAGGCCATCTTGTATTTCCGACGTCATGTATGATCTCTGATACATTTTCCATCAAAACACCTGTACTAATACATGATTGCATGCCTCCAAATGAAGGCAACCTTTTTACACATCTCTCCCCTTCGTGTAAACACCCAACAAACTTACAAATGGTTAACATGACTCCCAAAGGAGATTAGAAGGTATAGTCGTTTATCTTTCTTAATTTCTGCAGAGGCGACATCTTGGATGTATGACGTCACACAAGATATACGCCACAATAGTAGGCATCAACAAAATATCACAGGCAGTATTTTTTGCCATTTATATTCCAGAATATCAAGTATAGTGTAAAATACGCTTAGAATCCTTGCAGAAAAGGACGCAAAATAGTTTCACTGGATATATCTCCATAACAGTGCGTGATACGAAAAAACCTGTAAGAATCGATTTTGTTCCGTTTTCAATTCTGAACAAATACTGTATGAGCAACACTTTGTCTTAAACCATTCTTAAAGGAGTTATGATCGATTTTTTTTGTTAGTGCAAAAAGGTGCAACAATGTTGGATTTATGCCGTCACACAAGCCATATACCACAATTGCGGCCAAACCATCTAGTTGAACATGATTATCTACCACACTAGCGACCTATTACCGGTAGTCATATATTCCCTTCATTCAAAAACTCAACGGGTTACATATGCGCCTAGACTATAAGTAAGTAAGTAAATATTAGTTGGCGAAGATGAATAAAGAACAATAGTTGTATGAGAAAATATTCACGTTGATCCATACATTTATATATGAAGGTACAAGATTATAATACATAAAGGGAACACTGTTTTATGCTACAACAATGAAGCATGTACACTTGGAAGTCTCCATACCTGCTCACACCATTGGCGGAATCTAAAGGTTCTATAGCGCCTACAATGATTTTAAAATTTAATGCAGGTTAAATAAACGCTTTCCATAATTGATTGATTTAATTGTTGTTTTAAGTCAACTTTGTGGACAGCTAGGCTAATCGCGACTGAATCTACAGTTTAAAGTCGGATCCGACCCACCGCATATACACCTTCCTTAAATACTATTTGTTTACCTAACACTCCCACTTCCATTATGCCCGTAAAAGTGTGTTTGCAGGAACAGCATTGACTCCACGCCTACTACGAATTAGTGATAATAATTAATTCTTGATTTCCTTAAAGAGAGAAAGGGAGAGAGGAAGAGAGAGGGGAGGTGGAGGCTCTCATGGATCTGGTCTCAAAAATTCTTGAAATCTTTGGTATCATTTTCGTCTTTAGTTTTAAAAGACCATCCAAAACTTGTCTCGAAATTCGACTCGTGACTGATATAAAACCGAGATTTCTCTCATCTCCTCACAATCTTTAATCTAAACAAAATCTCCATCCTCCTATATACAGTAGGTATAAGTATAGATTTCCGAACACTTATTGACAAATTTCATAACTTTAAGTCATGGTGAAAAATGGGTGATAATTTAAAGAATGACTTAAGGTTGCATCATTTACCGACGCCAACAAAGGTAAAAGTAAAAACCTTTTTAGATCAGCTAGACTCTATAACAAAATATCTGAGAAATTATATCTGCTATAAATTCCTTCCAGAGCATTCACGTGAGTCTTCGTGTGATTTACTTTCGTTGTTCTCTAGATATTTGCAATAGTGTCGTGACTATGTAAGTTAATTAGAGTATTGCGAATATCTAGACCAGTGGTTCCTAAAGTGCGCATCACAGCGCCGTGGGGAGCCTCGAAAATATTCCATTATTTTCACTGAAATGATCTAATTGTCCCAAATATGTGCTTATTTAGTACTTGATACATGTAAAATGTTTTTGAATTTGAAATATGTGTTTATTTTGAAACTTAAGACAAGCAAACTAACCACACTAATTTAGCGTTGCAAGTGCGTACATTATGACTTTGGCGCTGCGGAAAGATTTTCAAAAAGTAAGGGCGCCATGAAACTATTCTTTTTTAAGATTATAATTAAATGCAACTAAAGAAAGGGAAGACCTCCGACGTAAACCCGCCTCTGACTGCATACATTCGAGCGTATGCGCTTACTATCCTGGAGTCTTTAAATAAACCAGGGCGTCAGTTTGCTGAATTGAAACTGTTCCCATTCCTTTTTGTTCACCCTCTTTTCATCTTTATATTCAATTTTCATGAATAAATTTACATCAGAATGTATGACTGATCCAAATAAGTTATTTTCGTTAGTTAATTCAAGAAAGCAGAACTCGCGTGTGCCGTTGGGAATTCTACCACCACTGTAGGAGATGATGAAGCGCAACTTCTTAATGTGTTTTTTCATGAGAATTTCTCCTCAGTGACAATTTCTGAACCTCTTCCTATAGTCAATTCTGTCAGTTTACACACTCTCTATTCGATTAAAACCTCCCCTGAGGAAGTAAAATCTCTCCCCTCCTCTTTGCCGTTGCGCCGGTCATTAGCCCCAGATGGAATTGCGACAATTTCTCTTCCTAAAACTGCTGACTCCTTGGCTCATCATCAGTGCCTCTTACTTAATAAGTGTTTCTCTACAGGTGTGTTTCCCGACTTGTTCAAACGTGCCAATATTGTACCTAGCTACAAATATGGAGACAAAAATTCCACATATTCGTATAGACCGATCTCTCTTTTGTCACCTCTCTCTATTGTCTGTGAGAAAACAATTAAGAGCAGGTTGGTAAAATTTACATCTCCCCTTATAAATACTGCTCAGCATGGTTTCCTTCCAGACGTTACATGTCTGGATATTTCAAAAACCTTCGATAAAATAAATCATCATCACCTTCTTCATAAATTACAATCCAGATTTAACATCCGTGGGAAATTTCTATCCTTACTACAAGACTATCTGAGTGCACGTGAGCAGCGTGTTATCCTTCCTGGCACTTCTTCCATCTTCCTTCCTGTTTAGTTTGGAGTTCCCCAAGGGAGCGTCTTGGGTCCACTTTTGTTTCTTCTTTACATGGATGATCTCCCCGACAGACTGTCCTCTCTCCCTATAAATATACTTTTGTTTGCCGATGACTGTAAACTCTTCACAGAAATCTTCTCAGAACACGATGCTTTAATCTCACAGCAAGCTCTTACAGAACTACTTTTGTGGTGTCGGCAGAGGAAACTTCAAATGAATCCTAAGAAATGCTCCTGCCTCACCATTTCCCTAAAAAGGATCAAACTCGATTCTGCTTATTATCTTGAACACAATCCAATCAAAAAGTTTCCTCGAAAAAAGAACTCGGAGTTATCATCGTTGAAAAACTAAACTTTAATTAGCACATTACGAACACTACTAAAAGAGCAATGCGTGTTCTCGGTCTTCTGTACAGATTCATTGAAATCCAAAACCAATCATCCATCAGTATATTTTACAAATCCCTTATCTCCCCCATTCTTGAATACTGCTCTCCTATCTGGTCCATGCCTTCAAAAACAAATCTTTCCCGGATTGATTGATTCTGTCCTCAACTTTTTCCTCGCAATTGCTCGCCACAGAATACCTTCTCTGAGGCACCTTCACAAAACAGATATTATGTTTGTCTTCAATATCCAACCACCACACACTCGTCGCGAATTAGCAGACATGAAATTTTAGCACAAAATCATGAATGGTAAAATTAAATGCGAATTTCTGCTTAACAAATTTCATCTACGCGTCCCCACACTGCCAGCTTGCAACGTTAGTTAAGCTCTTTCACAATCCCACCTCAAGACTCTCCCTTCTACAGCGGTCTCTTTTCTACAGGCTTCCTCACTCATATAACAACCTGCCTCCGAATGTGGACATATTCTTGCCAGGACAAAGTTTTAGACAACTGTTAACGATGTATGTATAATTTTGATTTGTTTTCAGTGCTTTGTTGTACTCAATTTTATTGTTGTTATTGTTATTTTCTTCCTGTTACTGTTTCAGTGTAAAATGGTTATTCAGAACTGTATCTGAAACTTTAGGTAAAATAAATAAATAAATAAATATTCATCAGAGCGACCCCGAAAACTATGGTTTCCACACTAATATCGGTCGTTTTACATGTCATCCTATTACCACCCCAACCTGTATGTGTGCGAGGGGTGTCTTGGATTTGAATGGCATTGGAGTGTCACTATTCATCTTAGCGACCCCGAAAACTAAGGATTCTACAGTAATAACCGTCGCTGTACGTGCCACTTTCTTCCAACTCCAATACGTAGGGGTGACAGGGGCGTCTTAGAGTTTAACGGCATTGAGAGTGTCACTATTCACCTTAGCGACCTCGAAAATTATGGATTCCACACTAATATCAATCAGTTCGATTATTATTCCCACCCATACCCATAGGGCTGCCAATGTAACCAATTTTATTTACAGGTAAATGTCATCTTGAATGTCACCAATTAGCTTAGCGACTCTGAAAAATATGGATTCGACAATAATGTAAATCATTTTTTACATTTTATTTTTCAACCCCTCTCACCCCACCCCCCATGACGATAGGTTATGAACTTGGAGTTGAAAGGCATTGGGAGTGTCACTATTCTTCTTAGCGACCCCGAAAACTATTGATTCTACACTAATATTGGTCTTTGTCGTTTATTTTTACATGTCACCCTCTTCCCACTCCAACCCCTAGGTTTCCAGGGGTGTCTTCGAGTTGAACGGCAATGGAAGTGTCACTATTTATCTTCGAGACCCAGAAAACTATTGAATACAGCTGTTTCTTGTTCTTCGATTTATTTTTATCACTTCAAGAAGCCTTTTATAGTGAGTGAAGAAGTTTGATTATTGACAGATTTTAAGTTGCAGGAATTTCTGCTGCTAATTTACAACACCATAATATAAGCAAATCTTTCATATCGTAATGTTTGCACTTTACCCCCAGGTACCCATTTATTTGAGGCTGGGTGAACCATGGGGCCACTTTATGCAGAGACAATGTCGGAAAAATAGCGACTTTGATCATCCTCCCTGGGTGTCAAAACCTCATCTTCCACGTGGTAGTAAATGTCCTGCCGACTAACATATATAAAATAAGTTTCCAAAATATTGTGGAGACACTGGGAAGACAGTAGTGATGCTAAATAGGGGTCAGTGTGACCCTTCCCTAAAAGAGAAACAACTGGCTCCCAGGTTTTTAGAAAAAAAAAAAATGTCTGTATATAATGACATCATTATATTCATAGTGGGATTTAAAGAGGGATAAAAGGTAATTTCCCATTATCGTTTCTCTATGGTGAAGGATTGGGTTAAGATGAGGCGAATAAATGCTCATAGAATACACAACCACACACACACTAAGTAATATAATGTCTTTCAATGCAGGCACCAACGTTCCAAAGCACTAGCCACCACTGTTCTCTACACAGGAGGATTTCTGTATTGAAGTGTGCAATCAGTATTTTAGAGCAAACTGGTTAAGATAGTTAGTTCCATTTTTTAAAGCATTGTGCATTTATTAACAATATATTGAAAGAATATCATCTTCTACAAGTTGCATTCAACAGGACTTAATTAAAATGCCATCACTTGCTCGGACACTTCAGAAGCAGAACGGTTGCATTTCGAGATGTGTGCACCCATATTGACAGCATTGCCAACGAAGTGCTTGACCTGCAGCTTCATCTCTGGCATTTGGGTTCAATTCCTTGAGTGAATTTGGCTCTAAAATGAAAAGTAAATGAAGTAATTACATCTGTTCGAGAAACCCTAAATTCAAAAGTTACACTACTATCTCAACATTATTCAGTTATAACTAATTACTCTACTATTTCTATTATATCAGATTGTACATGGTGTGTCACATAAAACCGGTACGCATTATTTGTATTGTTCATTATAGTTTTATCTGGAATTCCCTGTATAAATGACAAATTTTGTAATTTTCATCGTTACTATAGAGGGTGGCTCAAAAATTCACGTAACACCCCCGGTACAAGGCCACTGCAGCGCGCAACATGGAAATGGCGATGACCAATCGTTATCAGGCCAAGGGGGAACCACATTGACGCCACCCGCGCGGTCACAACTGCTTCTCAACGTTCCCATAGTGTTCTGGTGTTCCTCCCTATTTAAAAAGAAACTCTGTAAAAAGTACCTTCTTCCATAAGCAAGGATGAAAAAACCTGTTTATTTAACAAATCCAAGTAGCCCTAAGCATTTAAGGTTCAGTTGATGGAAAATTGACTAACCAATCGTGTTCCACACAGCACGCCACACCATTAACTTACCAGCACTAACCATTCAGCTTTGATCTGTCGAAAATGGGTTATCAGATAAAGAGCATCGAAACTTCCTTATGAACATAAACATTAGCCTTGTCACTGTGAAGGACTTTTCATTTAATGGAAGCGTCACACTGGTAATTGTTTGCGACAACTATTCATAGTGCGCAGCTTTTCATGGATGTATCCAATTAAAATCTTGTGCAATGGCATTTGAACTTCTCTCCCTAGATGTCACTTTGATCTAGATGTGTTACCGATGCGCTAAACAAATTTTAAGGCATTTTTCTAACACCTCGAAAAGGAGAAAATTGGTACAAGAATTCAGTCATACGTTTTTACTGGTTAAAGATACATAAGAAAAATCTTCACCATTGCATTTCTCGTGAAATTCTAGCCTGATTTGATATATCATATCACCCCATTCTCATTTAAAATTCTGAAGTTGAATTCAAGATGGCGGACATCAAGATGACCGCCGACCGCTCAGGTGGCGTCAATGTGGTTCCTTCTTGGCCTGGCAACAATTGGTCATCACCATTTCCACGTTGCGCGCTGCAGTGGCCTTGTACCGAGGGTGTTAAGTGACTTTTTGAGACACCCTGTAGAATGATTAATTGATGGATGGTAGACAATGCACATAATGAATTTTACATGTTTTAGTATGTCCTATTCTTTTAATTGGTCATGTACATACAGAGTGATTCCGTACAAGTGTGCAAAAAGCCAAACCTCTAAACTCTTGGCGATAGGCAACTTTGAGATCGAAGAAGCCAAATTATCAAGACAGGGAACACCCCCTCACCAGTGTGGATCTCCACAACAATTTGGACGTTACTTTTGCTGCTCGCTGGGTTGGATTGGGAGGTCCCATTACTGCCCTACGAGGTCACCCAACCTGCATCCAATTATTTTTTCATCCGAGGATATCCCAAACCACTTGTTTATGATACTCCAGTGGACACTGGCATGGAACTAGTGACGAAGTCATTTTCAACCAGATATAGGAAAATACTTTGTATTTCTTTGGAGAGGACTGGCAAGGTTATGTGGAGGGTTTTACAAATTTTAAAAGTAGGGTTAGTAAGTTGATGAAGAATCATTTCTTTTTCTGAGCCTCTGAGCTTGGTAGACAATGCTAAATCTGTAGTAGTCCTTTTCTCTTCAGTTACAACCAGAAAACATAGTTTCATTTAAAATTTTCCAGCCTTCTTTATTTTTAGTTCATTTTTCAGTATTTTGTACCATCTTTATTGCATTATTTTTATCATTTGTCAAGATTCGTTTTTCTTCATACCAGGTGTTTAATGACCTTTAAATGTATTTCCTAGCATAACTTGCAAATATAAATCCACTAACTCGATCTTTAACAAATACGCTTTTAATCGTAAATATGGTCAATGCAAAACTACAATATTATTTTTAACTGAAACATTTGGCAATGTATTTTGTGAAATCAATTGAGTTAACTAACTTTTCTTCAAGCAAACTTCAAACACTTTGCGTGAAGCCTGGTTTGAGATTCCACTTTAATATGTAATTTTTTTTAAGTAACATTTGTCACAACATAAAAATATATACAAATCAATACACGTATATATACGCACAAGAAACAAAACTGTATTTTCAGTAGCTGACCGACTATTGTATCGTGCAAGGCCCCCTCTGAAGGAAGGTGAAAAACTTGCACAGGTAAATCTTGATGTAAAGATATCGAAAACTACATTCGCACTTAATTCGTGTTCTCCGTTTGCTTTGATATTTTAAACCAGCAAAGAACAGATGCTTTATCAAATTATTCAACTAGTCGCTTGGAATTTATGAAAAATCGAGCTTTCATCTCAAGGGCGGAAATTATTTTAGGTCACTTTTTTATTTAGATTTCTTTCACGTCATCAAGTTTTTAGCCCTAGTTGCAAGGAAAGTATTTTCGAGGAAAAAATGTGCACGTCCCAACACTGTCAAGGAACAAGGTAACAATACGTACTATCGATATTTCAAATGAAGTAGATATTTAATGTAGAGTGAGATCAAGTGCTCTTTTCTCTTTTACCTATTTCACGTCCATGTGCTCTCTGAGGTATGTAGCTACATGCATGGCTTATTGCGTGAAGGGTTGACCGTGAGTCGCAAGTTTTGTATGTTACTTGAGCCAGGATCGATGTTAGGAAAGCGACGAAATACAGGACAATGATGAATTTACCCTGGAAAAGTATAGATTAATTAACATTTAGAATCATGTAGTATAAATCAGGGGCGTATAGAGACTCAGAAGGATCCCTGAGCAGACTATTTAAGTGGGGACCTCAGATACTGCTATTTTAGAAGCTGGATCTACGAATACAAGAGATGCGCAATTTTAGCAAATGGGCTGGTAAACAAATATCATAATCTTGATTGTGATCAAAGTTGTGTTTATCTCTTTCTGACAAGTACTAGAGACTAATAATAACAGTGTGTTCAAAATAACTAATATAACAAATAGTGCGAAATACAATACATTCTCTTACTCACTAACAAATTAAAATTCTTGAAGACTTAATACTTTGATTGTCTGTCTGCACGAGCATTCAATTGAATTGAATCATTGTTCTAAACCCATTTTATGCACATATAGGCTACTCGGAACTTGACCTACTCTTTAAGGTAGGATCCAAACCACTGTGCAATGTGCCTCCATCGGGTACCGAACCGGGACCCCTTGATTACAGTGACATTTTGCTTGCACAAGCTTCGATTACTTTCATAAAATTGATCATTTGGCTCTGTGATTTTCAGATGAAAGTAAAGTCATACCACTAAAGCGTTTGTTTCATGGAACTGAGCAAATAGTCGAAGTTGTTTGCACAACGTGCTACGCCTTACGCCAGGGATCCCGGATTCAAATTTTGGTCTCTGCATGGGTGTTCTTAGTGAATGTCCTTTCATCAATCCCATCATATCATCACTCATTCTCATCTTCGCTTCGCAATTAGCCAAACGTGGCAGAAAGGTGACTCTAAATAACAAAACTTTTAAATAGGTTTATATAATTTTCAATTCAGAAAACCATCTGTCTGCTTTTGCTAATGTGAAAGCGGCAGAAAGCAGGCACGTATCTACAAATATGTTTCGTGGGGGGTCCAAACCAAGTGTCTCAGGAATAATAATAATAATAATAATAATAATAGTAATAAAAATAATATTTAATTTAAAATTATTATATTAAATCAAATTAATACTAATTACAATACATGAATTGATATTATATTATTGTTACACGAATAGGTAAAAAGTCTGTATAAGAATAGAGATATAACAGCGCATATTCATTACGTAGCTTACCTGTAGTTAAGATCGGAATAATTTACATAAAATATTCTGATTAATATTTTATGTATATTATTTTGAGTAGTAGTGTACATAAATCGTCTTTGCAATGTCATTCAAAGCCGTGTGATCCCAATATAATCCTTGCCTTCTAAAAAGTTCAGAGGAAATTATTAACCATCGAATTTTAGTACTTGGTAAGTCCTTTTTGTTCTTCAAAGCCGTATGATTCTTATGTAATCCTTGTCTTCCTATAAGTTCAGAGGAAATTATACAACAAAGACTAAACGAATATATTTTTCATTATTTAATTTTAGTATTTGGTAAGTCTATGGGGAGGGGGGACGGGGGTCCGGACCCCTTGGACTCCCCCACTAAATACATTTTGGCAGCAAGGGACATGAAAGAGGCAGAGTATTCTTCAGGATAACGAAGCAAATGAACTATATCTTTAGTTTGGTCTGAGTTTTGGTTTAAAGTCCATGTTATACATATTAAGGATAACCGCGACTGGACCTACAGTTTAATGAGGGATCCTAACCACTTGTTCCTCCACCGGATATCGAACACGGGACTCAATGAACTATGTTGTATCATAAGGAGATCAACATGCTTTTCACGTAATTCACGTCCATCATCTTGTACTTGAAAGAACTAGCTGATAATATTTGTGAATGAATTAAGAGTTTGAAATGTTTTTACATTTCTTTCAAGTTCAGTGTCTGTAGAACTTGACAAGAAGAAGGTTGCATCACTCTGTATGTGTCTACAACTGCTTTCATGCGTTTAAAGGAATTGCCCTGTTGTGAGGAAATTTTGTTTACCATCGGATAAAATATTGATACTGTGAACTAGCTCTCTCGGTTATTAAGACTTTGGTCAGAACCAGAGTTCGTCAAATTGGTGCTTCATTTTTATATATATATATATATATTTATCATGACAAGACTTTCAAAATATCTCTAAACTTCTCTTTAAGAGTATGGCATCGTCTGATCTTCCTGTTTAAATTATGAATATCGCAATGTACTTCATAAGTTTGAGTCACTGGCGTATGCAGGGGATGCTGATGGGCTACAGATCCTCTTGAAATTTTAAACCAAAATTTGAAAAGATAGGAGTAAAGAACTGAATTACTAAATTTTAACCCCCTAAAATGATTCCAGATTACCATTTTTGTCTTTGAACAACTTTTAGAACGAAGGTTAAAAGTAGTAATTATGAAATATTTGACAGCTTTTCACCAACGTAGGTATGTAATATGCACTTATACAATACCAGCCCCACCGAAAAAAGATCCTGCGTACGCTTGCGGCTTGAGATGCAAGTTGCTGCGTTCTTTCATGAATGTACACAGATTTACCAGCGAGCGTTTTAATATTAGCTTAATTGTGTTAAACCTTGCATAATTCACCCCACCTGTATTCCTTGCTTACGATAGTGGGAAATCGTGGCATAATCTCTGAAGAGCGTCGGTACATCAGGCCATTTTGCACCCTTCAGTGAATGTGATGAAATCCCCTTATATAAAACCCTTACGTCAAATTTAAATATTTAAACATAGTGGTGTGAATTTGTCCACTTGCTTTTAGGAGAAATAACTGTCGGTTGCCTCACTTTGCAACCACAAACTTCAACTGTGAATGTGATGTTGCAAGTAAATTAATTGGAAAAAGTCTTAACGTTTTTAGTTTCTTACTTACTTATCAATTTGTACACAATGATAAACATTGTGATTTACATGAAGAATATGTTTGAAAATATTTTAGAATTTTTCATCAATCGGAAGAGCCGTGATGGTCTACACCGCAGAACAGCTCGGTTCGATTTTCAAGTTCGGCGATTTAATGTGGTAATTTTCCCCGCCTTGTCCCCGCATAAACTTGCTCTGGGGCTCACCCAGCCTCAAATCAAATCAATACCTGGGAGGAAGGTAAATTCGGCTGGAGTGTGGTGCTGATCACATCACCTCCAAAATGACCTCGATCGAGAATGTGTGGGGCGTACCCACAGATCTTCTATATGTGCCTACGAAACATTGTCCTGTATGCAAGGGAATTTTATCTTATTATCAACCCATACCGGTGAGAGTTTTTCATAAGTAAAACTTTACGTGCTTTATGGGCTTGAGTAATGTCTATACCCTATCTCGGGTATCTCTGGAGCAAAGTTACAGTTAATGTTATAGAAGGGTTGAAAGCGAATGGGCGGAGCGAATCAGTACACGTTGATGTAAAATACTGGTAGCGGTAGTCTATTTTCCCCTCCATGCAATTCCGTTCACTCTCACGTGATTATTGGTCGATGACCTCTCGAGACTCTACTTGCGCAGAGATTTGGTTTCATTTCATTTCACAAACTATTGCCATTTCGTACATTTCTGGATAGAAAGTAAACTTCAAAATATTTTCTCGAGTTTTAAAATATTTCCATGGGATACAATGCAAACAACCACACCCCTCTCAAAAAAAATCATCTCCCGTAACCCATCATTTTAACAAAGAATATGCTAAACATGTATTATCCGGAATAGAAGTTTAAAATAAACATTCCTTTTGCCAAAATGTAATTTTCTATAATATCTTTCATTGAAATAAGTACCGGTAATTGTGTTATATTATCTGTCTCTAATTCCCATTATAAACATAAAGTTCCAATCTGCTCCATATCATACTTCATATCAACAATCCCCTACGTAACTGAAAATGAAATCCCGCTATAGATACATTAAAAAAAAATCCAAATTTTTGCAATTTGCTACAATCGCGAAACGTTAAATCACAAATACAGTTGTCTTCAATTGGGCAACCAGCTTGAGGTATGGATCATTGTATTAAGAAGATAAGATTTGTTATTTGACCGTGAAACGATAACGAATTTTATGTGATTTCTTTTATTTTCTATACTAGAAATGGAACTAACAGCGTTATCTGTCGTTATTTTTACGAAGACACGTGAGCGTCTTCTACTTGAACTGAGCATGATACCCAATTTATTTATCGATAAACATTTCTTTGTCCAATTTACAAGGTCACGAAAACTCCCAGTTCAGCACTTAGGAAAATATTTCCGGCAAAACCATGGTCGTATATATAGTTCACGTAAGGGGGGGTTGAACTTTTGGTATTATTGGGCTTGTTATATTTCATAAGTGAAAATTCGGGACACTGCTGACCTGAAGCTGGTTGGGGAGCGCGGGTTGTGGGGGGTGGGGGTGGGGTTGTGCTGGACCCGACAATATTGTGTGTATGTACATATCCATTCTCATATTCTTCACACTGTTTGCAGAGATACAAATCTTTTTTCTAAGTATATCATTGACATAGGTGTGTGCAGACTGTGTGATTAGCGGGGACAAGAGACTTGATGAAAGTTCAGTCAGGAAAGAAGAAACTAATTTTATCTCACTCTTTTAGTTTTATTGCATTGAGGGTATGTGCGTATCTAATAATATACTCGTGTATGTATATATATGTAAATATATATATATATATATATATATATATATATATATATGTGTGTGTGTGTGTGTGTGTGTGTGTGTGTGTGTGTGCGTATATATTTTTCAAATTACTTAAATACATTACATAATCAATTCATCCTCCCCATAACAAATCAAGAGCAAAACTTATATAAATTGTCTCTGAAATATAAGCGTACCTTTTTCTTCGAACCATTGTTCCTGCATTTAAGTAAAACTGTTTAGCAGCAACAGTCTCTCTCTCGTAATTTACAATGCAGTAGAGAAAAGAAGTAAATTGCGAGCGAAGTGCCCAAGAAAGAATTCTGATCCAAAATTTAGGAAACTGAAAACACTATTGATTTAATAGTGCACAAAAAATCATAGACCGCCATAGCATTCTCTTTACTTTTTTTCATTTAGATTGTTTGGCGCCGAAGGCAAATTCTCGATAAAATTTTAAATCGGGGGGGCAATTACCCCTCTGTGCCCCACTGCAGGTTCTCTTGGCCGTCTGGAAGAAATCATTCAAGAAAAACGTAAAAACTAACAACTTCTTGAGTATTTTTTGTCCTGTAACTCTTAGATTCTGCTAGCCTTGCCTTCTTTTACTTAAATGTATGCCCTCCTTGCCCCCCCCCCCATTGATTTCTGCACAATGCACCCTTTACTCCGTAGCTGCATTCAACTTTCGTCAGCTTGAATGTACTTCATTTTCTTTGAGAATATTATAGTGTTTAATAACGGCAATAAGAATCCTCTATAGTAAATTTCTAGATAAAAGTTTAATATAGGAGGATGGACATCTGGAAGGGAGTTACAGCAATTTACATTAATTGAGGACTAAAAGTGGTAAACGTTGTAAATGCCAAAAGCGAAAGTGTTGGGAATTCGCATCGTTCAGCACATCAGTCCGTAAGAACGTTCACACTAGTGACCTCTTTACACGCTATTTGAACTACTTAAGAGGCTACCAGCCACTTTTCACGTTTACAACATTATAAAGCATGACACATTTCACAGTTTAAAGTGGAAATCTGTGATTGAATAATGTGGCACTTACATCGTTTACCAATTTTAGTCCCCAATTATTATAATGGGGATGCGGGAATGCGATAATTTCAAATTCAAGTAGTGTTTTCTTGAGCGAGCAACACTATTATCGTAATAATATGACCCATAGAAAAGTACCTTGCTTGTCCCTGCTTGGAAAATCTCTGGGGACGTGCATGATTTCGGGGGGGAAGGGGCACTTTTTTAATATCTCTTTTATAATACTGTAATGTTCACAGTACCGAACAGTACACCTTTTGAGGTGTTCAACATTATCTTGCACTGCATGAAATCTATTTGGTTAGAACAAGTGAAGATGTTTCAAACTCCCCACAGGATACACAGTGAAGAAACTGAAGAGTTTGCTGAAATATTTCTCTTCTACTAATATATTGTAATCAGTGGCATGCTCAGAATTTTCGAGAGGAGTGGGTTAAGTGTGCATTTTTGGTGGTCATCTTTCATTTTGCCATCTATTCTTGCATCTTCGTTTTAGGAATACTGGGCTAAAGGGGGGGGGGTAATAACCTCCACCAACCCCCTTGGGCACGCCACTGATTGTAAGGTCCGTAAAGTTTCTACAAATTGTGAATTAAATTCCACAAGTCACACTACTTAGTATTGTCACTTTTCTGTTCATGTTGTGTCAAACAGCTGAGAATGTTACGGCGTTTCCCTGGTTTTCTTGCACTGCCTTTTTAAAAAAAACAAATTCCTTTAAGAAAACTCGAAGGAAAGAAATTATAACTGATTTGACAGTCCCAATGCAGTTTCTTAACGCAGAAATTCCGAAACAATCAGTCCCATCTATAGTGTGTGAAATTACGTAATGTTCTTCCCATAGGTATCCCGTACTGTACATCTCGAATTTAGGAGAATAATATAAGTCCGAAGAAATGTTTATGAGAAGCGGATAGAGCAGGTAATCTCGTAATTTTATTGAACCATAAGGGGGTTTGGACAGTTGAATCCCCCCTTAAATACGCCCATGGGCACAATCATTTACAGTTACCTCCAATTGGAAAGTGAAGAAGCCCTGCGTAATGTCCTTAAGAAAGGAGATCTGCAATGGGTATCTTGGTTTTCTAGTATGTATGCAGTAAACCTACTCGGCAGTTTCATTGGGTTTGAATTGGGCTAATATCGAGACCACACTTCAAGAATCGTGACCAGATCCTTCAAGACATGTCCGACGATTCCAAGAGGCACGAATTGAGAAGATTTAATTTTCTTATTTTCCTTTTTAAAATTTTTGCGTCGCTTTTCTTCCACGTTTGGATAATCGCGACGATGAAGATGAATGATGATAATATTATGAAATCAATGACACACACTGATTAAAAGGACACTCACAGAGAACACCCATGCCCTGGCCGGCATTCGACCCCGGGACCCCTGGCGTTATAACGCGATGTGCTAACCACTCCCTCACTTAAACCGGAACGTATCGAGAAGGGAATGAAATATAATGTCCTATTTCGAGACTTGTGTGAATGAGATTTCAAATTATGAACATTTCGTTTAGAACAAAATTGCAATACTATTCGACTTATAGGAGTACGAATTATACCGAAGAGGCGGCTGACCGAGAAAAGATAGTTTGTTGCTAGTGACTAAAGCTTGTGTTTTTCACTGCGATGCCTACCTAAGTAAGCCATTATTTTGCCACCTATTTTCACTCACTTTATGCTCAGAATTTACAAATTTAACATTATTGACAATGACGATTGTACTGGTGGGGATCGGAGGGCTAGTTCCTCTGCCAGCATTTCCTACTACTCCCCGTTACGAGCAAAGCATACACACCTTGTCAATGATACTTCCATTATTAGAAGAAAACACTAAATTACTTTCGCATTATTAGTAAAACTATAATTATTGCAACTGAGATAAGCTGGTCTATGTGGAAGGGAATGAGGAGGCAAAGATATAAAACATACAATATGCATTCCTTCTCAAATATCAAACCTAGTACTCAGAAAACCCTACTAATAGTATCATTCTGATTTGGTTGTACCTTACTCAAACTGCTCTGACACGGATACCTGATATTATTTTATCAGAAATAGTAGAAAATATCATGTTGATGATTGATTTATATATTTGTCTTATTTTACTCGCTTTTCTGTCACTTTTGGCTAGTCATATATCACTCATTAGAACAATTTTCATATTGTTTTCACTACGTGAGATGACATTTCATTTACATTTACGATAAAATAGTGGTTTGGGTGTAATAACAGTTTTCATTAATTAATTTAGAGATGCATTTTTATTTGTTGAGTTAGTGATTAGGTTAATTCGTAATTTTTCGCGGAAAGAGGGAACCACAGCTGAAAAAAATACACAAATTGCATTATTGAGGCCAGGAGTTCGTTTTAACATCGCTTTTTGCACACATAGGCTAATCACGACTCTGGATACATTTAAATTGGAATCTGAAACATTATGCGACCTGAATGGAACTCGGAAAAGGACACACTGATTACAAGACGTCCATACATTACCACTATGGTCTGGCGAACGCCAATAATAATGAGGGGTTGTGGGAGGGGGAATGGGGTGACGGAAAGTAGATAATAAATTGTATTTTGGGGGTATTTAATGTTATATTTATTTTGATACATGTGTGTGGGGGTGGGGAAGGGGGAAAAGAGAGGAACAGAAAGATATTGGGAGAGAGAGGACGAAGAGGTGATTGTAGAGAAGGTTTTATTTGACGTTCAGTAATAAAAGCAATCATATCAATAATTATTATTTTATAAATACCATATTTCATGTAAATTTGTTTTAGAAATGGAGGCGGGGAGCTGTTTGTTTAAGTTCAGTGCAGGATAACATGTGGAGACACATACTGGTTCGTATCTCACGTTAGAGTGACACCCAGTGCGATAACCACTAGCTCACGAGTTCGATACTTCATACGGCATGATTATAAGTTAAGACCAATTCGTTCAATGTAAATTAGAAATATAATCCCCATCCGTCTCTTTATAAACAACACATCCAAACGCTTCTCTGTAGCTAATGAAATAAAGGTGTATGAATGTCCAAAATATTTAAGCGAAATCTAATGAAAAACTAAATATGCTGACCAAGGCAGTAATTTATTTTATTAAAAACATAAACTAAACGTAACGTTTCAACCTTCTAGCAAGGTCTTCATCAGACTCTGTATCAAGTACAAAAGTAACAACATACACAAAAAGGGCATTATATATACACAAACATTACTCCCTCCAGACTATTAGAAAGTTGTCAGGAACTTTCTAGCAGGTGGCTTTCACTTGCCAACTGTACTTTCACCTAAAAGGCTAAACATAATTACTTTGATATAGAATGTGGTTGGACTTTTTTATCTCACGCTCTCTTTCCTTTATTTTTCTCCCTTCTCCTCTCCTCTTTCTCTCTTGTCCTTTCCACTCTTTCCAACACCTTCTTCCATTCTTTGTTTAACTTCAGTCCCCCAATCCAGTTCATTATGTCTTCTTCACCTTTCTTCTCTATTTCTTTGGCTTCCTTCCATTTTCTCACTAGTATTCTCTTCTCCCTTCCTATCTGCTTAGCCTCATCCCACTGTATGTCATGTCCTGTTTCTCTCGTGTGTTTAAATATAGCATTTCTCTCTCTCTTAAGTCGTACATCATCCATATGTTGTTTCATCCTGTCTTTCAGCCTCTGACACTCTGACATTCTTTACATTTCACTTCGTAGATAATCCCTTCCTCTTCCTCTTCTCTGTTCTCCTTTTTCTTGCTTGCATTCTTCGCTATTCCTAAGATGCTTCTCCCTCCCTTCCTGTAAGTTTTAATTCCCTCTTTCCTAAGCACTTTGCATATTTTTTCTGTGGTCTTCCCCATACTCCTTATTCCAAACCTTCTCTCCTCTTTCTGTTTCTCTTCCAATCCTCCCCTGCCCGTTTTCTTACTTCTTCTGTTTATGTCCAGTCTATCCTGCTTCTCATAGCCATTCTTTTCCAGATGTTTCCATAGGCTATTTATTTTGCCTTCTTTTTCATATTCTTTCATTTGTGTATATATAATGCCCTTTTGTGTATCTTGTTACTTTTGTACTTGATACAGAGTCTGATGAAGACCTTGCTAGAAGGTTGAAACGTTACATTTAGTTTATGTTTTTAATAAAATAAATTACTTCCTTGGTCAGCATATTTAGTTTTTCATAATCATGGAAACAAGGCTTAATGGTGTTATAATCGAAATCTAATATATTTAAGACGCAATCGCTTTACATGGAGAGGCTACAGCTTCGAAAATTGAGGCTGTGACGTGGTTTCTTTTAGTGGTAGGGTAGATATTGGTATGGCAAGCTTCTAACGTGCACTGCCAGTAATTTCCGAGAAAGAAACTTCATTTTATTTTAATATTGTAAAGTGGTTCGGTGATAGGCTATCAGTATCACACGCCGAAGATTATAGGTATGACTTCTGTTCTATTACCCCTATTATCATTATATAGAGCAACTAAGTATTGTATTTAATTAATAATTTAAAGAAATAAAAATGTTATCTAATTTTTAAAAAAAACACTTCTTTCAAATGATTTTTCAATGTTATTTTTGAAAATAATTTTTCAGAATATGTTTTTGAATTTCTCATCATTTTACAAATATAGCAAAACTTTTAAATATGTTTTTATAATTTTCAATTCAGAAAACCATCCCCATGAGCTTGGCGTGCTCGTAGTCTTCGTCGGATAAAACTGTTTCCGTCAAGGTGGAATCGAAAGCCTCTTTCGGCGGCAGTGTTGTTTCGTCGAACTTGGTCTTGCAGTCGACGTACTCGTAGGGATACACGCCTTTCCTACGAATAAGATCCAATGGCACATTTTTAAAGTGTTCTCTGGTGACTTCCAACCTGTCCAATTTGGCGACGCACTTTTCCAAGCTTGCCTGGAGGAAGCGGTAGGAGTCCAAGAATCGCATCTCAACTTGGTCTTGTTTGGGAAATTTACCCTCGGCACACATGGAACAGTCATCTCGGCAGGGAATTTTTGTTTTACCATTCACAAGGTGGTAATCGGGTGGTACATTCACCCACTTGCTGACAGTCATATATTTTTCATCGGTCTCAGCAATCACTTCGATACGATGTTTATCGTATCCAAGTTCCTTAACAAAATGATGTACGTCGTAATTACTGAGACCATGCATAAATATCGGCACGAACTTCGCTGTTTGCGTTTTTAAGTTGCATTTCCCTCAATACGTCCCAATGTCGTGTCCTGTTATGTGATCATGATGGCATGTTTTCATTACTATTCTATCGGACATATCAGTAAATTTGTCATTGCAATTTTCGCAGTGTGTTGATGATTCATGTTTCTCTCTCTCGATGTTCGTGAGAGGCAACATCTTCTCCGTGAGGAGAACTTTCCTGCATTTTTTTTTTACTTCTCTCACAAGAGATTGGAGAAATTGTTTACCTGCCTCGGGTTCCTGGTAAATAAAGGGGCCTTTACTCTTCGCATCTGCTCCTTCGTTCCAGTGGACGTAATAAGCATAGCTGCAGGGTTCATGTTCCTGATACGCTGTAGTTGAGGACTTTGATGGATCGGGATCGCAAATAGCCATCGGTTTCAGGAAAGCTTCGAAGTCGGCAACAATCATCACCGGGGCTTCCAGCAGGACCTTGTGGTTTTTGAACTTGTGGAAACCTTCCGGGAACACGAACCTTGCAGCTTTATGTCGTCTGTAATCCTTCAGGTGCTCTTTCAGCTTGTCTTTGGCCGATCTGAACCATGCCCACCGAAGAATATTAGGCATCTGTGGCATATTTCGATGTGATGTTGATGTTTTGTTATTCCACTTCGGACCAGTCTTGATAGATCACTGATGATGCAATAATGATGATTTTCCTCATTTTTTTTATTAGCAGCAAGTCTATCATTTTAACTTCTTTACCTTCTTCGTCAATGTCGCTGATCCGAAGCGGATCTATTTGCAACTCTTTCACCTTTTTGCTATCGTGACGATATCCATAAACGTTGACGGCGATTGGGACTGCAATCTTCTCGTTGTAAGCCTTCTCGAATTTTGCAATTTCGTGAAGCTCGACAGGAAACTCGATGTCCCGAAACTATAGGTTCAATTCTTCTGAATACCGCTTATAGCTCGACACACAGCACGGTTTTTTTTTCGCTGGATGCAAATGGCCAAGAATGCACCATTTGAAACATTGTGTATCGTTGTTCTTGATGTTCAAAACTGCTTTTTTGTTTTCAATCACCTCTGGGAGCTTCACGTACTTTGATCCGGAAAATGGTGTATATTTGCTTACGCAAATATCTAGTGTGTGCGTTGTGTTGCAGACACTCCACCCGGAACCCTTCGCTTGGAACTCTTCTTGTTTCCGAAGAAGCTCCCCCGTAAACCCATCGTAACGATCGCCAATCCCCGGCCTGTCGATTTCCAGTACGTGTTGCTGCTGGGTTCTATGGAAGAACACATGAATGTCCCCCGGTTGTTTGTAAATTTTATAACCTAATATCAGACTGACTTTAAAAGGACCCCTATCGAGAATTGGGTTTAAAATTTTTATCGCTTCCTCCTTCTTATCCTCTAGGAATATACTTGCGCTACAGGGCGAATTCCCGTTGTTCAGGCTGTAGTCGGCCAATCTCTTCCTGAAAGATGTTCTCTTAGGTAAAATGGGTTCGGTATCCCCGTCACATACAGGCTCCGGGAGTTTCATTTTCTTTTGAACAGACGGTGCTTGGCTGGCATCGTCGTCGGGAAGCTTGTGTTTTTGCACACGACAAAGTTTTTGATGTTTGGCCAAATTTGACGATGCTATGATTTTTCCACATTTTTCGCAAAGCTTGCTTTCGTTGGGAGTTTTTCTCAGGTTTCGAAGGCGCTGTTGACATCTTGCTTTGTGCCGGTTGAAATTGGATTTGGTTTGGAGAATGCTACAATATGGACATATGACTCTGGGCTCTTTCGTCTTGTAGACAGAAGATGAAGTGATGGCTCTTGCAATGGGTCCATTTTCTGGAATACAGAAAGCCAAATTTCAGGTATATTTATTTGGGGGGGAAAGTCATTGGTAAACAGTACATTGGTAAAAGTGATAGATTACCTAAATAAACAGTGAGGCGCATCGAGATGCCAAACAATATATTTGGGCACTCCAGAGGCAGCGGCACTGACGTCGAGCCGCCCGACAACACTCAAATTCTAAAACTCGACCAGCGAGTGAAGAAACTTCGTAGCGACTTATTGACTCTCCAGAATACTCTTTCCTCGAGTCTACAAGATGAAATCACGAGTCTACAGACAACGCTAGTGGATTCTATCCTCAAAATCGAAGCGGAACTCGTTTCCCTGGTCGCCAAGTATGCCGATTTAGCATCTTTGGAAAGTTTGACGGACATTCAGGAAGCGATTACCTACCTTCGAGACGAACTGTTCAAGCTTCAGAAATCTGGAGACGTCCTTCAGCTGAAAACCAAATTTGAGGAACAGAATGCGAACATTCAAGCTAGATTGAGCGAGCTTGAAAGCATCATCGCAGGTATCAAGATTCAACTGGAAACGAACTCGTCAGCTGAAGGCATTCTCCTGATCAAACAGGCGGTATCAGACTTACGAAACGAAATCGGGAGCTTTAGAGATAGTTTTGTTTCACTGAAATCATCCGCTGAATTGGAGAAGTCGGTGAAAACCATCAGGGAAAAACTTCAAATCGTCGAAGAGTCAATCAACAACCTTCCGTCGTATGAGGAAATCAAAGTCATAGGGAAGTCAGTGACCAATATAAAGCTCCAGCTCGAAACATACGAGGATTTCTGGAAGATCTAAGGCACCGTGGCATACATCGAAGACACTTTGGCAACCATGAAAACCGACCTCGCGAATATTCAGGAAGCGTTGGAATCGAAATTGCCTGGTATCACCGATACCCTAAGCATAGTACAGCAGCAGATTGCCAGGCTGGAAAGCCTGAACATCCAAACTGAACTTTCCCACTTCCACCATCTGATCGATGATATACAGAGCAAGTTGGAAATCCTCCAGCAATCCACGTCCACGCAGGATGACATGACGCGACTCCAGGATGCCCTGAGTACCGTGGCCGACGCCACAGAGTTCGAAGCCGTGAAGAATGTCTTGGCCTCACTACAGGGTTCCGTGGCCACTTTACCAACATCGCAGGAATTGAAGGGTGTCAAGCGAACCGTGAACCGAATACTCAAATCCGAGGACATAAAAAACATCCAAGAGGAAATTGCTCAAATTCGAGGAAACATCGCTGCCCTGCCCACCAACCAACACATCGATCAGCTGCATGCTCTGTTTGCCGAAATCAGAAACCAAGTACACGATCTCGCAACGCAAAATTTAAAGTTGAGACTCGTAGAAAGCCTGCAGCAGATTGTTACCAATGTCAAACTTCAAATCGGGAGCGTGGAAAAAGTCAAGAATCGGCCTTGACGAGTTTCAGTACTCAGCTTCGCGATCTGAACGAGCAGCTCAAGGCGCTCAAGATCATGATCAAGATGTCAAGATCATTCCTTCGTACGACAACATCATCACCTACATCACCGAACATCTGGGACCCGTGCAGAACAAACTAGACGATGTCCAGGATGAACTTCGAAATAATATCAACACATTGAACACCAACCTCGATAATTTGAAATCGAGAACGGTCATCGAGTTGTACAGCATCCCGAATCGAGAGTTCCCTTCCCCTTTCAATCCTCGCAGCAAACTCTCCCTGCTGAATTCCGTCAAAGTCTACCATCAATTTTACAAAATCCTATCGTCATCGTGTTTCTTTTCTTGCATAATATCCAGTAATGGAAGACAGACTAAAGGAATTTTGTTATAAATCATATAATAGTCAAGTTTTTACTTTGCTATGTAAACAAAGAAGCTGGAAATGAATCTCTCTATGTGCATTGCGGATATTATCTTTACATTTCACTTTTTTTCCCACCCTCCTGACTATAGGACTAAAATTAAATATAAACAGCATCAAGAGTGTCAATATTCATCTTAGATAGCAACAAACTTTGGATTCACTAGTGCGATAAGCTACCGATTCTCCTGCCTGAAGAGCGACGGTTCGCCTCACATATTTAGCTTATTGATAACGCAGTAAAAGCATTTCCTGCAAAGCAAACAACATTAAAATCCTTTACTTCTGTGCACTCAGTTATCATTTTCTTGGTTAATAATGAAAGAAAAGAACCGGATAGCGAAAAGTGCCCCTGGGCCTCGCTAGAGGCCAATCTTGAATTTTATTTTCTCGCGCTTTTTGTGTTGTGGAAAACATGAAGGTTGGCAACACTGCTAATGAGGTTAACATACATCGTAAAAGAATACAAAAATATACACCTAAAATAATACAAAAATATACACCGTAAAAGGCTACGATGAGTTGGCAATACTGCTAGTGAGGTTAACATACACCGTAAGAGGCTGCGGCTCACCCGATTTGCTAGTACGTACACTAACGCGCAAAAAAGCTTGTGAAAGGCTACAGCTCGTCCGATTTGCTCATACATAGACTAACGCGCAAATATAGCTCGTATAAGGCTACAACTCGTCCAATTTGCTAGTACGTACACTAACGCGCAAAAATAGCTCGTAAAAGGCTACGACTCGTTCGGACACACGTACACTCACGTGCAAAAACATGTAAAAATATACACCGTAAAAGGCTACAACTCGTCCGATATGCTCGTACGTACACTAACGCTCAAAAATAGCTCGTAAAAGGCTACGACTCGTCCGGGCACACGTACACTCACGTACGAAAAATGTAAAAAATATACACCGTAAAAGGCTACGACTCATCCGATTTGCTCGTACGTACACTAACGCGCAAGATTAGTGGGGACAAAAGACAGTTGATGAAAGTTCAGTCAGGAAAGAAAAAACTAATTTTATCTCACTCTTTTATTTTATTGCATTGAGGGTATGTGCGTATCTTTTATATTATACTCGTGTATGTATATATATACATAGAGAAGCTCACCAGGTTAGGCTGCGAGAGCCCGGGGCACATCTGGCGCAGTGAACTACCTCTGCTGTATTCTTCCCGTGTTTTATCTAGCTCGACGGAAGAAGCCGAAAAAAAGCAAGGGGGAAAGCTGGACATCGGAGCACGTGCCCTTCCGAAAGAACACTCAACAGATGGCAGCAACTGTTCGGAGAATGCCGATAGCGGTCGAGGTACGAGTATTTAAGGTATTTTTAGTTTCGTTTAGCTTCTGTATTGGAGAAAAGTAAGCAGTTATTAATATATTATAATGCAAGTACGTTTGCATGTATTGTTATAGTAATTCCTAAAATCTTCGATGCTTTTCGCCATCCATTTCGCCAAAAATTAAGGCAGAAAACTTCCTCAAAAACTTTATTGCAAAGAGTTGTCGCGCACACGAAGCCTTGCAGTTGCATGGCAGAAGGTTTTGTTGTCAAACACTATATCACCAAAATGATCAGATTTGCACTTACATCGACACTTTAAATATGTTGCTTAAACCTTTAGATAATGTAGACGAGTCAAAAAGAAAGAAGACGAAGACACTGCTAGTGGAAAATAATATTTATCTTGGTTCACATGTATGCGAGTATGCATAAATATCCATTGTATTTTTATTGAAAAGAAATTGCAATTGTTATAAACTCCTACAGGTAACTTAAGACAATAATTTTAAGTGTCGCAAATTGCAATTCACATCATGAAATTACAAATAGCTATTGAAATTGAAATAATAATAATAATAATTCGTTGGTATCATGGTTAGTTGAATTGGTGGCGGGATTAATTCTTAGGAGTAGGTACAATAATTTCCAACACTAAATGAGGACAGAAGAAGGCATTTCAATAGTTCAAACTGTTTACCTTAGTAATTTTTCCTTGTTTTTTTTCCTGGGTAATGACGGGCGAGTGGGGTGTTAAGCGGAAACCATAAATCGAAACAGTGGCGGCGATTAGTGGGGCGAGGGGGCAGTTGCCTTACACTTTTTCCCTCGCACTATGCTAAACCTTTGTATACAGAGGGAAATATACTGTCTTTGCCCCCCCCCCCCCAGTTTTGGCTTCTTGCACCCCCTGTTCCGGAACTTAATCGCCGCCACTGAATCGAAATAAATGAAAATTGACTTATGTTTCGTAAATAATGGATTTTCCCTGGGCTCTCTGGCGGAGGAGCTAGCACAATACAAGGTCCCAGGCTCGTATTCTTCATAAAACATACATTATTATATTCACATTTCATGTTTTACTTTATTTTATTATTCCTTCCTTGTACTCTACAATTTTTTAACCTTTTTGTATGTTCAATTAATCATCGTCACTCACATTTAGCGTTTTCTTCTTTATGATTGTGATCAACGATTGATTTTCTGAAATTCTCTTAATTTAGGCTGGGTGTGAACACCCAGTGTACAAATCCAGTCAGGAAGTTCGGAACTCCATCAGGATGTGTGCTGCCTTAGCATTCTTAAAGGCAACGGAAGTGGAGGAAGGATGGATTCATATCCATAGTCAGCCAGAACAAAATGAAGAATTGACTGAATTTTTCGACTACTTTGTAGACCAGTGGTTGGAAAATCCACATGTTCCAATTGACATGTGGAACTGCCACCAAAGGAGACACATGACAAATAACGCGGTTGAAGGATGGAACCACCGATTGAACTCAGTCGTGGGTAAACCACGCCCCCGAGTGAAATATTTGATTATGTACTTGAAGAAAGAAGCAGAACATTCAGATGCTAAGATTGTAAGTATGGAGCTGAATATTCAGGGTGGCTCAAAAAGTCACTTAACACCCCCGGTACAAGGCCACTGCAGCGCACAACATGGAAATGGTGATGACCAATCATTATCAGGCCAAGTAGGAACCACATTGATGCCACCCGCGTGGTCGGCGGCCATCTTGATGTCAGCCATCTTGAATTCAACTTCAGAATATTAAATGGGAAGGGGGTGATATGATATATCAAATCAGGCTAGAATTTCACGAGAAATGCAATGGTGAAGAATTTTTTTATGTATCTTTAACCAGTAAAAACTTATGACTGAATTCTTGTACCAATTTTCTCCTTTTCAAGGTGTTAGAAAAATGCCTTAAAATTTGTTTAGCGCATCGGTAACACATCTAGATCAAAGTGACATCTAGGGAGAGAAGTTCAAACGCCATTGCACAAGATTTTAATTGGATACATCCATGAAAAGCTGCGCACTATGAATGGTTGTCGCAAACAATTACCAGTGTGACGCTTCCATTGAATTAAAAGTCCTTCACAGTGAGAAGGCTAATGTTTATGTCAGGCAACCGTAAGCTGCCTGTTCCTGGAATTCGGACGAAACGCTACGCCACGGTACTAACCACTCCGCCACGGATGCCGGCATCGAGATGCGAATGAGACTTAATGTCCTCTTTCGAGACTTCGGTGAATGAGATTCAAATCATGATTATTTCGTTTAGATCAAAATTGTTTTGCTGTTCGTCTTATTGTAGACACTTTTTCAAACGGGACAATCCCGGAAAAATGCCCTCCTCCACTCTCATACATTCGGAGGTATGCTCTATTGTCCCGTTGCCTTAAATTATACCGGAACGTCAGGGATGCGAAATATGAACCGGACCCCCCCCCCTTTTTTTTTCACATGATGGTATGATTATTATTGGAGACATACCGAAAAGGCGGCTGACTGAGTATAGATAGTTTGTTTTTAGAGACTAAAACTTGTTTTTTCATTGCGATGTCTAGCTAAATAAGCCATTTGATGCCACCTATTTTCACTCACTTCATTCTCAGAGGTTACCAATTCAACATTATTGACAATGTCAATTGCACTGGCGGGGGTAGAAGGGCTAGTGCCCCTGCCAGCAACTCCTACTACACCCCTTTACGAGCAGAGCAGACAAACCTTGTCAAGGCGACTTCCATAAGTAAGAGAAAACACTTCAATACTTTCGCATTTTTCAGTAAAACTAAAATTATTCCAACTGAGAAAATCTGGTCTATGTTATCATGCCATAGGAGTGTGAGAAGGGATGACAAATTGAAGGGATTGAGGAGGCAAACATATAAAAATATAAAATATGTATTCCTTCTCAAATATCAAAGCTACTACAGTAGTAGGAGACTGATTTTGTTTTACCTTATGCAAACTGCTCCGACACGGATACCCGGTGTTATTTTATCAGAAATTTTAGAAAATAGATATTGATTAATTTATTTGCTTCATTCTACTTCGCTTTTCTTCCACTTTCTCTTTTGGCTAATTGCAAAGACGGCACTGACTGCGAGTCAAGACGGCAGAGCCTCGTTAGTCTTCAAAATTCAGTCCAGCTGCACAGCGTGGAAGGGGGTTTGACATTTGGGTGTTTTGAGGAAGTAACTGCAAAATGTTTATGTGAAATATTTATTAAGCGTCATACTGACTACGATCATTGATGTCATGATGTCATTAAGCAAATATGAAATGTACACGCTCTCAGCTGTCAAGATCAGCCACAAACCCATTGCATACGTTCAGCATTAGTACCCAGATTAATATGTGATATGTGTGTTTTAATAAGTATTTTTTATAATTCTGTGTATCATTCGTGTCTCGGGTGTCGCGACAAGACGACACCGATAAAGACAAACATTTACAACTCTAGATCTGTGTTGTGTTGTGTTGCAGACAAAATTTCCCCTTTGCAAAGGTCAAAATTTCGCCTGTTCGTCCAATTTTTCCCTTCATACAAAGAACTCGCACAATAATGATAATAGTAGTTAGTAGTATCAGTAGTAGTAGTGTCAGCAATATTTTCATTGGCCCATGTTCGTACATATTAGAATCAAAATGTTTTACAAATTCATCACGTACTAGTACTTGCTAATAGCCTAGTTATCGCTACCGCACCAGACGTCTAGAAAGCCAGGCATGAATATACAATTGTGTTTGTTCCTTCACCCATTCATTCATCCTCATCGTCTTTTTAACCGAATACGTAGGAAAAAGACGAAAATATTTTATAAATATGTAAGTAGACACTAGGCTTATACTGAAGAACTAACAGCAAAGGATTATGAATATGAAAATGGAACTAGTATAATCTTTAATACATATAATCTGTTCCAATATTGAGCCTGATGGTTTCATATTTCCATGTAATTTTTGTATCTTTCATGGAATTCCCTTTTTAGTTTAAATTCGGTCCGAATTTCCCTGCAAAAATGAAATTTTCCTTCATGTGGCAACACTGCTGTAGATGAGACTGTGCCAAGTTTCGTTTCGTCTCGGTGTCATCTCTAGATCTGTACAGGGCGATGGTATAGTCGTCGTCTTGCAATGAGGGAGTCTCGTGTTCGACACCCGGTGGAGACACATGTTGGTTCGACACCCGGTGGAGACACACGTTGGTTCGACACCCGTTGGAGACACATGTTGGTTCGGATCCTCCTCGAACTGTAGTTCCAGTCCCAATTAACCTCTTTGTGCACAAAGTGGACTTAAAAACAAAAAATCAAAACTCTAGATTTGAACCTTAGAAATACCGACACTCAAAATTATATTTCAGTGCACTGGTAGGTAAGAAGAGTTAAAAATTCAGTCGTCAGGTGATGACTATAGTGAATTTTCATCGCCCTACATTCTGAGCTAGTGTCCAGCCCGTTATCTTCTTTCAATCAGCCCCACCACACAGTATAGTGGTTAGCGACACACCGCCAAACAATATGTTCGAATTCTGAGCGTGCGAGTTGGATTCGCTTACGATGGTAGTGTTATTAGTATTTATTTATCCTTTTCATCAGTTTAATTAACCTAAGAAACATAGAAAAGTCAAGAAAATTAATTAAAATATCGAACATTACACGTTATTGTTTACCTTTATTGATAGATTAGTTTATCTCTTGTAAGACATTACATTTTAATATGATTCTTTTGTGTAGACAAAAATGATTGCCTGTTACATGATACTGGATGATGTCCTGGGAAGTAGCGTACGTTTATAAATAAGCACAATAAACATGTCTTAAACAAGTAAACAAATACATTATCTTGAACTTCGAATAATCGAATTTTTCATTCGAAGTAATTTTTTCCCCTCTATAGATATTTAGCACCATTGTTTTCATTTGTGATGAGATTAGGTCAACACCAATTTAACGAAATACATGTTCGTAATTTATTTCTTATTTATATATATACCTTTATATATATATAATTTAACAACTCTAACATCAAATAGATATTCGTTAGTAAGCACCACTGGCATACGCCGTGGGGCTGATGGGGCTACACCTTCTCCCGAATTTTTTAGAAAATAGAGTTCAAATGGCAGTTGTGAAGAACTCGTGAAAATCAGAGTGGTAAATGCACCTCCTCTTCTTAATATAACCCCCGATTATCATTTTTGCCTTTGAACCACTTTTAAAACTAAGGTTGGAAATGGTAATTATGAACTGTTTTGTAGTGTATCCCATCCCCCTCCTAGAACGCAGCTACATAATATCCAATTCCAATTCCCTCCCCCCAGTAAAAATCCTGCCTACGCCATTGGTGTGCACTTTAATCTGTTGGAAAAAATTACATCTGGAGTTATGAATTCTGGAACTTACGTACAGTCACCGGCAATAAGAAGAGGACGCCTAGATCCTGAAATAATCTCTTCCCTGCAAGGCGCTATGTGTGTTGCCTAAATCTGCGGTTGTTGTAGAAGTTACCATTGAAAATTTGCTATTAAAATCCACTTATCGCCCTAGAGTTGGGCAACAAAGTTGCAGGGAAGCGAGCATTTGTGGATCTAGGCGTCCCATTTTTATTGATGGTGACTGTACGTGTATCGATGTTGCTTTTTGGTGTATAACAATTATTTTATTACCAAAAAAGTGCTCTTTAAAAGAAATCACTTGGTGTAATTGTGTGAGAAAGAGTCCAGGGGAAATTATATACCTATGTCTCAATTATGATAAAATTAACTATTATGTGAAACTGTGAAACAAAATAGATTGGACGGTGTTTTGAAACTTTTTGCATGCATTTTTCATTTCTTAGAAAGAAAGTAAGTTAAAAATGTCTGGGACAAGGTGCTTCTTCCTGTGAAGCTTGAATTCAGTAGAAATAGCATAATTTCTTCATATTCTCACAACCATTAGATTGAAAATTTATTGTCAAGTGTTAAATACATTGATGCATTGTAGACGATATTTGGTAGAAAATTGAGTTGTTTGTAAATGTGTGAGTATGTTGATACGAAGATATTCATAAGCAGGCTCCAACGAGGTCCGCGTGGGAGCATCCGTCGACACAGCATCTGTGGAAGAGTTGGGCAGCGTTTGTAGGGGGATTTGTTTTTTTGACTTGTTTCAATTTCTGCTCCATTTCGAGAAATGGCCGCAAGGGATCCCACACAGGAAATACTTTCACTAGAAAAAAGGAAAAAAAAACTAATTACATTTCCAAATATGGAAACAACAATGTGAACTAAAATCAAATGGAGAGTGGCCAGCAATAACAGCAAAGATGTTACATTAATAACCGAATAATGATTCAAATTCATGGCTGTTTTATTTGTCATACTGACGTGAGCAAAGTAAAGTGATAAATACGAAACAGAAAAATGGTTAATTATCTCAAAGCAAGTGCGAAAGGTGCGGATTTCGATCCTCGGTAGGTAACCCCAAAGTCTTGATATTGAGTCAACATCAATGCATAATATATAGCGTTAAAGTTATATATCACCAGGGATAAGTACACACGCGGGATTTACGAAAAGGTCCTACTTAAACTTATACTGAATATTAATATTAAAAATATGTCTTCCAAGAAATGGTCTAAAGATAATATTGGATAAGCATAGTTTACACCGTAGCTACACCACATGCCATCATTTTCCTAAGTAGATTAAGTCTAATTTAAAATGTACTTACTTTTTACTCAAGCTTTCGTCACATTATATGGCTTCATCTTACTTTACCCTCAGCTCCAACTTACCTTACCTTTCCCATGTTTTAACTTGACTATTCTTGTCTTATCTCCTGATGAAGCTACATGATGTGGTGAAAGCTTGTGTGAAAAGTAAGTACATGTTAAATTGGACTTAATATACTTAGGAAACATAATGTATCAAGTGAACTAAGATAAACATATTTAGTTTTAAATCCTATGTATTTGGAGTCCCTCTAAACATTCAAAATTGCACGGATTACGAAAAGATCCCATCAAACCTTCGACTTCACAGGGTTTATATTGAATTTACATTCCTATAATTTTTTAACGGACATTGAGAGAGTGCAACATGTCGCTTTCTACATTTTTGACAACGCCGCATTCGATGGAACCGATTAAAACTTAAACTGCCCTATTAATATATAATTTTTTCACTATAAATGAACATGGACGAAAGTAATGTATTAGGTGGACCAAGATAAGCATATTTAGTATCAAATCCTATGCATTTGAGCTCCCTCTAAGCAGCCAGAATAGTGGCGGACATATGGTTGTCAACGGCCGTCATGGGCATCCAATGTATCGTGTTGTCTACAGTTGCGCGTTCGTAGAATCAGTTATAATGCCATAACATTCATATTTAACTTTAAAATGAATACTTTGAAAATATTTCCATCCCCCCAAATATTAATCATGTGGACTGAGATAAGAATAACTAAAATAAAATCCTATGTATTTTGAGAGCTCCGTGATCAAGAAAGCTGACAAAATGGCAAGAACGCAAGACACAGCTAATTTGAGATATTCAATATGGCCGACAAATATGACTGTTAATATTTACACAAGGAATTGCCTTTTCAGTTTACATAGGCAAGTTTATTGCAAACCCTATGCTTCAGGTGGATAATATAAAATAGTGTATCACTATTTTGGAACATAGAGGACATAAAGAGCTGAATGGAGGATAAAATTGCATTTGAAAAGACATTTAGCTTTCTTTTTGTAGGAAGTTTAATTGACCAGGGTGAGGAAAGAAAGGTAATATGCCCTAGATCAAAGTTGTAGTATATATCTAATCTAGATAGGTTTTTACCTATTTCATTTATATCAACTTTAGGCCCTGCGGAACTGCATGCAGCCTTGACGGCCTCTCGGAATTCTCTCGCCGTACAGGTCTTCGTTAGAGATATGCTTGGTTTCAGGAGCGCCACACATAACACCAGTAGAACAAGTTTCTTCTGAAACAAGGAAACAGAAGAAAAAAATTGAGACAGCAATTTATAAAATTAATATTATATGTACTAACACATTTTTTCAAAATTCTAGAACATATAGACTAGCTATTAGTTCTGAATATTAGTGGCAATGGTTCTACATAAGCAAGCTTAATTAATTGGACATTATGCATTATCGAGCCCTAGTGCTCTAAACTATACTTATTCTAACACTATATTTCGAGAGAGTTCAAAGTTTAAAGCACTAGACAATAGATAATGCCCAATCAACATTGCATGCTATCATATAGCAATGCTGATTAACCGTTAGAAGATCATATGCAGAGGCTTCATGGGTGCGCAGATATTGAAAGATACATTTTTATCTTTTGTTTTACCTCAGTCTTTCTTGGTTAATGTCGGGAGGGTACATTCAACGTAACCTTCGTCTAATTCCTTCTATCCTGCATCCTGCTTTAGTCTGCACCGTCATAGTTAACTCAAGAGTGCGAAAATGTGGATGTCAGTGTAGGAACCGAGCACTTCGATGTTTCTCGAAATTTTGAGGGAGCGGCCTTTCCACCCCTTGCAGGTCATCAACAGGCAGGGTTGGGTATCGCCGTCGCGTCAAAACAATGCTTCCAGCTCGAGTAGTTTGTGACCAGATTGAAGAATGACCGCTTGTGTGGCGGTAAATCGCATATATGCAAAAAGTTACAAGTGGTCCCGAATCAGAGCGCAATACACGCTAAAATAAGTACGTATAATGCTGGCGTGATGCCTATGTAGATTATCATATCTCAGGGCAAGTAGTATTATTCGCAGCAAATAACTATTCTACTATACTATTGAGACAACCTAAAACACGCAACGTGTTAAAAGTAATTATCTTCACAAACTGTACGATTTCGAATCGCCCATTATCTTTCTCGATTTCGTGAAGACCGATTTTGAGAATCCTCCTTAGCAAACGATGCTTCCGCGATGGCGCAGTGGTAGCGTCGTTGCCTTGTAAATAAGGGGTCCCGGGTTCGATACCCGGTGGAGGCACATAGCGGTTCGGATCCCACTTTAAACAGTAGATCTAGTCCCGATTAGCCTTACTGTGCATAAAGTAGATTTAACTGTCTCAACTCCTTAACAAACCTTTCAAAGGATCAAAGCTTTTAAACAAGTAAACATCTAAGGAATAATTATATTCTCCTTGTGGTAAGGAGTCGTTGTCATCTAACAAATTTTATTGGTTTATTATATTGATATTATTGAAAATATTGTGCCATACTAAACCTAACAACTTAACAAAGGCACATTGATTTCTTAATGAGGCACTTTTCTTGTGTTTCAGAGCAGGTTCAGTTTTGGAAGTATTACAATGCTTTACGGAGTCCGTTCGAAGAATTTTAAGAATATTGATGTTTTATCAGAGGGACCACCCCAGAATAAATATCTGTGGATGTTTTACAGGTTTCATCGCATTTAAGATGGTTATTTTCCGGTGCAACATGTCTGTTGCCACTCAGGCTGAAGAGCCTAATGACGCTGACAAAGTTCCGATTCATACGTGGCAGGAACGAACTCTGATTGGCACCATGTTGAAGCCCCAAGACCGACAGAACTCGAAGTGCTCGGATCCTATTGACATAAACTTTATTTTTAGACAACAACAATGCAGAAAGCATGATTTTGTTTAGTTTACATATTGCCACTTATTTGTGTTATTACGTTAACAGAGACGGGAAGGGTGGAGGATGATGGAAGAAAAGGACAAGAAAGTGATATGAAAAAGTCAGTGTTGTGTGTACTGTACAAGGTGCCTTCCCAGTATTTGCCTACGGTAGAGACACTTGCGAAAAACTCAGTCAGGTCGGCTAAATTTATTTAGTAGGAAATGCTGTTATTTCTTTGTAGTTTTGAGCACACCATCTCTAAAAATGTCCTTGACATACACGTGTATATAACTACTCGTAACTAAGCAATGTTATAGGCTTGAGTGTCCCACCCTCAAAAAATACCCTGACCTTCAGAAATATCACAGTTAAATTTCCATTTTTTATTTTCGAAATAACTTTTGAAGGCATATTTTTGAAACATGTATTTACATTTATATCACAAATGGAACCACTAACAAGTGCGAAGATAATCCCTATTAATGCAAACGTGTTATTGAAATGAGAGTACATACGTGTTAACGGTGTACCTTTGTAATCAACGAGTCCCGGGTACGATACCCGGTACAGGTACATAGTGGTTCATATCGCACTTTAAATTCTAGATCCAGTCCCGATTACCCTTTCTGTGCAAAAATCGGACTTAAGCACAAACTCAACAAATAAAAATATGAGAATACGGCAAACCTCACAATGTTTTAGTTCCAGAAGTGAACTGACCAATCCCACAGGCCACAGTTTTTTCAAACTTTCATTTCTTCATCTGCACGAAGGATTTCCCAGTAATTTTACCACTCTCATATTATAGCTAGGCATCTCAACAATTTCCCAAGGAATTCAGAGGTCGCTAACATCAAATAGCTTAGGCAGCAAACGAGACACCTTTCTCACGAAGGAAAAAAAAACAAAAAAAAAAAACTGCAGCCACTCAGATGTGTGAGAGAAGAAATGCTGTCGTTACGTCTTTTACTGTTCCTTCAAATCCAAATCCATTGAAATGAAACATTTTTTCATTCAGGATGGATCACCAAATGAGTAAATATTCAATTGATGGCTGCTTGAAATTTTTTTCGTGTCTCTCTACCGAGTAACGTAATGGTGGAGGGTTGATAGTTTAGTTTATCAGTTTCTCTTTGCCAGTATCACCAGAAAGTGGAAACCAAATATTCCTTAGTGCTGTAGGAAAGTGTTGATCTTCATTTTCAGATGGGGCATGGTTTCCAAGAAGACGAACGTCAGAAATTGAACCGTGGTTTTTGTTTCACCCAGTTTTTTCAGCATCAAACCTGTATAATCCCACAAATATTTTATCCATTTTCTCCGTTCTGTTTCGCATTGTAACACGAATTATCCGAATTATTTCACTATTTATAACAAAACAACCAGTAGTACCGACTAGACATGTTGACAAACTATACAATGTGCGTCAGGGGTGCCCACGAGGGGGACTACGGCGCAGACTCCGCCATCGAGATTTTTTGGGGGCGTCTGTTCCCTTTCAAATAACATTCAATTCAACATTTTTATACATTTCTAAAATATATATAAAAATGTTACACCTTAAATGCACCATATTTAATCCATTAGATGAAGAAAAGAAAGTACTTAGGGGCAGGGGTACTCACAGGTGAGTTTGTGGACGCCCGTTGCGTACAGCCAATTGGGAGGGGGGGGGGGTTATGATGAAAATTTGACGTGAACAATATAGCATTGGACACAAGTTACCATTGCTGCTTTATAATAGCAATTTCTGGACTTCCAAGAGAATTGTAAAGGATAATAAGGGGATATCCAACTCTTACCTATTGACACGTAGATTCTGGGGGGATTGAGACTTAAACGTTTGGGGGGGGGCAATATACATTTCTTGAATATCAGTGTTAAGTCTTAGATTACAGAGGGTATTTTAGTTAGGGGGGATTTAGCGTCAAATTGAGGGGGTATCCAATTTTTGTATATTACTATTGTCTAGACTCTAAACTGTTGCGAAAATTCTGGTGACTGAGAATTATTTGTTTTGGAGAAGGGAACATTCACTCTTCAACATAAACAATAAGTCTAAATTGGCACGGAAATTTTGGTGAGTATTAAATTTAAGGGGGGGAGCTAAAGTGTTAATTAAATCTTAGATTGTCGATGGATTTCTGTAGTGGGGGAAAGTTCGAATATTATAATTACGGGATTATATTTAGCGGTATGGTTTCCACACGTTTTTGGCGCCGAACGTGCGAAAGGAGGAGCTAGGGAAGAGTAAATATCGCAGGTTTATAAGAAAGTATTGACATGCCATTGAATTAATTTTCTTGAAAGACTTCAAAGAAATGGATACAAAAATTTTCTTTCTCGGTTCGCTCGCAATATTGTATTACGATAATGCGTGTTTCGAATTTAGTAAAGTTTTATACTATATATATATATATATATATACTATATATATATACTGCAATACAAGACATGAACTACTTTCTCGGTGTTGATTCATAACTTCACTTCTTAAAATATATTGCTTATAATGTTAGTATTCTGCTCAATTTAAAGCAGGTGCATCATTTGGATGACGTACTTCTATTTGTCGTATTATTGTAGTATTAATTTCCTTTATGCTGTAATAATTGTACTAAGTGTACTACATATTGTACAGTAACACCTTGCACGTTACCCGATAAAACAGAAAAAAAATAATATCAAATTTCTTCGCATTTCTAACACCTTGTCGCAGGACAATTTTATTATAACAAGTGGCATTTGCACTGAAGATAGAATCCACGTAATTATTGCTATGAATTACTAAAATAATTATATTTATCCCAAGCAGAGGGAGCGAATTCTTTGAAGGAGGAACCGTATTAAATTCTCGCAATTAGCTTGGGAAGGAATTAATAGCCAAGGTTCTGTAATGTCCCATGAAACAATAATTGAATCGGTCACACGGCTGCAGCATGTCATTTGGTTTGCCCAGGTTGAATTTTCTATCTTAAGTTGTGTAACAATTTCTGCTAAATACTCAAATTGTGTGTTATATAAATCTCATAAATCTATTCTCCATTCGCACTGTTTAAAGGCATATTTATATAATTTTACTTATTACCCATAACCAATCAATGTGCCAGCTTTCCACAATTTCGAAAACTGAACTAAAAAAAATATATGGACATTTTAACATGGTATTGTATTCAAACAAACAAGAATTAAAACTATCGGGGGGGGATATGATGAACAATTTTGGGGAGGTAATGAATCCACGGTCTTGGGGTGATATTCGATTATAGGTTTTTAAAAGTAGGTTGCGTTCCAGTTTGGGGGATTCATGATTGTCAAGTTTGCTTATTTTGTGTAGTGGGAGTGACATTCTTGCACAAATTCCAAATGATGAAATAATAGATAAATGATAAATTTGCAAGGTCCAGTATTCAGAAACAAAACCTTCCTTTAATATCTTCATACTAAAGTTTGTTTTAGCATATATTTGTCTTGTAAATAAACATTAATTTGAAAACGATACAAGCGTTCTACTTCTGATATTCTTTTTCAATGAGTAATCAAAAAACAGAGCAAAAAGAGTAACATGGCTTACCATTCACGTGATTGTCTGAGAACTTAAGATTTCTTATTTCGTCATAAAAATGTACTGTGTAAGCTGTGGTTCAATAAATAGGCTACTATTAATTATTTTCTTTCTACAAAATATTAAGTTTTCTTAGTGGAAAACAATTGTACATTTTGTTCATATACATGTTACAATAAATGAGAAGAAGAAATAAATAGTAAAAGTCAATACGTGTCTTTACTTAAATTCATATAATTATCTATTGTATTTCCAAATATGCAGTGTATTTTCTCTTAACAGAACTCGAACATTGTTATTTCATATAAATTTAAGCAGATTATAAATGATAATTCATCTTATGACGTTAAATATGTTAAGAGTTATCTTTATATCCATACCATGAAGTTTGATGTGGCAATTCATCTCTTATCCCCTGATTAATGGTAAACCTTGCTCATACTAGACGCAAAACAGATCATCGAGTTTCCACTTTGCACTACAGAGTATTTGATGCGATAGTGACATGTTAGATGTAGAAAAGGAATAACTCAAGTGAAGTGTTCATTAAAGCTAAAAATATATATATCCGGAAACACTGTCCTAATTAAATACTTTACGTGGATTATGACATGAACATGGGTGAGGGGTGCTTCATTTTCTTTTGGGTGGATGTTACATTGGCTTTTCGGATCTGGCGGACACAGAACCCACAAGGACCTTATATTTCATTTTACAGATTTTGATAAATAATTTCCACGGTTGAAATGAAATAAAGTAACTATTATGGCATTTTGCGACGCTCCATAGGGCGGTAGTTTTGGAGGAGCAGGAGGGACTACAATGGAAACTGAACGGTGAAAGCAAATAAAGATAAGAGGTGACAAAAATAGGAGACGACGAAAGATAGGAGGCGGTGAGTGATAACCTTATTTTGCTTTTCAGATGTTTACACAGTTGGGACAAATTTTAAAAATATATTAGGGTATTTTTCATCACGCATGGCAAAGCAGTGACAACAACGGTGAGCTGTGGGGGATGGGAATGATGGGCTAACAACCATCCCAGTCTTGACTCTTTCCCCCCACCAGTAAATAATAATAGACAAATACATACTATTTGTTCTCAAATGGGCATTTTGTATAGTATTTCGGTCTATATTAAATATGACTCTCATTCCAGATTATTCCCACCATTACTTCAGCCTCCTCACTTTTTCATTTTTTCATATGATTTCACTGTGGAAAGATCGTAGGTGGGAGGGCAGCAGGTGGCATGTGCCCTGGACGCTGAAACTTGGTGGCGAAAATTATTTACGTGAACTACAACTACCAATCTTAGTAGCTTGCAAGGGCGGGTTAAAGGGGAGGATCTTGTAGGGGACTCAGGAGACTATCGAATTCTCAAGTGCCTTATTTTATTTTCTTAGTTATTGATAAATTTACATAAATGCATTTTGGTATTTTATGACACTTGCTAAGGCCGCAGTAGATTGGAGAGAGGGGCCAGTGAACATTTTCATTTTCTTCTTGTGGGAATTTTTCATATGTTGCCCCCCCCCCCCTTCATTTGCATATTTCCTATGTGGTTGGAGCGAGACATTACTATCGATCTACAGAGGGGGTTAAAGTGTTACGGGGATGACAACCCTAACTTGAGGATCTTGGGGGTGCGGAGTGTGCGATTGTCTTCCTTCGAAATGCCTTATTTAAGTTTTTTCAGTTATTAATACATAATTTGCGTAATTCATATACTGTGTGTGTCCTATAAATATCGGTATCGGAATCGAAAAGTATCGGTTGAAATTCATCTAACGATACCAGCCGATACTTTTTCGTCATGTTGGTCTTTCATGGGGTCCACAAAAATGCTGCGGGATAATTTCGCGAAATCTGGAAATTATGCAAGATTCAAACAAACTTTATTTTTCTTCTGTGCCAATTTTCCACGAAAAACTGTATTTTGTGATTACATAACATCTATTTTCATATCCTTAATTTAATTCTTGAATATTCTAAAGTAAATTTCTTGGTAAATTGATGCATGCAATTGGAGAAGAATATTTACACACTAATATTGATTAATATTTTGAACAAACTTTAAATACCGTAAAACCTAGTTAATCCGAATAACGATATGCCGGACATCGCTTAATCCGGACAGGCAAAAGGCAAAAGGCAAAGAAAAAGAAAAAAAAAGAAAATGAAAGCAGAATTCAAGGTTTTAAATGTGGCTATAGATAAGTCAAAAAGAGAACTTCCCAAATAAAAGGCAGTCAACCACTGATGAAATTCTCTTTCCCTAAGAATTTGTAATGTACTGTATAGTGTATTTAGTATTTAGGCCTATGCCCGTTAAATACACAATAATAAACGTGTTTTGTTGCTATAAACGGAGTTTTAATGCACTTTCTACTGTTCTTTTAGGTTATTTCAATTAATGCGGACTTTCGTTAAACCGGTCAACTTATCCCCCCATTAGTCCGGATTAATGAGGTTTTACTGTATTACAACTTTCAAATATCGGTATCGGTTGGAATCGGTAAGAGTAGCGGCATCGGTATCGGTATTGGTTCATAGTGCTATCTGTTGCTTGAGTTTGTGTTTAATCAAATAACAAAGCCCACTTTGTGCACAGACAGGCTAATCGGGACTGAACCTACAGTTTAAAGTGATCCGAACCACTATGTGCCTCCACGGATTGAATTATTATATAGAAATACTGATGATTACAAAACTAACACAGAGCGTTGCAAGAACATATAACTTCAAACTGAAACAGTGTTTTGGAGGGAAATGCTCCAAGCACTAAATAATTTTCAAACAGGGAAGAGAGAAGAAACAGCATCCAGAGGGGACAATTCGCTCCGTTTTCCTACAAATACCATTCGGTTTTAACTTTGGCTCAAGCTTTAGTTCAGTATGATTTTAAACGAACTTCTCTGCATTCGCTCCGAAATTTTCCTATGATGTAGTGTTTCGAATCTGTTTTGTTTACAGGAGAGTAAGATATCATCATCACTCGGTCACAAAGTTGTGATTCTGTCAATAGATATCATAATATACATACACAGTTTGAAAGCCCTATACGTGTCACTTATAGCGACATTTGGAAAATAGTTTGAATCCTGAGGATTTGAAGTGAAAGCATTTTGTATGGGGAACTTACTTTTTGTTCGTTGCTTTGTAAACAACGGGTCACGGCTTCGATACAAGGTGGAGAAATATAGGGGTTAGTTTTACGGATCATACTTTCAACTGTAGGTTCAGTCCCGATTAGTCTATCTGTACATAAAGTGTACTTAAATGAAAAATTCTAACTCAAGTCACGTCTGTTGAACTTAAATATCAAATTTATTTTGCTTTATGAGAAATGTATTTCTGGTAATATAATTTGAAGTAACATAGGTACTGTTTTGTGGTTCACGAAATTTAATATGAGTGGTGTGTGCACAATAAACGTGGCAGCATTTTATGACAGGACCGTTGATAGGTGGGTGTGAGAGGGAGGTGAGTGTTGGACGCCAAAAGTTGGGGAGGGGACGTCATATAGACATCCGCCCCCTCCGAGTGAACGTCTTTTATCCGCCACTGACCTCGTAACGTGAGTTGATGAAAGTGATGTAGGGACACTTACTTTTTTTTGCCCATTCAAACAAATGTTTACTTGCCAGAATATAAATATAAACTAATAAATGGTCTCGTTATGGAAATATAGATAAATATGTACTAACGTGTGATTATGTACCAATATCGCAATGTTTTCTTTTAGAAACGCCTATCATTAATATTGCATCAACATCATTTCCACTATATATATATAGTGAGCTGGAACATGAAGATTGTATGCTATGTGTGCACGCGCTTGCGGATGGTGAGTCAACCTGTCCACTCCCCACCCTACCAAATACTAAAAACTAGATAAATAAATGCTCTTTAAACCCATGTGCAGATTTTTGTGTGATGTGTTTTGGGATATATATTAATTGTGACTGCCCCCCTCCAGAAAATACTTCACTCCTTTATCTGATTCCCCACTATTTTATTTCTGGGTCCGTTGCTGGACGCGTTGCTTGAATATATTCGATGCAAAGTTCAACTTCATTGTGGAGTTATGGAAAGAAGCAGAACATTTACATCTTTATCAACACCATTGCAGTGTTCTCTTTCTTACACAACTCGCTGACCCGTTTGCTCATCGTGTCGCCTCGGCCTGTTGGTCGCGCATGCGTAGTGAATACTTTTTTCTTATTTTTTAAACAGACTGAAAGGGACCTTGTCGCTTGTCACTTCGGTGTGAAACTCCCGTGTCGGGCGTCACTCCGGTCTGAAAGCTGCCGCTCGTCACAAATATTCAGCAGTGCTTGGAGCGAGCAGCGCCATCTTGAGGGAAATGTGCCTGCCTTCAACCTTACGGACATCTACTGCTAGCTGACTCAAGCTAGGAACCAGTGTGCAATCACAGCCCAGAACGGTTATTTTGACAAAATCCTGTTTCCCTAATGGCTGCTTTGGGGAGGGGGAATTTTAACGTTGTCGGCTCTTCCCGAAGATTGGCAATTTGACCGCGAGTTCCTTGGCAGGTAAACGCGGCAACAGAGGGTCATTGCCATAAAGGCGGCCTCCACGCCGGTAGATACCGCGATTTCACTTCTAATATTACATTCCGATGATGAAGATGATGATAATAATAATAAATAATAAAGCCATTGCTGTACCCGAGTGTGTTTAGTGGTTCACTCAAGGTCTTCCTACAGAGCTTCGAGACCCTACCTGAACAGAGATATTTCTTTCTTTTGGAGTGTCCCATCACCAGTTCATCTAATCACCATTCCGTCCTCTGTTGCAATTACACAAAAGTAACAAAAATGCAAATTAAAACATTAAAAATACAAAAATAATAATACAGTACTCACCATTGCATAAATAGAAATCGTATTTGCATATTCCTAGTTCAAACTCCTGGCCATAAAAACCACAAAATACACTCAAACTCCAAACTGCACATTGATTGGTTCCATTCCGTGTCTCTTTTTTATCTTGCAAGATTCACACTTATGCAACACTGGCGAACCAACCCCCTCGGGAAATTTGAAGAGAGGCTTGTATCTGCCACGGAGTGCTGAGGAGCACTGCTTTTTAAACTTCCGTCCTACCACACTCTCCATGTTGCATTGCCATGTGGAAGTTCATTCACTCCTCACCATGACTAGAACTATTACAAGCATTCGTCCTTCCGGAGTTGCATTTCGTTGAGGTAAGCATATTTTGTTATATGTTTTCTGTTTTGTGCTAGATTTGCTCCATTCGGTAGTCTGTTCTTTCAACAGCAGTGGATCAGAAGAATTCATAACACCAGTCAAGTAGGTCGGATTCACCTGCCCGGTTTCACAATTGGCATACCAGGACAAGTCGCTTTCCTAACTATAATTGCAACAATATTTTCTTTTTGCAATTATATTTAAATTGAAATTCATAAACTTTGGAGCCAAATATAGTTCAGTTCACTAATGACGTAAGCACCTACACTAACAGGGACAGTTTTCACTGGCGTATGGAGGATTTTTTTTTCGGGAGGGTCTGGAATTGCTTTCCTTGGAGGGAGTGAAATACTCGACAAGATATTTCATAATTTTAAAACATTTCACTGTCAAAAATGGCAATCAGCGTCATTTTACGGGGGGTTTTCACTTGCCACTTTGTTTTTTCCTTGAGTTCTTCACCGCATTTATTCGGAAATGTTGATTTTTCTCAAAATTTCGGAGAGGGCTGTAGCCCCATCAACCTCACTGTGCGTACGCCAGTGACAGTTTTGTATGGAGGGTCACTGCACTAGTTCAGTCACTGTACTACTTCAGTCACTGTGCAAATTAACGAGTGGGATGCCGGAGCCCCCCCCACACACACACACAATTATCACCGACAAAATAAAAAAAAATAGTTTATCCCTGCCAGGCATGTTTTTATCCCCCTCATATAAACGAAATTGAAAGCATATAGTACACTATTTCGTAACTGTGTTACAAACCCAATTCACAAATCATTCGTGTCCATTAACGATCCCAGTCATCAAAGATTTCCCTGCCAAAAAGTATGCAGCCTTGTGGATTAAAGAAGGACATACTTCTGCAACTGACCAACCTTACCGAGCCGAGGCAACAGCAGGCTGTTTTCCACTTACGTTTTCGTGGCATATTCTGATATTTTAAACGTATTAATTAAAGTGTTCACAAGAAAGTTTTACGTGGGTTAGATGAACATTGTGTTTTGAACTTGGCAACAGAAATTTGGACAAGTTGGACAGCATGATGAAATTGATGAAGGGACACTTACGAAGAACAGCAAATATGTAAGAAACTACGTAAGTTACGTCTTAAAGTCACTAGACCAAATTCTTAGACAATGATTCCCTCCATGGAATGGTTTTTGTTTCGTGCCTTTAGAGTCAAGGATTAAGAAGATGTGTAGTTTAATACAGAGTCATGTGATTCTCTGTATTTTACGTGTTCCATTAATTCTTATGATATTGATGAGAACGTAATACTGCGGTGTTCGTTCACTTGCGTTTGTTACATGTTGTTTTTGTTGTTTAAAAATGTATGCACAAAGAAGTGGCGATTACTTATCTAAACTGGTGTGGGGGGACTAACATGAACAGTTTACCTACTGCAATAAGAGAGAATCGTATTGAAAATGGAATTCGAGCAGATGATTCTTGATTAAAATTCTTGAAGATTTAATACTTTGATTGTCTGTCTGCGCAAGCATTCAATTGAATTGAATTATTGTTTTGAGCCCGTTTATGCACATATAGGCTACTCGGAACTGGACCTACTCCTTAAGGTAGGATCCAAACCACTGTGCAATATGCCTCCATCGGGTACCGAACCGGGACCCCTTGATTACAGTGACATTTTGCTTGCACAAGCTTCGATTACTTTCATAAAATTGATCATTTGGCTCTGTGATTTTCAGATGAAAGTAAAGTCATACCACTAAAGCGTTTGTCTCATGGAACTGAGCAAATAGTCGAAGTTGTTAGCACAACGTGCTACGCCTTACGCCAGGGATCCCGGATTCAAATTTTGGTCTGGACATGGGTGTTCTTAGTGAATGTCCCTTCATCAATCCCATCATATCATCACTCATTCTCATCTTCGCTTCGCAATTAGCCAAACGTGGCAGAAAGGTGACTCTAAATAACAAAACTTTTAAATAGGTTTATATAATTTTCAATTCAGAAAACCATCTGTCTGCTTTTGCTAATGTGAAAGCGGCAGAAAGCAGGCACGTATCTACAAATATATTTCGTGTTGGGTCCGAACCAAGTATCTCAGGAATAATAATAATAATAATAATAATAATAATAATAATAGTATAATAGTAGTAATAAGAATAATATTTAATTTAAAATTATTATATTAAATCTAATTAATACTAATTACAATACATAAATTGATATTATATTATTGTTACACGAATAGGTAAAAAGACTGTATAAGAATAGAGATATAACAGCGCATATTCATTACGTAGCTTACCTGTAGTTAAGATCGGAATAATTTACATAAAAACAAGTGACCTGGCAATGAAATTAATGTCAAATAGATTAATAATTGAATATTTATCGAATTACATGAAGGATGTTACATGTAGTAATATTTTATGTATATTATTTTGAGTAGTAGTGTACATAAATCTTCTTTGCAATGTAATTCAAAACCGTTTGATCCCAATATAATCCTTGCCTTCTAAAAAGTTCAGAGGAAATTATTAACCATCGAATTTTAGTACTTGGTAAGTCGTTTTTGTTCTTCAAAGCCGTATGATTCTTATATAATCCTTGTCTTCCTATAAGTTCAGAGGAAATTATACAACAAAGACTAAACGAATATATTTTTCATTATTTAATTTTAGTATTTGGTAAGTCTATGGGGAGGGGGGACGGGGATCCGGACCCCTTGGACTCCCCCACTAAATACATTTTGGCAGCAAGGGACATGAAAGAGGCAGAGTATTCTTCAGTATAACGAAGCAAATGAACTATATCTTTAGTTTGGTTTGAGTTTTGGTTTAAAGTCCATGTTATACATATTAAGGATAACCGCGACTGGACCTACAGTTTAATGAGGGATCCTAACCACTTGTTCCTCCACCGGGTATCGAACACGGGACTCAATGAACTATGTTGTATCATAAGGAGATCAACATGCTTTTCACGTAATTCACGTCCATCATCTTGTACTTGAAAGAACTAGCTGATAATATTTGTGAATGAATTAAGAGTTTGAAATGTTTTTACATTTCTTTCAAGTTCAGTGTCTGTAGAACTTGACAAGAAGTAGGTTGCATCACTTTGTATGTGTCTACAACTGCTTTCATGCGTTTAAAGGAATTGCCCTGTTGTGAGGAAATTTTGTTTACCATCGGATAAAATATTGATACTGTGAACTAGCTCTCTCGGTTATTAAGACTTTGGTCAGAACCAGAGTTCGTCAAAATGGTGCTTCATTTTATATATATATATATATATATATATATATATATATATATATATATATACACACATATATATATCATCACAAGACTTTCAAAATATCTCTAAACTTCCCTTTAAGAGTATGGCAGCGTATCACTGGCGTATGCAGGGGATGCTGATGGGCTACAGATCCTCAAGAAATTTTATTTTAAACCAAAATTTGAAAAGATAGGAGTAAAGAACTGAATTACTAAATTTTAACCCCCTAAAATGATTCCAGATTACCATTTTTGTCTTTGAACAACTTTTAGAACGAAGGTTTAAAGTAGTTATTATGAAATATTTGAGAGCTTTTCACCAACGTAGGTATGTAATATGCACTTATACAATACCAGCCCCACCGAAAAAAGATCCTGCGTACGCTTGCGGCTTGAGATGCAAGTTGCTGCGTTCTTTCATGAATGTACACAGATTTACCAGCGAGCGTTTTAATATTAGCTTAATTGTGTTAAACCTTGCATAATTCACCCCACCTGTATTCCTTGCTTAGGATAGTGGGAAATCGTGGCATAATCTCTGAAGACGTACATCTATACGGAACACCAACTTTGGGTCTCTGCCTGCAACGGGCCAGTGGAACAAAAACGTAAGTCAGGAAAATTCATTACAGGCTTCAGCACATTCGGGACTCAAGTGCGTCGGTACATCAGGCCATTTTGCACCCTTCAGTGAATGTGATGAAATCCCCTTATATAAAACCCTTACGTCAAGTTTAATCATTTAAACATAGTGGTGTGAATTTGTCCACTTGCTTTTAGGAGAAATAACTGTCGGTTGCCTCACTTTGCAACCACAAACCTCAACTGTGAATGTGATGTTGCAAGTAAATTAATTGGAAAAAGTCTTAACGTTTTTAGTTTCTTACTTACTTATCAATTTGTACACAATGATAAACATTGTGATTTATATGAAGAATATGTTTGAAAATATTTTAGAATTTTTCATCAATCGGAAGAGTCGTGATGGTCTACACCGCAGTGCGTCTAACTGCCACGCAGAACAGCTCGGTTCGATTTTCAAGGTCGGCGATGTAATGTGGTAATTTTCCCCGCCTTGTCCCCGCATAAACTTGCTCTGGGGCTCACCCAGCCTCAAATCAAGTCAATACCTGGGAGGAAGGTAAATTCGGCTGGAGTGTGGTGCTCATCACATCACCTCCAAAATTACCTCGATCGAGAATGTGTAGGTGTACCCACAGATCTCCTAAATGTGCCTACGAAACATTGTCCTGTATGCAAGGGAATTTTATCTTATTATCAACCCATACCGGTGAGAGTTTTTCATAAGTAAAACTTTACGTGCTTTATGGGCTTGAGTAATGTCTATACCCTATCTCGGGTATCTCTGGAGCAAAGTTACAGTTAATGTTAGAGAAGGGTTGAAAGCGAATGGGCGGAGCGAATCAGTACGCGTTGATGTAAAATACTGGTAGCGGTAGTCTATTTTCCCCTCCATGCAATTCCGTTCACTCTCACGTGATTATTGGTCGAGACCTCTTTAGACTCTACTTGCGCAGAGATTTGGTTTCATTTCATTTCACAAACTATTGTCATGTCGTACACTTCTGGGTAGAAAGTAAACTTCAAAATATTTTCTCGAGTTTTGAAATATTTCCATGGGATAAAATGCAAACAACCACACCCCTCTCAAATAGAATCATCTCCCGTAACCCATCATTTTAACAAAGAACATACTAAACAAGTATTATCCGGAATAGAAGTTTAAAATAAACATTCCTTTTGCCAAAATGTAATTTTCTATAATATCTTTCATTGAAATAAGTACCGGTAATTGTGTTATATTATCTGTCTCTAATTCCCATTATAAACATAACGTTCCAATCTGCTCCATATCATACTTCATATCAACAATTCCCTACGTAACTGAAAATGAAATCCCGCTATAGATACATTAACAAAACAAACAAACAAAATCCAAATTTTTGCAATTTGCTACAATCGCGAAACGTTAAATCACAAATACAATTGTCTTCAATTGGGCAACCAGTATACCTATCAAAGTATTTTTATTGTAGAATATTGAACGAACACAGAAATCATGAAAAATTTACAACTATCTGTTGCATATACCGACCATGGTGATCTTCAACATCTGCAATCTATGACAATCTCATATTAAGAAAGCAACTCACTTTATTCATTGTGGCTTTCGAAGCCTATGTCAGTCAGCAATGATCGTCTATCTTTAACGTAATCCACATATCCATCACACAGGAATTAAATAAACACGATCTAAATCTATTCCTCGAAACGTCGGGTACAGAGTACAGAAGTGATCTAGAACATTTCTGCAACTCGGACAAACCTACAAGCAATTCAATGTTTTTAATATTTTCACTGACAGTAGAAGAATTTCTACTTACCATTTCTGTAGACTTGATTACTACCTGTGGACAAGTAACTGCAGACTCCTATTTTCCCTTAGCTTTTATGTTTAAAAAAAATGCCCAATTCAAATTATAATTATTCAGTGCAAGAATATTCAGGCCTCTAATTTTTTCAACGTCTTAAAATTTCTTTAATAATTATAATGCATCGTAATAAATCTAGCGATACAGAAAATTTTGTCCATGCTTTATTATGAAGCTATAATATTCCGTAAAGCCAGATAGATATGCACCTTGTTTGGCATAGTTCGTATTACTATTTTTTCACTTATAAAATAATATTATATATTCGTTCTGTGACAAAAATATCACGGTCCAGAGTGAAGAACTTCATCTGTTTCTTATTATTATCATTTAAAACACAATAGTTTTATGATACTTTTTATTTGGACTTGGTCTTTTGAAATTATGGAACATAGAAGTGTTGCGCTGAAGACAGTTATATCAAAAATAATAAAATTCCTCGAGCGAGATAAATAATATCAAATTTTTCATATTTTAATTTTTAAGCTTGTATTAAGAAGATAAGATTTGTTATTTGACCGTGAAACGATAACGAATTTTATGTGATTTCTTTTATTTTCTGTACTAGAAATGGAACTAACAGCGTTATCTGTCGTTATTTTTACGAAGACACGTGAGCGTCTTCTACTTGAGCTGAGGATGATACCCAATTTATTTATCGATAGACATTTCTTTGTCCGATTTACAAGGTCACGAAAACTTACAGTTCAGCACTTAGGAAAATACTTCCGGCAAAACCGTGGTCGTATATATAGTTCACGTAAGGGGGGTTAAACTTTTGGTATTATTTGGCTTGTTATATTTCATAAGTGAAAATTCGGGACACTTCTGACCTGAAGCTGGTTGGGGAGCGCGGGTTGTGGGGGGTGGGGGTGGGGAGGTGCAGGACCCGACAATATTGTGTGTATGTACATATCCATTCTCATATTCTTCACACTGCTTGCAGAGATACAAATCTTTTTTCTAAGTATATCATTGACATAGGTGTGTGCAGACTGTGTGATTAGCGGGGACAAGAGACTTGATGAAAGTTCAGTGAGGAAAGAAGAAACTAATTTTATCTCACTCTTTTAGTTTTATTGCATTGAGGGTATGTGCGTATCTAATAATATACTCGTGTATGCATATATATGTGTATATATATATATATATTTATATATATATATATACATATATGTGTGTGTGTGGGGGGGTGTATTTTGCAAATTATTTAAATACATTACATAATCAATTCATCCTCCCCATAACAAATCAAGAGCAAAACTTATATAAATTGTCTCTGAAATATAAGCGTACCTTTTTCTTCGAACCATTGTTCCTGCATTTAAGTAAAACTGTTTAGCAGCAACAGTCTGAAGTTCTTATTTATTATTTTTTCTCTCTCTCGTAATTAACAATGCAGTAGAGAAAAGAAGTAAATTTCGAGCGAAGTACCCAAGAAAAAATTCTGATCCAAATTTTAGCAAACTGAAAACACTATTGATTTAATAGGGCACAAAAAATCATAGACCGCCATAGCATTCTCTTTACTTTTTTTCATTTAGATTGTTTGGCGCCGTGGTCAAATTCTCGATAAAATTTTAAATCGGGGGGGCAATTTCCCCTCTGTGTCCCACTGCAGATTCTCTTGGCCGTCTGGAAGAAATAATGCAAGAAAGACGTAAAAACTAACAACTTGTTGAGTATTTTTTGTCCTGTAACTCTTAGATTCTGCTAGCCTTGCCTTCTTTTACTTAAATGTATGCCCTCCTTGCCCCCCCAATTGATTTCTGCACAATGCACCCTTTACTCCGTAGCTGCATTCAACTTTCATCAGCTTGAATATACTTCATTTTCTTTGAGAATATTATAGAGTTTAATAACGTCAATAAGAATCCTCTACAGTAAATTTCTAGATAAAAGTTTAATATAGGAGGATGGACATCTGGAAGGGAGGCAAGGATGGCTACATTTCTTTTCCACTTAGAAAACAAATGTCAATCTAAAAGTATATATTTCACACGTATAATTTGATTTCAGTTACAGCAATTTACACAATTGAGGACTAAAAAGTGGTAAACGTTGTAAGTGCCAAAAGCGAAAGTGTTGGGAATTCGCATCGTTCAGCACATCAGCCCGTAAGAAAGTTCACACTAGTGACCTCTTTACACGCTATTTGAACTAGGCTACCAGCCACTTTTCACGTTTACCACATTATAAAGCATGACACATTTCACAGTTTAAAGTGGAAATCTGTGTTTGAATAATTTGGTACTTACATCGTTTACCAATTTTAGTCCCCAATTATTATAATGGGGATGCGGAATGCGATAATTTCAAATTCAAGTAGTGTTTTCTTGAGCGAGCAACACTATTATCGTAATAATATGACCCATGGAAAAGTACCTTTTTTGTCCCTGCGTGGAAAATATCTGGGGACGTGCATGATTTCGGGGGGGAAGGGGCACTTTTTTGATATATCTTTTATAATACTGTAATGTTCACAATACCGAACAGTACACCTTTTGAGGTGTTCAACATTACATTGCACTGCATGAAATCTATTTGGTTAGAACAAGTGAAGATGTTTCAAACTCCCCACAGGATACACAGTGAAGAAACTGAAGAGTTTGCTGAAATATTTCTCTTCTACTAATATATTGTAATCAGTGGCATGCTCAGAATTTTCGAGAGGAGTGGGTTAAGTGTGCATTTTTATTTGTCATCTTTCATTTTGCCATCTATTCTTGCATCTTCGTTTTAGGAATACTGGGCTAAAGAGGGGGTAATAACCTCCACCAACCCCCTTGGGCACGCCACTGATTGTAAGGCCCGTAAAGCTTCTACAAATTGTGAATAAAATTCCACAAGTCACACTACTTAGTATTGTCACTTTTCTGTTCATGTTGTGTCAAACAACTGAGAATGTTACTGTGTTTCCCTGGTTTTCTTGCACTGCCTTTTTAAAAAAAACAAATTCCTTTAAGAAAACTCGAAGGAAAGAAATTATAACTGATTTGACAGTCCCAATGCAGTTTCTTAACGCAGAAATTCCGAAACTATCAGTCCCATCTATAGTGTGTGAAATTACGTAATGTTCTTCCCATAGGTATCCCGTACTGTACATCTCGAATTTAGGAGAATAATATAAGTGCGAAGAAATGTTTATGACAAGCGGATAGAGCAGGTATTCTGGTAATTTTATTGAACCATAAGGGGGTTTGGACCGTTGAATCCCCCCTTAAATACGCCCATGGGCACAATCATTTACAGTTACCTCCAATTGGAAAGTGAAGAAGCCCTGCGTAATGTCCTTAAGAAAGGAGATCTGTAATGAGTATCTTGGTTTTCTAGTATGTATGCAGTAAACCTACTCGGCAATTTCATTGGGTTTGAATTGGGCTAATATCGAGACCACACTCCAAGAATCGTGACCAGATTCTTCAAGTCTTGTCCGACGATTCCAAGAGGCACGTATTGAGAAGATTTAATTTTCTTATTTTCCTTTTCTAAATTTTTGAGTCGATTTTCTTCCACGTTTGGATAATCGCGACGATGAAGATGAATGATGATAATATTATGAAATCAATGACACACACTGATTAAAAGGACACTCACAGAGAACACCCATGCCCTGGCCGGCATTCTACACCGGGACCCCTGGCGTTATAACGCGATGTGCTAACCACTCCCTCACTTAAACCGGAACGTGTCGAGAAGGGAATGAAACATAATGTCCTATTTCGAGACTTGTGTGAATGAGATTTCCAATTATGAACATTTCGTTTAGAACAAAATTGCAATACTATTCGACTTTTAGGAGTACGAATTATAGCGAAGAGGCGGCTGACTGAGTAGAGATAGTTTCTTGCTAGTGACTAAAGCTTGTGTTTTTCACTACGATGCCTACCTAAGTAAGCCATTATTTTGCCACCTATTTTCACTCACTTTATGCTCAGAATTTACAAATTTAACATTATTGACAATGACGATTGTACTGGTGGGGATCGGAGGGCTAGTTCCCCTGCCAGCAATTCCTACTACTCCCCGTTACGAGCAAAGGATACACACCTTGTCAATGATACTTCCATTATTAAAAGAAAACACTAAATTACTTTCGCATTTTTAGTAAAACTATAATTATTGCAACTGAGATAAGCTGGTTTATGTTGAAGGGAATGAGGAGGCAAAGATATAAAACATACAATATGCATTCCTTCTCAAATATCAAACCTAGTACTCAGAAAACCCTACTAATAGTATAATTCTGATTTGGTTGTACCTTACTCAAACTGCTCTGACACGGATACCTGGTGTTATTTTATCAGAAATAGTAGAAAATATCATGTTTATGATTGATTTATATATTTGTCCTATTTTACTCGCTTTTCTGCCACTTTTGGCTAATCGCGAAGATTAGGATGAAAAGTTGTAAGATAAAATTCGTAAAATATTCACATGTCTTTTTTAGACAAGATGAAACCATGAATGAAAACATGAAACATCAACTTCACCAGATGATTATGTCAAGGGGGACTATTTTGACAGGATATATACTATACTTATTGTTATTAATGTTGAAGATATTACCTCTGAAGACATTTCATCTCCACCAACTCAATATGTTGTTTATTTTAACGTGTGATCCAACCAAGAGATAAATCTAGTGACAACTGCAAATCTCAGCTACGTGACTTCATATACATGTAGGATAGAAAATTCTGTTTTCTTTAGATTGAACAGACCTTAATGAGCAAAACGTTACCAACGAGAAAATTGTAAATCCTAATCCCTCTCAATGGATATTGTGATAGTTTGTTGGCGTTATATGCAGACATTTATTTTAAGTCCACTTTCTGCGCAGATAAGCTAATGAGAACTATATCTACAGTTTATAGTGAGATCTACACAGCTATGTGCTTCCACCAGGTATCGAACCCAAGATCCCTTGATTATTGGGCGATGACAAACACTTTGTCATCAGGGAGGCACTGTGTCAATCTGTATTTGTGTGTGTTTGTGTATTAAAACTGATCCCATACCTCTTTGAATTGATACCAGTTCTCATACCAATTTCCTCTCCCTGTCATTGTGATACCAATAAGTGAATATTGTAATAAATTTAGAATTACTGAATATTGAATACGTACATAGAAAAATATTTAAACATTTAACAGTGTTGCTATGCGTCTAGAAAACTTGGAAAACAGGAAATGTCAGGAAAAATCAGGGAATCTTGCAGATTGTCTGTAATTTAGCCTACGTGCATTTTGGAGTCCGCAAGAGAAAATGTTTGTAAAATGAACAAGCAGTTCACTTCCACTTCTGGATTCGGTTCTTGATCCCACTCCCAAAAAATATTCAGTTCAGAAAATTGTGTCTCTCGTGCTTATGATTCTCAGTCTTGTGGAAAATTATGGTTCCTCTAATTTCCGTAATAAGTTTTTAATTTTATATTACCAGATATTAAAAAGAATATCAAATATCAAGAGAACTAAAGTTTGAAACAGATTGAAGCACATCATCTTATGCGCCATCAAATACATTCAACACCCACTTCTTTGCCAAACAAGCACAAACTGGACACCATTAATAGTGTGCGCCTGACACCTTTCACCAGAAGGAGTTACTTCCAAGTATTGGAGTGAAATAAAAGCAGGAAAGAGACATCCAAAACTAACCACCCCATTAGGCTGTTGGAGAGAAAAAGAACAAAATGAGGATGACAAGATGATCTTTCCTCTCATAGTGATAGTGTGTACAGCTCCAGAGAATATTACAGTTGGCATGTAGTTGCGGAAAGAGGAAATGTTCATGAATATGCCGTGATCACTCCATGAGACGTACTGAACTCTGTCTTTGTAGAGCAGATGAAGAAAATGTGATAACAATGGCTTACAGGACAGATATTGAGATCAGAGTGACGAGGAATTTGACTAAAGTGACTGTATTGATGACATGATTTTTCCCAAATGATTACAGCCACTCTTAATCTTGATAACAGGTGAACTGCTTAAATTTCAAGAGACAATACGGAAGTCCCAGATGGTGTTATTACTCCTGTACTATAATAGTTATAATAATAGTAATGATAATGATATTAATATTAATGAATATCTTTCACTTGTTATCTATTAACAGGGCCTCCGCGATTGCGCAGTGGTAGCGTCGTCAACTTGTTATCAAGCGGTCCCGGGTTCGATACCCGGTGGAGGCACATGGTGGTTCAAATCCCACTTGGAACTGTAGATCCAATCCCGATTAGCCTTACTGTGCATAAAGTGGACTTAAAACACCAACTCAAAATGTTATTTTTTAACAGAAAATGCATCTTCATAAATCTGATAATCGAGCACTAAATCAGGATATGGACAGTATTTTATGTGTAGAACCTCCATGGAGGCCATCTTGTATTTCCGACGTCATGTATGATCTCTGATACATTTTCCATCAAAACACCTGTACTAATACATGATTGCATGCCTCCAAATGAAGGCAACCTTTTTACACATCTCTCCCCTTCGTGTAAACACCCAACAAACTTACAAATGGTTAACATGACTCCCAAAGGAGATTAGAAGGTATAGTCGTTTATCTTTCTTAATTTCTGCAGAGGCAGCCATCTTGGATGTATGACGTCACACAAGATATACGCCACAATAGTAGGCATCAACAAAATATCACAGGCAGTATTTTTTGCCATTTATATTCCAGAATATCAAGTATAGTGTAAAATACGCTTAGAATCCTTGCAGAAAAGGACGCAAAATAGTTTCACTGGATATATCTCCATAACAGTGCGTGATACGAAAAAACCTGTAAGAATCGATTTTGTTCCGTTTTCAATTCTGAACAAATACTGTATGAGCAACACTTTGTCTAAAACCATTCTTAAAGGAGTTATGATCGATTTTCTTTGTTAGTGCAAAAAGGTGCAACAATGTTGGATTTATGCCGTCACACAAGCCATATGCCACAATTGCGGCCAAACCATCTAGTTGAACATGATTATCTAGTTGAACATGATTATCTACCACACTAGCGACGTATTACCGGTAGTCATATATTCCCTTCATTCAAAAACTCAACGGGTTACATATGCGCCTAGACTATAAGTAAGTAAGTAAATATTAGTTGGCGAAGATGAATAAAGAACAATAGTTGTATGAGAAAATATTCACGTTGATCCATACATTTATATATGAAGGTACAGTCATGTTCAAAAAATCTGTCGCATGGATTTTTTCTAAGTCCAACGTCTTACGAAATTATGTTGGTAGCTCTGAAACAAGGAAGTGTTGTGAAATATACGATCCTCCAATCAGAGTGAAGTTCGATTCGGATGAGCAGGAGGCGTGACTCACGGTCTTGTCCACAGGAAGTTCAACCAATGCAGCATTTCCAAATATGAGATAACGTCCCCATTGGTTAAATATTGTTTCAATAATGCGAATCGGCAGAAAGATTGCGCAAAAGTTTACTTTGTCGTTTTAATGCCTTTATTCGTTTCAAATTAGTATTAAATTGTTCCAATTATAGTTCATGAGCTCAATATAATGTATTCATGTATGTGTTTGACAATCATATATCACTCATTAGAACAATTTTCACATTGTTTTCACTACGTGAGATGACATTTCATTTACATTTACGATAAAATAGTGGTTTGGGTGTAATAACAGTTTTCATTAATTAATTTAGAGATGCATTTTTATTTCTTGAGTTAATGATTAGGTTAATTCGTTATTTCTCGCGAAAAGAGGGAACCACAGCTGAAAGAAAATGCACAACTTGTATTATTGAGGTCAACTTCACTTTTTGCACACATAGGCTAATCACGACTCGGGATACATTTAAATTGGAATCTGAAACATTATGCGACCTGACTGGAACTCGGAAAAGGACACACTGATTACAAGACGTCGATACATTACCACTTGGTCTGGCGAACGCCAATAATAATGAGGGGTTGTGGGAGTGGGAGAGGGGTGACGGAAAGTAGAAAATAAATAGTATTTTTGGGGGTATTTAATGTTATATTTATACACACACAAACCTAAGAAAATATTTATTTTGATACATGTGTGTGGGGGGTGGGGAAGGGGGGAAAGAGAGGGACAGAAAGATATTGGGAGAGATGGGACGAACAGGTGATTGTGAAAATGTTTTATTTGACGTTCAGTAATAAAAACAATCAAATCAATGATGATTATCTTATAAATACCATATTTAATGTAAATTTGTTTTAAAAATGGGGGCGGGGAGCTGTTTGTTTTACGTTCAGTGCAGGATAACAAGTGAAGACACATAGTGGTTCGTATCTCACTTTGAACTGTAGGTCCAGGCCCCATTAGCCTATCTGTGTATAACGTGGATTTAGAATTCAGTAGAAAATAACGTCGATCTAGTATTTTGGATTTTAGATGCGTTGAGACCACTAAAATTTCTAATTCTTATAATAAGAAACCTGTCCTCATATTACCATTTTGAAAGAGAGAGAGAGTTAATTGTATAGTCTTTCGTTGTTAGTTTCAAAGAAGACTAATTCAAATAGTAACAATGGGAACGAATAAAGCTTACGAAAAGTTTTTGCCACCGTGGGGATTCGAACCTACGACCATTAGAGTGACACCCCGGTGCGATAACCACTACCCCACGAGTTCGTTCCTTTTACGGCATGATTATGAGTTAAGACCAATTCGTTCAATATGCATTAGAAATATAATCCCCACCCGCCTCCTTATAAACAACACACCCAAACGCTCCTTTGTAGCAAATGAAATAAAGGTGGTATGAATGTCACAAAACATTTAAGCAAAATCTACTATATTTACGACGCAATCGTTTTACATGTAGAGGCTACAGCTTCGAGAATTGATTTTGTGGTTTGACTGTAATTGTAGGATACCCCATAGGTATCGATAAGCCAAGGCTCTGGTGTGCACTAGATTGGTTTATTTGTAGTGACGTGCTTAGGAATTTGTAAAGAGGTATGTGAATATAAAGTCCTCCTCCGTAGCCGAGCGGGTTCAGTCTAACTGCACACGCGGCCGCGTGCAGATCGTGTTTTCGCGTTCGCTGTTTTCCGTGTGGCAGGTAAGGCAAAATACTCTTGAGTTGAATTGAGCAAGCTCTGTTTTGGAGTACGTACATGCTAAGTGAGAAAGACTAGAAGGACGACAAACATGCCGGTACAGAGACAAAATACGTTGAAATTTATTTTTCGTAGTGTAAAATCTAGACCTACTTCGCTGGATTTACATAAGTGGTTTCATAACACGTACGGTGTGACATCGAACCAAGTTCAAAGTTTTGAAATTGATTACTATCGAAACTGTGTATTTGTGAAATTTGTAACGAAAGTTGTGGGTGAGCGATTATTAAATGATTATGGAGCCGAAGTGCCCTATTATGATGCAGACGGACGGCATAAAATAGATGTGGAATGGGCAGATCAGCAGAGTGTTTTTGTAAGTGTGCATGTAGTGCCAGACGAATTAAGCCACGATGCGATTCGTAATGTAATTAGTGAATACGGTGAAGTGCTGAACGTAAAGGAAGAGAGGTATTCAGAAGAACATATTTATAGAACACGAACGGGGCGCATTGTGTTTAAAATGGCCCTGCGGAAAGCAATCCCTTCGTACGTTACCATGCAAGGAGACAGGTACTGGGTAACTTATTCTGGTCAAGTACGTACGTGCAGTGGGTGTGATTTGGAGGGACATAACTTCTCAGAATGCCCCTCGCGACGACCCCGCGTTAATAGAACTGGACGAGTCCCTGTTAATTTGACCACTGGAACGACCCCTATGGTATCCCAACCTACAGTACTTCCAGTACTGACAAGACCCCAAAACTCGAATACAACATCAAGAGAAGAGGTCAATTGCCATAGATCCAACCCCCATCTCACGAATGAAACAATAGAGACACCCGCTACGGATCCAGAGCGTCAAACACAGTTAACACCAACCGACCCAAGCCAAAAGAAGAGCACCGAAAAAGACAAAATACATAACGAACAACAAGGTGAAAGTGTAGGTGAAAATGAAGAGAGTAGCCAACCTTCCAGCTCCAACTCCAACCCCTTAACAACACTAGATGGACCTGACAAGGTACAACACACCTCAGGAATTCCCTCACAACTCGGAAATGAAGCAGACAAGAAGATAGAATTCCAGAAAGTAGACACCGGCACAGAAGGTGGATCCGGGGATGAATCGAAAACAGAGGATGAATTTCCGGCAATTAACACGGATAAAGGACAACGACGCTCTTCAAGACACAAGCGATCCAGACCACGATTCGTCCCGCCAATAAGCAAGAAGAAAAAACCCGGGGGAGCTCTGCCTCAACATCCACAGGTATCTGGGGAGTCCTGAGTCCACACCCATGGGTATTTGCACTAACAGAAGAAAGGAAGGAGTGACCACCCCTAGTGTAGTATCCAAAGTTATTTGTCGTGTGCGTCATAGAAAAAAAGAAGAAAAATACTGCAGGTGTACATTCTATAATATTTCTTCGAGAGAGTGGAGTGGATACTGACAACACTAAACATGATTATAAACAGGTTAGTTAAAAACAAATTTAGGTAATGTACCTAAATGTAACAGTGTTAATAGTACTAAATTTTCCACAAACTGATTTCGTGGACTGAGTAGTAATGTTGAGGAGGTTAAGTAATTTTTGTAAGAGTGTAATGATTGTGGTTATAAGAAGGGCTTTTGATAGGGGACTGATAGGTATGATAGAGTGATCGAGTATATATATTTTTTTTTTGTATATATAAGTTTCTTCTTTTTGTAAAGAAGATCAACGATTTGTACCACTTTGTTCCATTTACTTGATGTGGTACTTTTGTCATCTATTGGTCTTATTGTATTGTGGTGTAAATGTCGGGTATAATGGTTACAAGGAGAGCCTTGGCAATAAGGGGGATACAGCGTCCCTGATAACATGTAGGACGATTACAATAAATATGTTTACAACACTCAGAATAGGCACGATTAACATTAACAAACTACAAAACAGGAATAAACAAGAGGCGCTGGGTGACTTTTTTATCCAGTCGTCTCTCGATATAGCTTTTCTCCAGGAAGTTCAAGTGATAAATTTTGAACTGCCCCCATCTATAGTAGTATATAATAATGCAAATTGTCAGGCAACGGGGACTGCTCTTCTCGTGAAAAATACGGTGCCCATCACTAACGTTGTGTGTCATCCTAATGGGAGAATTATATGTGCGAAAGTGGCAAATGTTTGGATATGCAATATATATGCCCCATCAGGTACAAATCAGAGATCACAGAGGAACAATTTTTTTGCGACAGATGTGGCGGCTGAACTGCAAGGTGTAAAGGAACATATCATTTGTGGCGGCGACTTCAATTGCGTCTTACTTCCACAAGATCAACGTCCTGGTTTTGCAACATCTAATTCCCTCCAAAAATTGGTGTCTGGTTTTAAATTGGTGGACGTTTGGACAGATAAATATTTTGATAAGCAGGGGTATACTTATATTAGAGACAATTGTGCGTCCCGGCTAGACCGGTTCTATGTTACCCCGGCACTGCGTCAGAAAGTGACTTCGATTTCTCTCACCCCTACATGTTTTTCGGACCACCTGGCGGTGATAATGGCAATTAACATTGATCTTCCCTTAGTGCCTAGGGGATATGGGTATTGGAAAATGAATACGTCCATTTTGTCTGATGAGGAATTTAAACGAGCATTTCATGAGCAATGGAGATTTTGGGAGACGCATCGCCTTCGACGTACTGACATCCTTCGGTGGTGGGAGGAAATCCTAAAACCGGCAGTTAAACGTTTCTGTATATCATTCTGTAAAGAAAGGTCTCGTGACTGGAATAATAAATATCACTTTTATTATCGTGTGTTGCGTGAATTAATAGAAGAAGCATCGGCAAGACGACCGGTTCATACGGAAATTAAACGTATACAAGCAATACTCTTAAATATGACCGCCCACAAACGTATGGGTGCAAAAATTCGAAGTAGACTGCCTCAGTTTGACCCTGAAGAAGCGGTGTCGATTAGTCACGTGATACAAGAACGACAAAATGCACAACGGAAACTCATTACTGAACTCGCAGATGGAGCGGGTAATAAAATCATAGCACCTAAGGACATACAACGTACAATATATGAGCATTATGTTCGGATGTTTTCGCAGCACCAACCTGCCAATTCAAATTATGATTCTGTTGTGGATGCAGTTACGGAAGTACTTTCCGATGATGATAGAACTAAGCTTGATGAGGATTTCACATTCGAAGAAGTATATAAAGCGGTGAAAGCGGCAAAGCCTTTCTCCGCCCCTGGTGTGGATGGGCTTCCTACATGCTTCTTTCAAACATTTTGGACGCTAGTGGGGCAGACTTTAACTGAGTGGGTTAACGCGGCCTTTCAGCAACATAAAATGGGCAAGACTTCCAAGACAGGTATTATAGTATTAGTACCGAAATGTGCAAAGCCGACAGAGATCACTCATTATCGCCCCATTACACTCCTGTGCAACGACTATAAAATTTTCACACGATGTATGCTTGCACGTTTAATGTCGTACTCAAGCAACTTGGTGGGGGACATGCAATATGTATATGGTGAAAATAAAAACATTTATGCAGTGTTGCAAACGCTGCGTGAAGTGGTTACCAGTAATCATAATAAGAAAAATTTAAAGGATCAAGCGATTTTAGCTTTGGACTTCGAACGTGCATTTGATTCGCTGAACCATAATTATATGTTTCATGTTTTCCACAAAAGGGGCATACGGGGGAATTTTCTCTCAGCACTGCAAGGGCTATATAACAATGCTGAATCGAAAATACAGCTTAATGGGTTTCTGACAAAATCGCTTAGCATTGTCACAGGTGTCCGACAGGGAGATCCCTTATCCATGTTGGCTTTTTGTATTTCCCTAAGTCCCCTGCTTGCCTCTTTGGAAGCACGGTTACAAGGAATAACTATTCTGTCAAAGTCGCTAAAAGTTTTAGCTTATGCGGATGATGTCAGCATTTTGGTTCAGTCACCTGTTGATGTGGACACGGTTCATAAACTAACGACGGAATTTGGGGTGTATTCAGGCCTTCACATAAATGTAAAGAAATCATGTTTGATGTTTTTAAATAATTCTCCACCACACACACCACTTCAACACTTCCCTGTTGTAAACATTGTAAAAATACTTGGCGTAGTATTTACGCCTTCTTTGCAAGGAATGATACAAGTAAATTATGATCGAGTGATTGGGAGTGTAAAAGCAGTGCTACAAATTAATAAGTTTCGAAACATTAGCTTGCAATCACGAGTCACGTTTGTTAATGTGTATGCTCTTTCGAAAGTGTGGTTTATAGCCAAAATACTTCCGATGCGAATGCTGGATGTAGCAAAGCTGAAAAGTGCAGTGAACTGGTTTGTTTGGAATGGGCAGTTGTTACGTGTAAATCACGAGACCTTGTGTTTAGATAATGCTGGGGGAGGCTTGAATCTTGCACACGTGCACCACAAGAGCCAGGCGCTCCGCATTCAAGCGGACATAGAGACGATGATTCAGAGCCCTGATAGCCTTACAAGTCATGTTCTTCGAGACTGCTTGGCCCATATACAGTTGGATCCCCCCATAAACGTGACTAACCTCCCCCCCAACCTTAGGTACCTCCGTGATACCTTAGTAGAGATTTGCTATGGCTTGTTACAAACTCCTACCCTGCCTGTTCCAGTGGTGTCGCACATATACAGAAGAATGCGTGTAGCGTCTCAACAGGCTGTTAAGATCGTTGCAAGACACCCGGAAGGTCGTTGGCCTGTGGTGTGGAAAAATATACACGCGAGGCATCTCGCAACAAGAATACGATCGGCGTGGTTCGTTATAGTGCATCAAATACTGCTGACTCGAGTGAAACTCTATGATCTGAACATGGCAGATTCATCATTATGTTTAATATGTAACGTGCCTGATAGTTTAGTGCATAAGCTCAGTGAATGTTTAATAACCGCTACGTCATGGAAATATGTTGCGAAACTCGTAAGTGTCATCTGTCGTACCAATGAGAAAAATATTACAATTGATCATCTTCTGTTTCCCAATTTTAGTTATTTCCCTAAAAAGAAACAGAACAGTGTATTGTGGTTACTGGGGCAATATGCTTGGTTTGCCTCTACTTATCAGCAAGTTGACTTTCATGAACAATTTGTGCATTATTTAAGGCACACATTTCAAAATATGTCGGCAAACAAAAAGAACAATGTCTATGCGAATTTTCTAAATGTAATATATCCTAGTATGTAAAACCTGTATAGTAATCATGAAAAGTTTGTTATAATCAGATGTAAATAGTAAAGGAAATAAAAAAAAAAAAAAAAAAAGCGGGTTAAGGCGTTCACTCGTCTTGAGATCGTTCGCTGCGGGACGGCGTAGGTTCGAATCCGGCTCTGGTCGGAATTTATTCGGCCTACGTATAGGGCCGGTGGCAACCCACCATCGTGATGAAATTGGGGAGCTCCGAGTGAGTGAGCGTAATCCGGTCACGGAGACCTACTATAACGGCTGGGGATACGTCGGGCCGACCCCCCGACTATTCCAATACCGGTTGAAGATCTCCACGCTTAGAGGTGACGAATGAAAGCGTGGGAGGGAGACCGGCAGTCGGTAGGTACGCCTAGGCCCTTCATGGGCTGTTGCGCGACGGATTATTATTATTATTATGTGAATATAAAAATGTGTTAATGCTTATTTTTTAAACGGTGAACTCATAATTTAATATATCTCATTATCCTACTTAGGAACTAATTAGTATTGCAGGAGTCATACTGAAAAGAAATCTCACGTGACAATGACGAGAAATTAGATTTCGGAAGGAATAGTTTTCATATTTTAAAACCTCGAAGGGCCATGGGCTATCTCCCGACTGTCAGTCTCCCTTCCACAATCCTACCTAGAGTTATCTTCAACTGGCAACGAGGTGACGTTGGTCAGCACGTCGAACCCTCAGCCGTTATAGAAGATATCTGAAACCAGGTTACACCAGTCACTCGTAGCTCCCCAATTTCCTCACGATGGTGGGTTGCCACCGGTCCTATACAGATAACAGGCCGAGAACCCAGGACGACTCGAATCCATGCCGTCTCGCTGCAGTCGGTGTCCAAAGCACAGAGTCTTAGACCGCACCGTTACGGAGGAGGAAAGTTTTCATATATTGTTTTTTATAAATGTCGACAATACATTAAATATATTATGCACCAAAAATTAGTGTAAAAAAATAGCCGGTTCTATAAGAGATTCGAACCTTCGACCTTCACTCAACTAGGCCGCTATTTTTAACAATTTCCCATTTTCTCACTCAATAACCTTCGTTGAACGTTTGTCTTAAGAGTCGTTAGCAATCTTGTAAACCTTATTAACCTATCTGCTGTCTATCACAAATGTATTTTACAACCTGGAGTAGATTTTGATGTCTGCAATTTAGAACTTGACTTTCGTTGTAAGTAATTCTCTACCGTCTACTATAATAAATAAATCAATGTCTACATATCTCATATTTTGTAAATGCGAAATGTCATTGTTAAATGTTACAAACTATTTCTTATTCCACCTTTAGTTCCAGATTTAGCCACAGCATTCTGGAAACCAGCGTGAAACGTGTTTCCCACACTTCCAAGGTCAGGTGAACCCTTATCAGTTGTATTGGATGCCTGTGAACATGTCACTTCATACGTCATGGTACTGTGGTGGATTTCTTCCCCTTCCCCTTTTACCTTGAACGGAAGTAATCCCCGACTGGGCACGACGAATCAATCACAGAAAAGCAGACTGTCTAGTAAATCGCATGCCATGTATTATTTCGAGCTCCTAGGTATTGGAAAGTGAAATAAAAGAAAGTATGTAACATTAATTCATAATGGTTGACTTCTTTGGGTATTATTTCATGACTCTTTTCTACTTAACAGTTGGGCTGAAAAGTTCGTAGGCTAACATAGTAAAAAATATTTTTTTGACAAAATTCGATTTTATTATTCAATATAGTTGCCTTCGAGGGCGATACAACGATTATAGCGGTCATACAATTTTTCGATGCCATTTTTATAGTACGATTTCTCTTTAGCCTCAAAATAGGCCTCAGTTTCGGCGATTACCTCTTCATCAGTGCTAAATTTCTTTCCAGCGAGCATTCTTTTAAGGTCTGCAAACAGGAAGAAGTCACTGGGGGCCAGATCTGGAGAATATGGTGGATGGGGAAGCAATTTTATTACGGTTGAATATCGCCAAACATTGCTCCGAATCATCAAAACGTTGTTGCTTTTGATCGATTGTGAGCACGCGCGGCACTCATTTTGCACACAGCTTTCGCATGTTCAAATATTCATGCACAATATGTCCAACACGTTCCTTTGATATTTTTAGTCTCAGCTATCTCGATCAACTTCACTTTACGATCATTTAAAATTATTTTGTGGACTTTTTTTATGTTTTCGTCGGTAACAGCCTCTTTGGGGCGTCCACTGCGTGCATCGTCTTCGATCCTCATTTCGCCTCCTTTAAATTTAGCAAACCACTTCTCAACGGTTGATTTTTCTGGTGCAGAGTCCGAATAATGTTTATCAAGCCAAGCCTTGGCTTCAACAGTATTTTTTTTTCGCCAAAAAGCAATGCTTTATTAACACACGAAATTCTTTTTTATCCATTTTTTCACAATAACAAAAGCTGCTTCACTCACAATGCTATATCTCACGAACTAATTATCCGGCAGCTGTGAAATTTATACACGTATCTTTTGAAGGTTAGTACTAAGTAAAAATCACATGGATTTAATTCTAGTAACGCCATCTATGAGTCAGCCTACGAACTTTTCAGCCCAACTGTTACTCCAATGAAACTTTTGTCTACTGTTTTCAGTAGATCAATAGGTGTTTTGAAACATCTACTGTGTTCAGATTTTCAAAAAGATATAAATACAAAAAATAATAAGGGGGTATGAAATTAATATTTACAGCAAAAATATTAACTTAACATATTATACACTATACTGAATAAATTAATTTCACTTGCAGTTTCTCTACTGTACTGGTTTCAGTAGATCTATGTTAAGATTTTTTAAATTTGAATTACAATTTGTGTGCCTGAAAACTTAGGGTATTTTCCACCCGTCACGCTATACGGGGTCCAGCCCCTTATCATGACAAAAATAAAAGCGTGTTTGAAAACTAAAATAAATCCTTACCTGGGTTAAAAGCTGAGGCTGTAAAGCGACAGACAGTCAGCACAAACAAGGACAACACACATGCAGTCCTACAAAAATTATACTAACAGTAGGTCCAGTCACCAGAGCCTCGTTAGTCTGCAAAATGCAGTTCAGGGTGTACTATATGGAAGTGAGGTTGGTTTAAATTTTAAATAGATATAAAAACAAATTGTTAGTGAGGAGGAATAAAAAGTTATGTTTACAGCTAACATGCTGAGCTAAACACCCTACAAGGGTGTAAGGGATGACCTTCCACGAAGTATGTACACCCAATTATTGCTTCCACGTAGTACACCCTGGACTTCAGTTTGCAGACGAACAAGGTTCTGGCGACTGGCCCCATGGCCAGTATAATTTTATGTGTTGTCCTGTGTTTGGTCCTTGTGGGTGCTGAGTGCCCCTTTACAGCCTCAGCTTTTTACCGAATTCAGAATATTTTAATGTTAGTTACAACATAGTTCTGGTAAGGGGCTGGACCCCGTATAAAGTGACAGGTGCAAAATAGCCTAAGTGCTGACGCACACAAAATTTTGAATTCAAAATAGAGAATATTTCACTTGTAGTTCCTCAACTGTAATTACACATTAGGCTTACTGAAAGTGTTCAGTAGGAAATCATTGATTTTGAGTAGATTTCCGAGAGACACAGTAGAGTACTACAATTGATAACAGTAGATTCTGTCTACTGTAAGCAGTAGAAATTACGTAGGTTTATAACGACGATGAGAATGAAACAGAGGTAAAAACAATGATAATGAAATGCAGAAGCGACCTGGAGCAAACAGGAACGTAGAATGTCTGGCAGCGAGACGCAAGAGTTGATCAAGCGATTGTAGCGTCAAATTTAGCTTAGAGATCATAATTGATATTTCTGCATGAGCTCAACATACAAGTTACATACAATGAGAGAATTGAATTGAGTTTACATCTCATGTGATATGAGTCGAAACTATTGTTGCACATTGAACTGTTAAGTGAATCAATATTCAATTCGATTAACTAGTGGATGGTGATGTGCTGAGATTTTGTAACGAGATGTGCCAAATGGCTGACAGTATAAAAACTTAGGGACGCATTGATTTGAGTTAATATATTTGAACAATCTTATAACGTGCGATTTTGCATTAAATTTTATTACTTAAATCTACATCACTTCATTGCAAAGGCTACAAGGCATTTTATTGGTTGTAAAATTCTGTGTTCGATTCACCGTTCTGTTAACTCTGCGATTTTTATTTCTTATTAAACCGAAAAAATATTTATTGCATTTTACTTATTACGAAAATTCGTATATTATTTGCTTTGCGAAATGTAGAGAATATATTGTTTTCCATGATTTTTATAAGAATGCAACTATGCATGGTGAACAAAAAATAATGTAAAATAAATACTATTCACAAAAGGATAACAATAGTATTTATTTGTTTTGTTTGTTGATAATTTTCCCTAAAATAAAAATGTATAACTTTCGCTGTACATGACATTTCGTCTAATATGACACATGGATCATTTTTATGCAAATCCTAGTAAAATGATGAGAAATTCAAAAACATATTCTGAAAAATTATTTTCAAAAATAACATTGAAAAATCATTAGAAAGGAGTGTTATTTTTTTTTAAAAAAATATATATAACATTTTTATTTCTTAAAATTATTAATTAAATACATTACTTAGTTGCTATATATAATAATAATAGGGGTAATCGAACAGAAGTCAAACCTATAATCTTCGGCGTGTAATACTGATAGCCTATCACCCAAAAAATTTACCATCATAAAAAAAATCGAAGTTTTTTTTCTCTGAAATTACTGGCTACTGCACGCTGGAACCTTGCCATACGAATATCTACCCTACCACTACAAGAAGCCAAATCACAACCTCAATTTTCGAACCTGGAGCCTCTCCATGTAAAACGATTGCGTCGTAAATATAGTAGATTTTGCTTAAATGTTTTGTGACATTCATACCACCTTTATTTCATTTGCTACAAAGGAGCGTTTGGGTGTGTTGTTTATAAGGAGGCGGGTGGGGATTATATTTCTAATGCATATTGAACGAATTGGTCTTAACTCATAATCATGCCGTAAAAGGAACGAACTCGTGGGGTAGTGGTTATCGCACCGGGGTGTCACTCTAATGGTCGTAGGTTCGAATCCCCACGGTGGCAAAAACTTTTCGTAAGCTTTATTCGTTCCCATTGTTACTATTTGAATTAGTCTTCTTTGAAACTAACAACGAAAGACTATACAATTAACTCTCTCTCTCTTTCAAAATGGTAATATGAGGACAGGTTTCTTATTATAAGAATTAGAAATTTTAGTGGTCTCAACGCATCTAAAATCCAAAATACTAGATCGACGTTATTTTCTACTGAATTCTAAATCCACGTTATACACAGATAGGCTAATGGGGCCTGGACCTACAGTTCAAAGTGAGATACGAACCACTATGTGTCTTCACTTGTTATCCTGCACTGAACGTAAAACAAACAGCTCCCCGCCCCCATTTTTAAAACAAATTTACATTAAATATGGTATTTATAAGATAATCATCATTGATTTGATTGTTTTTATTACTGAACGTCAAATAAAACATTTTCACAATCACCTGTTCGTCCCATCTCTCCCAATATCTTTCTGTCCCTCTCTTTCCCCCCTTCCCCACCCCCCACACACATGTATCAAAATAAATATTTTCTTAGGTTTGTGTGTGTATAAATATAACATTAAATACCCCCAAAAATACTATTTATTTTCTACTTTCCGTCACCCCTCTCCCACTCCCACAACCCCTCATTATTATTGGCGTTCGCCAGACCAAGTGGTAATGTATCGACGTCTTGTAATCAGTGTGTCCTTTTCCGAGTTCCAGTCAGGTCGCATAATGTTTCAGATTCCAATTTAAATGTATCCCGAGTCGTGATTAGCCTATGTGTGCAAAAAGTGAAGTTGACCTCAATAATACAAGTTGTGCATTTTCTTTCAGCTGTGGTTCCCTCTTTTCGCGAGAAATAACGAATTAACCTAATCATTAACTCAAGAAATAAAAATGCATCTCTAAATTAATTAATGAAAACTGTTATTACACCCAAACCACTATTTTATCGTAAATGTAAATGAAATGTCATCTCACGTAGTGAAAACAATGTGAAAATTGTTCTAATGAGTGATATATGATTGTCAAACACATACATGAATACATTATATTGAGCTCATGAACTATAATTGGAACAATTTAATACTAATTTGAAACGAATAAAGGCATTAAAACGACAAAGTAAACTTTTGCGCAATCTTTCTGCCGATTCGCATTATTGAAACAATATTTAACCAATGGGGACGTTATCTCATATTTGGAAATGCTGCATTGGTTGAACTTCCTGTGGACAAGACCGTGAGTCACGCCTCCTGCTCATCCGAATCGAACTTCACTCTGATTGGAGGATCGTATATTTCACAACACTTCCTTGTTTCAGAGCTACCAACATAATTTCGTAAGACGTTGGACTTAGAAAAAATTCATGCGACAGATTTTTTGAACATGACTGTACAAGATTATAATACATAAAGGGAACACTGTTTTATGCTACACTTGGAAGTCTCCATACCTGCTCACACCATTGGCGGAATCTAAAAGTTCTATAGCGCCTACAATGATTTTAAAATTTAATGCAGGTTAAATAAACGCTTTCCATAATTGATTGATTTAATTGTTGTTTTAAGTCAACTTTGTGGACAGCTAGGCTAATCGCGACTGAATCTACAGTTTAAAGTCGGATCCGACCCACCGCATATACACCTTCCTTAAATACTATTTGTTTACCTAACACTTCCACTTCCATTATGCCCGTAAAAGTGTGTTTGCAGGAACAGCATTGACTCCACGCCTACTACGAATTAGTGATAATAATTAATTCTTGATTTCCTTAAAGAGAGAAAGGGAGAGAGGAGGCTCTCATGGATCTGGTCTCAAAAATTCTTGAAATCTTTGGTATCATTTTCGTCTTTAGTTTTAAAAGACCATCCAAAACTTGTCTCGAAATTCGACTCGTGACTGATATAAAACCGAGATTTCTCTCATCTCCTCACAATCTTTAATCTAAACAAAATCTCCATCCTCCTATATACAGTAGGTATAAGTATAGATTTCCGAACACTTATTGACAAATTTCATAACTTTAAGTCATGGTGAAAAATGGGTGATAATTTAAAGAATGACTTAAGGTTGCACCATTTACCGACGCCAACAAAGGTAAAAGTAAAAACCTTTTTGGATCAGCTAGACTCTATAACAAAATATCTGAGAAATTATATCTGCTATAAATTCCTTCCAGAGCATTCACGTGAGTCTTCGTGTGATTTACTTTCGTTGTTCTCTAGATATTTGCAATAGTGTCGTGACTATGTAAGCTAATTAGAGTATTGCGAATATCTAGACCAGTGGTTCCTAAAGTGCGCATCACAGCGCCGTGGGGAGCCTCGAAAATATTCCATTATTTTCACTGAAATGATCTAATTGTCCCAAATATGTGCTTATTTAGTACTTGATACATGTAAAATGTTTCTGAATTTGAAATATGTGTTTATTTTGAAACTTAAGACAAGCAAACTAACCACACTAATTTAGCGTTGCAAGTGCGTACATTATGACTTTGGCGCTGCGGAAAGATTTTCAAACAGTAAGGGCGCCATGAAACTATTCTTTTTTAAGATTATAATTAAATGCAAGGAAAGAAAGGGAAGACCTCCGACGTAAACCCGCCTCTGACTGCATACATTCGAGCGTATGCGCTTACTATCCTGGAGTCTTTAAATAAACCAGGGCGTCAGTTTGCTGAATTGAAACTGTTCCCATTCCTTTTTGTTCACCCTCTTTTCATCTTTATATTCAATTTTCATGAATAAATTTACATCAGAATGTATGACTGATCCAAATAAGTTATTTTCGTTAGTTAATTCAAGAAAGCAGAACTCGCGTGTGCCGTTGGGAATTCTACCACCACTGTAGGAGATGATGAAGCGCAACTTCTTAATGTGTTTTTTCATGAGAATTTCTCCTCAGTGACAATTTCTGAACCTCTTCCTATAGTCAATTCTGTCAGTTTACACACTCTCTATTCGATTAAAACCTCCCCTGAGGAAGTAAAATCTCTCCCCTCCTCTTTGCCGTTGCGCCGGTCATTAGCCCCAGATGGAATTGCGACAATTTCTCTTCCTAAAACTGCTGACTCCTTGGCTCATCATCAGTGCCTCTTACTTAATAAGTGTTTCTCTACAGGTGTGTTTCCCGACTTGTTCAAACGTGCCAATATTGTACCTAGCTACAAATATGGAGACAAAAATTCCACATATTCGTATAGACCGATCTCTCTTTTGTTACCTCTCTCTATTGTCTGTGAGAAAACAATTAAGAGCAGGTTGGTAAAATTTACATCTCCCCTTATAAATACTGCTCAGCATGGTTTCCTTCCAGACGTTACATGTCTGGATATTTCAAAAACCTTCGATAAAATAAATCATCATCACCTTCTTCATAAATTACAATCCAGATTTAACATCCGTGGGAAATTTCTATCCTTACTACAAGACTATCTGAGTGCACGTGAGCAGCGTGTTATCCTTCCTGGCACTTCTTCCATCTTCCTTCCTGTTTAGTTTGGAGTTCCCCAAGGGAGCGTCTTGGGTCCACTTTTGTTTCTTCTTTACATGGATGATCTCCCCGACAGACTGTCCTCTCTCCCTATAAATATACTTTTGTTTGCCGATGACTGTAAACTCTTCACAGAAATCTTCTCAGAACACGATGCTTTAATCTCACAGCAAGCTCTTACAGAACTACTTTTGTGGTGTCGGCAGAGGAAACTTCAAATGAATCCTAAGAAATGCTCCTGCCTCACCATTTCCCTAAAAAGGATCAAACTCGATTCTGCTTATTATCTTGAACACAATCCAATCAAAAAGTTTCCTCGAAAAAAGAACTCGGAGTTATCATCGTTGAAAAACTAAACTTTAATTAGCACATTACGAACACTACTAAAAGAGCAATGCGTGTTCTCGGTCTTCTGTACAGATTCATTGAAATCCAAAACCAATCATCCATCAGTATATTTTACAAATCCCTTATCTCCCCCATTCTTGAATACTGCTCTCCTATCTGGTCCATGCCTTCAAAAACAAATCTTTCCCGGATTGATTGATTCTGTCCTCAACTTTTTCCTCGCAATTGCTCGCCACAGAATACCTTCTCTGAGGCACCTTCACAAAACAGATATTATGTTTGTCTTCAATATACAACCACCACACACTCGTCGCGAATTAGCAGACATGAAATTTTAGCACAAAATCATGAATGGTAAAATTAAATGCGAATTTCTGCTTAACAAATTTCATCTACGCGTCCCCACACTGCCAGCTTGCAACGTTAGTTAAGCTCTTTCACAATCCCACCTCAAGACTCTCCCTTCTACAGCGGTCTCTTTTCTACAGGCTTCCTCACTCATATAACAACCTGCCTCCGAATGTGGACATATTCTTGCCAGAACAAAGTTTTAGACAACTGTTAACGATGTATGTATAATTTTGATTTGTTTTCAGTGCTTTGTTGTACTCAATTTTATTGTTGTTATTGTTATTTTCTTCCTGTTACTGTTTCAGTGTAAAATGGTTATTCAGAACTGTATCTGAAACTTTAGGTAAAATAAATAAATAAATAAATATTCATCAGAGCGACCCCGAAAACTATGGTTTCCACACTAATATCGGTCGTTTTACATGTCATCCTATTACCACCCCAACCTGTATGTGTGCGAGGGGTGTCTTGGATTTGAATGGCATTGGAGTGTCACTATTCATCTTAGCGACCCCGAAAACTAAGGATTCTACAGTAATAACCGTCGCTGTACGTGCCACTTTCTTCCAACTCCAATACGTAGGGGTGACAGGGGCGTCTTAGAGTTTAACGGCATTGAGAGTGTCACTATTCACCTTAGCGACCTCGAAAATTATGGATTCCACACTAATATCAATCAGTTCGATTATTATTCCCACCCATACCCATAGGGCTGCCAATGTAACCAATTTTATTTACAGGTAAATGTCATCTTGAATGTCACCAATTAGCTTAGCGACTCTGAAAAATATGGATTCGACAATAATGTAAATCATTTTTTACATTTTATTTTTCAACCCCTCTCACCCCACCCCCCATGACGATAGGTTATGAACTTGGAGTTGAAAGGCATTGGGAGTGTCACTATTCTTCTTAGCGACCCCGAAAACTATTGATTCTACACTAATATTGGTCTTTGTCGTTTATTTTTACATGTCACCCTCTTCCCACTCCAACCCCTAGGTTTCCAGGGGTGTCTTCGAGTTGAACGGCAATGGAAGTGTCACTATTTATCTTCGAGACCCAGAAAACTATTGAATACAGCTGTTTCTTGTTCTTCGATTTATTTTTATCACTTCAAGAAGCCTTTTATAGTGAGTGAAGAAGTTTGATTATTGACAGATTTTAAGTTGCAGGAATTTCTGCTGCTAATTTACAACACCATAATATAAGCAAATCTTTCATATCGTAATGTTTGCACTTTACCCCCAGGTACCCATTTATTTGAGGCTGGGTGAACCACGGGGCCACTTTATGCAGAGACAATGTCGGAAAAATAGCGACTTTGATCATCCTCCCTGGGTGTCAAAACCTCATCTTCCACGTGGTAGTAAATGTCCTGCCGACTAACATATATAAAATAAGTTTCCAAAATATTGTGGAGACACTGGGAAGACAGTAGTGATGCTAAATAGGGGTCAGTGTGACCCTTCCCTAAAAGAGAATCAACTGGCTCCCAGGTTTTTAGAAAAAAAAAATGTCTGTATATAATGACATCATTATATTCATAGTGGGATTTAAAGAGGGATAAAAGGTAATTTCCCATTATCGTTTCTCTATGGTGAAGGATTGGGTTAAGATGAGGCGAATAAATGCTCATAGAATACACAACCACACACACACTAAGTAATATAATGTCTTTCAATGCAGGCACCAACGTTCCAAAGCACTAGCCACCACTGTTCTCTACACAGGAGGATTTCTGTATTGAAGTGTGCAATCAGTATTTTAGAGCAAACTGGTTAAGATAGTTAGTTCCATTTTTTAAAGCATTGTGCATTTATTAACAATATATTGAAAGAATATCATCTTCTACAAGTTGCATTCAACAGGACTTAATTAAAATGCCATCACTTGCTCGGACACTTCAGAAGCAGAACGGTTGCATTTCGAGATGTGTGCACCCATATTGACAGCATTGCCAACGAAGTGCTTGACCTGCAGCTTCATCTCTGGCATTTGGGTTCAATTCCTTGAGTGAATTTGGCTCTAAAAAGAAAAGTAAATGAAGTAATTACATCTGTTCGAGAAACCCTAAATTCAAAAGTTACACTACTATCTCAACATTATTCAGTTATAACTAATTACTCTACTATTTCTATTATATCAGATTGTACATGGTGTGTCACATAAAACCGGTACGCATTATTTGTATTGTTCATTATAGTTTTATCTGGAATTCCCTGTATAAATGACAAATTTTGTAATTTTCATCGTTACTATAGAGGGTGGCTCAAAAATTCACGTAACACCCCCGGTACAAGGCCACTGCAGCGCGAAAAATGGAAATGGCGATGACCAATCGTTATCAGGCCAAGGGGGAACCACATTGACGCCACCCGCGCGGTCACAACTGCTTCACAACGTTCCCATAGTGTTCTGGTGTTCCTCCCTATTTAAAAAGAAACTCTGTAAAAAGTACCTTCTTCCATAAGCAAGGATGAAAAAACCTGTTTATTTAACAAATCCAAGTAGCCCTAAGCATTTAAGGTTTAGTTGATGGAAAATTGACTAACCAATCGTGTTCCACACAGCACGCCACACCATTAACTTACCAGCACTAACCATTCAGCTTTGATCTGTCGAAAATGGGTTATCAGATAAAGAGCATCGAAACTTCCTTATGAACATAAACATTAGCCTTGTCACTGTGAAGGACTTTTCATTTAATGGAAGCGTCACACTGGTAATTGTTTGCGACAACCATTCATAGTGCGCAGCTTTTCATGGATGTATCCAATTAAAATCTTGTGCAATGGCATTTGAACTTCTCTCCCTAGATGTCACTTTGATCTAGATGTGTTACCGATGCGCTAAACAATTTTTAAGGCATTTTTCTAACACCTCGAAAAGGAGAAAATTGGTACAAGAATTCAGTCATAAGTTTTTACTGGTTAAAGATACATAAAAAAAATCTTCACCATTGCATTTCTCGTGAAATTCTAGCCTGATTTGATATATCATATCACCCCATTCTCATTTAAAATTCTGAAGTTGAATTCAAGATGGCGGACATCAAGATGACCGCCGACCGCTCAGGTGGCGTCAATGTGGTTCCTTCTTGGCCTGGCAACAATTGGTCATCACCATTTCCACGTTGCGCGCTGCAGTGGCCTTGTACCGAGGGTGTTAAGTGACTTTTTGAGACACCCTGTAGAATGATTAATTGATGGATGGTAGACAATGCACATAATGAATTTTACATGTTTTAGTATGTCCTATTCTTTTAATTGGTCATGTACATACAGAGTGATTCCGTACAAGTGTGCAAAAAGCCAAACCTCTAAACTCTTGGCGATAGGCAACTTTGAGATCGAAGAAGCCAAATTATCAAGACAGGGAACACCCCCTCACCAGTGTGGATCTCCACAACAATTTGGACGTTACTTTTGCTGCTCGCTGGGTTGGATTGGGAGGTCCCATTACTGCCCTACGAGGTCACCCAACCTGCATCCAATTATTTTTTCATCCGAGGATATCCCAAACCACTTGTTTATGATACTCCAGTGGACACTGGCATGGAACTAGTGACGAAGTCATTTTCAACCAGATATAGGAAAATACTTTGTATTTCTTTGGAGAGGACTGGCAAGGTTATGTGGAGGGTTTTACAAATTTTAAAAGTAGGGTTAGTAAGTTGATGAAGAATCATTTCTTTTTCTGAGCCTTTGAGCTTGGTAGACAATGCTAAATCTGTAGTAGTCCTTTTCTCTTCAGTTACAACCAGAAAACATAGTTTCATTTAAAATTTTCCAGCCTTCTTTATTTTTAGTTCATTTTTCAGTATTTTGTACCATCTTTATTGCATTATTTTTATCATTTGTCAAGATTCGTTTTTCTTCATACCAGGTGTTTAATAACCTTTAAATGTATTTCCTAGCATAACTTGCAAATATAAATCCACTAACTCGATCTTTAACAAATACGCTTTTAATCGTAAATATGGTCAATGCAAAACTACAATATTATTTTTAACTGAAACATTTGGCAATGTAATTTGTGAAATCAATTGAGTTAACTAACTTTTCTTCAAGCAAACTTCAAACACTTGGCGTGAAGCCTGGTTTGAGATTCTACTTTAATATGTAATTTTTTTTAAGTAACATTTGTCACAACATAAAAATATATACAAATCAATACACGTATATATACGCACAAGAAACAAAACTGTATTTTCAGTAGCTGACCGACTATTGTATCGTGCAAGGCCCCCTCTGAAGGAAGGTGAAAAACTTGCACAGGTAAATCTTGATGTAAAGATATCGAAAACTACATTCGCACTTAATTCGTGTTCTCCGTTTGCTTTGATATTTTAAACCAGCAAAGAACAGATGCTTTATCAAATTATTCAACTAGTCGCTTGGAATTTATGAAAAATCGAGCTTTCATCTCAAGGGCGGAAATTATTTTAGGTCACTCTATTATTTAGATTTCTTTCACGTCATCAAGTTTTTAGCCCTAGTTGCAAGGAAAGTATTTTCGAGGAAAAAATGTGCACGTCCCAACACTGTCAAGGAACAAGGTAACAATACTATCGATATTTCAAATGAAGTAGATATTTAATGTAGAGTGAGATCAAGTGCTCTTTTCTCTCTTACCTATTTCACGTCCATGTGCTCTCATAGGTAGGTTGCTGCATGCATGCTGTATTGCGCGAAGGGTTGACCGTGAGTCGCAAGTTTTGTATGTTATTTGAGCCAGGATCGTTGTTAGGAAAGCGACGAAATACAGGACAATGATGAATTTACCCTGGAAAAGTATAGATTAATTAACATTTAGAATCATGTAGTATAAATCAGGGGCGTATAGAGACTCATAAGGATCCCTGAGCAGACTATTTAAGTGGGGACCTCAGATACTGCTATTTTAGAAGCTGGATCTACGAATACAAGAGATGCGCAATTTTAGCAAATGGGCTGGTAAACAAATATCATAATCTTGATTGTGATCAAGTTGTGTTTATCTCTTTCTGACAAGTACTAGAGACTAATAATAACAAATATAACTAATATAACAAATAGTGCGAAATACAATACATTCTCTTACTCACTAACAAATTAAAATTCTTGAAGACTTAATACTTTGATTGTCTGTCTGCACGAGCATTCAATTGAATTGAATCATTGTTCTAAACCCATTTTATGCACATATAGGCTACTCGGAACTTGACCTACTCTTTAAGGTAGGATCCAAACCACTGTGCAATGTGCCTCCATCGGGTACCGAACCGGGACCCCTTGATTACAGTGACATTTTGCTTGCACAAGCTTCGATTACTTTCATAAAATTGATCATTTGGCTCTGTGATTTTCAGATGAAAGTAAAGTCATACCACTAAAGCGTTTGTTTCATGGAACTGAGCAAATAGTCGAAGTTGTTTGCACAACGTGCTACGCCTTACGTCAGGGATCCCGGATTCAAATTTTGGTCTCTGCATGGGTGTTCTTAGTGAATGTCCTTTCATCAATCCCATCATATCATCACTCATTCTCATCTTCGCTTCGCAATTAGCCAAACGTGGCAGAAAGGTGACTCTAAATAACAAAACTTTTAAATAGGTTTATATAATTTTCAATTCAGAAAACCATCTGTCTGCTTTTGCTAATGTGAAAGCGGCAGAAAGCAGGCACGTATCTACAAATATGTTTCGTGGGGGGTCCAAACCAAGTGTCTCAGGAATAATAATAATAATAATAATAATAATAATAGTAATAAAAATAATATTTAATTTAAAATTATTATATTAAATCAAATTAATACTAATTACAATACATGAATTGATATTATATTATTGTTACACGAATAGGTAAAAAGTCTGTATAAGAATAGAGATATAACAGCGCATATTCATTACGTAGCTTACCTGTAGTTAAGATCGGAATAATTTACATAAAATATTCTGATTAATATTTTATGTATATTATTTTGAGTAGTAGTGTACATAAATCGTCTTTGCAATGTCATTCAAAGCCGTGTGATCCCAATATAATCCTTGCCTTCTAAAAAGTTCAGAGGAAATTATTAACCATCGAATTTTAGTACTTGGTAAGTCGTTTTTGTTCTTCAAAGCCGTATGATTCTTATGTAATCCTTGTCTTCCTATAAGTTCAGAGGAAATTATACAACAAAGACTAAACGAATATATTTTTCATTATTTAATTTTAGTATTTGGTAAGTCTATGGGGAGGGGGGACGGGGGTCCGGACCCCTTGGACTCCCCCACTAAATACATTTTGGTAGCAAGGGACATGAAAGAGGCAGAGTATTCTTCAGTATAACGAAGCAAATGAACTATATCTTTAGTTTGGTCTGAGTTTTGGTTTAAAGTCCATGTTATACATATTAAGGATAACCGCGACTGGACCTACAGTTTAATGAGGGATCCTAACCACTTGTTCCTCCACCGGGTATCGAACACGGGACTCAATGAACTATGTTGTATCATAAGGAGATCAACATGCTTTTCACGTAATTCACGTCCATCATCTTGTACTTGAAAGAACTAGCTGATAATATTTGTGAATGAATTAAGAGTTTGAAATGTTTTTACATTTCTTTCAAGTTCAGTGTCTGTAGAACTTGACAAGAAGAAGGTTGCATCACTTTGTATGTGTCTACAACTGCTTTCATGCGTTTAAAGGAATTGCCCTGTTGTGAGGAAATTTTGTTTACCATCGGATAAAATATTGATACTGTGAACTAGCTCTCTCGGTTATTAAGACTTTGGTCAGAACCAGAGTTCGTCAAAATGGTGCTTCATTCTTATACATATATATATATATATTTATCATGACAAGACTTTCAAAATATCTCTAAACTTCTCTTTAAGAGTATGGCATCGTCTGATCTCCCTGTTTAAATTATGAATATCGCAATGTACTTCATAAGTTTGAGTCACTGGCGTATGCAGGGGATACTGATGGGCTACAGATCCTCTTGAAATTTTAAACCAAAATTTGAAAAGATAGGAGTAAAGAACTGAATTACTAAATTTTAACCCCCTAAAATGACTCCAGATTACCATTTTTGTCTTTGAACAACTTTTAGAACGAAGGTTAAAAGTAGTAATTATGAAATATTTGACAGCTTTTCACCAACGTAGGTATGTAATATGCACTTACACAATACCAGCCCCACCGAAAAAAGATCCTGCGTACGCTTGCGGCTTGAGATGCAAGTTGCTGCGTTCTTTCATGAATGTACACAGATTTACCAGCGAGCGTTTTAATATTAGCTTAATTGTGTTAAACCTTGCATAATTCACGCCACCTGTATTCCTTGCTTAGGATAGTGGGAAATCGTGGCATAATCTCTGAAGACGTACATCTATACGGAATACCAACTTTGGGTCTCTGCCTGCAACGGGCCAGTGGAACAAAAACGTAAGTCAGGAAAATTCATTACAGGCTTCAGTACATTCGGGACTCAAGTTACCCCGGGTGCCCCGGGACACTGCCCCCCTTTCCACAGCCTACTTTCGTATGTGGTATAAATAAGATTGATTGATTTAAGTTTTTTGAGTGTGTCGGTACATCAGGCCATTTTGCACCCTTCAGTGAATGTGATGAAATCCCCTTATATAAAACCCTTACGTCAAGTTTAAACATTTAAACATAGTGGTGTGAATTTGTCCACTTGCTTTTAGGAGAAATAACTGTCGGTAGCCTCACTTTGCAACCACAAACTTCAACTGTGAATGTGATGTTGCAAGTAAATTAATTGGAAAAAAGTCTTAACGTTTTTAGTTTCTTACTTACTTATCAATTTGTACACAATGATAAACATTGTGATTTACATGAAGAATATGTTTGAAAATATTTTAGAATTTTTCATCAATCGGAAGAGCCGTGATGGTCTACACCGCAGAACAGCTCGGTTCGATTTTCAAGTTCGGCGATTTAATGTGGTAATTTTCCCCGCCTTGTCCCCGCATAAACTTGCTCTGGGGCTCACCCAGCCTCAAATCAAATCAATACCTGGGAGGAAGGTAAATTCGGCTGGAGTGTGGTGCTGATCACATCACCTCCAAAATGACCTCGATCGAGAATGTGTGGGGCGTACCCACAGATCTTCTATATGTGCCTACGAAACATTGTCCTGTATGCAAGGGAATTTTATCTTATTATCAACCCATACCGGTGAGAGTTTTTCATAAGTAAAACTTTACGTGCTTTATGGGCTTGAGTAATGTCTATACCCTATCTCGGGTATCTCTGGAGCAAAGTTACAGTTAATGTTAGAGAAGGGTTGAAAGCGAATGGGCGGAGCGAATCAGTACACGTTGATGTAAAATACTGGTAGCGGTAGTCTATTTTCCCCTCCATGCAATTCCGTTCACTCTCACGTGATTATTGGTCGAGACCTCTCGAGACTCTACTTGCGCAGAGATTTGGTTTCATTTCATTTCACAAACTATTGCCATTTCGTACATTTCTGGATAGAAAGTAAACTTCAAAATATTTTCTCGAGTTTTAAAATATTTCCATGGGATAAAATGCAAACAACCACACCCCTCTCAAAAAAAATCATCTCCCGTAACCCATCATTTTAACAAAGAATATGCTAAACATGTATTATCCGGAATAGAAGTTTAAAATAAACATTCCTTTTGCCAAAATGTAATTTTCTATAATATCTTTCATTGAAATAAGTACCGGTAATTGTGTTATATTATCTGTCTCTAATTCCCATTATAAACATAAAGTTCCAATCTGCTCCATATCATACTTCATATCAACAATCCCCTACGTAACTGAAAATGAAATCCCGATATAGATACATTAAAAAAAATCCAAATTTTTGCAATTTGCTACAATCGCGAAACATTAAATCACAAATACAGTTGTCTTCAATTGGGCAACTAGCTTGAGGTATGGATCATTGTATTAAGAAGATAAGATTTGTTATTTGACCGTGAAACGATAACGAATTTTATGTGATTTCTTTTATTTTCTATACTAGAAATGGAACTAACAGCGTTATCTGTCGTTATTTTTACGAAGACACGTGAGCGTCTTCTACTTGAACTGAGCATGATACCCAATTTATTTATCGATAAACATTTCTTTGTCCAATTTACAAGGTCACGAAAACTCCCAGTTCAGCACTTAGGAAAATACTTCCGTCAAAACCATGGTCGTATATATAGTTCACGTAAGGGGGGTTGAACTTTTGGTATTATTGGGCTTGTTATATTTCATAAGTGAAAATGCGGGACACTGCTGACCTGAAGCTGGTTGGGGAGCGCGGGTTGTGGGGGGTGGGGGTGGGGTTGTGCTGGACCCGACAATATTGTGTGTATGTACATATCCATTCTCATATTCTTCACACTGCTTGCAGAGATACAAATCTTTTTTCTAAGTATATCATTGACATAGGTGTGTGCAGACTGTGTGATTAGCGGGGACAAGAGACTTGATGAAAGTTCAGTCAGGAAAGAAGAAACTAATTTTATCTCACTCTTTTAGTTTTATTGCATTGAGGGTATGTGCGTATCTAATAATATACTCGTGTATGTATATATATGTATATATATATATATATATATATATATATATATATATATATGTATGTATGTGTGTGTGTGTGTGTGTGTGTGTGTGCGTGTGTGTGTGTGTGTGCGTATATATTTTTCAAATTACTTAAATACATTACATAATCAATTCATCCTCCCCATAACAAATCAAGAGCAAAACTTATATAAATTGTCTCTGAAATATAAGCGTACCTTTTTCTTCGAACCATTGTTCCTGCATTTAAGTAAAACTGTTTAGCAGCAACAGTCTCTCTCTCGTAATTTACAATGCAGTAGAGAAAAGAAGTAAATTGCGAGCGAAGTGCCCAAGAAAGAATTCTGATCCAAAATTTAGGAAACTGAAAACACTATTGATTTAATAGTGCACAAAAAATCATAGACCGCCATAGCATTCTCTTTACTTTTTTTCATTTAGATTGTTTGGCGCCGAAGGCAAATTCTCGATAAAATTTTAAATCGGGGGGGCAATTACCCCTCTGTGCCCCACTGCAGATTCTCTTGGCCGTCTGGAAGAAATCATTCAAGAAAGACGTAAAAACTAACAACTTGTTGAGTATTTTTTGTCCTGTAACTCTTAGATTCTGCTAGCCTTGCCTTCTTTTAATTAAATGTATGCCCTCCTTGCCCCCCCCCCCCCATTGATTTCTGCACAATGCACCCTTTACTCCGTAGCTGCATTCAACTTTCGTCAGCTTGAATGTACTTCATTTTCTTTGAGAATATTATAGTGTTTAATAACGGCAATAAGAATCCTCTATAGTAAATTTCTAGATAAAAGTTTAATATAGGAGGATGGACATCTGGAAGGGAGTTACAGCAATTTACATTAATTGAGGACTAAAAGTGGTAAACGTTGTAAATGCCAAAAGCGAAAGTGTTGGGAATTCGCATCGTTCAGCACATCAGTCCGTAAGAACGTTCACACTAGTGACCTCTTTACACGCTTTACCTTGCTTGTCCCTGCGTGGAAAATCTCTGGGGACGTGCATGATTTCGGGGGGGAAGGGGCACTTTTTTAATATATCTTTTATAATACTGTAATGTTCACAGTACCGAACAGTACACCTTTTGAGGTGTTCAACATTATCTTGCACTGAATGAAATCTATTTGGTTAGAACAAGTGAAGATGTTTCAAACTCCCCACAGGATACACAGTGAAGAAACTGAAGAGTTTGCTGAAATATTTCTCTTCTACTAATATATTGTAATCAGTGGCATGCTCAGAATTTTCGAGAGGAGTGGGTTAAGTGTGCATTTTTGGTGGTCATCTTTCATTTTGCCATCTATTCTTGCATCTTTGTTTTAGGAAGACTGGGCTAAAGGGGGGGGTAATAAACTCCACCAACCCCCCTTGGGCACGCCACTGATTGTAAGGTCCGTAAAGTTTCTACAAATTGTGAATTAAATTCCACAAGTCACACTACTTAGTATTGTCACTTTTCTGTTCATGTTGTGTCAAACAGCTGAGAATGTTACGTCTTTTCCCTGGTTTTCTTGCACTGCCTTTTAAAAAAAAACAAATTCCTTTAAGAAAACTCGAAGGAAAGAAATTATAACTGATTTGACAGTCCCAATGCAGTTTCTTAACGCAGAAATTCCGAAACTATCAGTCCCATCTATAGTGTGTGAAATTACGTAATGTTCTTCCCATAGGTATCCCGTACTGTACATCTCGAATTTAGGAGAATAATATAAGTCCGAAGAAATGTTTATGAGAAGCGGATAGAGCAGGTAATCTCGTAATTTTATTGAACCATAAGGGGGTTTGGACCGTTGAATCCCCCCTTAAATACGCCCATGGGTACAATCATTTACAGTTACCTCAAATTGGAAAGTGAAGCCCTGCGTAATGTCCTTAAGAAAGGAGATCTGCAATGGGTATCTTGGTTTTCTAGTATGTATGCAGTAAACCTACTCGGCAGTTTCATTGGGTTTGAATTGGGCTAATATCGAGACCACACTTCAAGAATCGTGACCAGATCCTTCAAGACTTGTCCGACGATTCCAAGAGGCACGAATTGAGAAGATTTAATTTTCTTATTTTCCTTTTTTAAATTTTTGCGTCGCTTTTCTTCCACGTTTGGATAATCGCGACGATGAAGATGAATGATGATAATATTATGAAATCAATGACACACACTGATTAAAAGGACACTCACAGAGAACACCCATGCCCTGGCCGGCATTCGACCCCGGGACCCCTGGCGTTATAACGCGATGTGCTAACCACTCCCTCACTTAAACCGGAACGTATCGAGAAGGGAATGAAATATAATGTCCTATTTCGAGACTTGTGTGAATGAGATTTCAAATTATGAACATTTCGTTTAGAACAAAATTGCAATACTATTCGACTTATAGGAGTACGAATTATACCGAAGAGGCGGCTGACCGAGAAAAGATAGTTTGTTGCTAGTGACTAAAGCTTGTGTTTTTCACTGCGATGCCTACCTAAGTAAGCCATTATTTTGCCACCTATTTTCACTCACTTTATGCTCAGAATTTACAAATTTAACATTATTGACAATGACGATTCTACTGGTGGGGATCGGAGGGCTAGTTCCTCTGCCAGCAATTCCTACTACTCCCCGTTACGAGCAAAGCATACACACCTTGTCAATGATACTTCCATTATTAAAAGAAAACACTAAATTACTTTCGCATTATTAGTAAAACTATAATTATTGCAACTGAGATAAGCTGGTCTATGTGGAAGGGAATGAGGAGGCAAAGATATAAAACATACAATATGCATTCCTTCTCAAATATCAAACCTAGTACTCAGAAAACCCTACTAATAGTATCATTCTGATTTGGTTGTACCTTACTCAAACTGCTCTGACACGGATACCTGATATTATTTTATCAGAAATAGTAGAAAATATCATGTTGATGATTGATTTATATATTTGTCTTATTTTACTCGCTTTTCTGTCACTTTTGGCTAGTCATATATCACTCATTAGAACAATTTTCATATTGTTTTCACTACGTGAGATGACATTTCATTTACATTTACGATAAAATAGTGGTTTGGGTGTAATAACAGTTTTCATTAATTAATTTAGAGATGCATTTTTATTTGTTGAGTTAGTGATTAGGTTATTTCGTAATTTTTCGCGGAAAGAGGGAACCACAGCTGAAAAAAATACACAAATTGCATTATTGAGGTCAGGAGTTCGTTTTAACATCGCTTTTTGCACACATAGGCTAATCACGACTCTGGATACATTTAAATTGGAATCTGAAACATTATGCGACCTGAATGGAACTCGGAAAAGGACACACTGATTACAAGACGTCCATACATTACCACTATGGTCTGGCGAACGCCAATAATAATGAGGGGTTGTGGGAGGGGGAATGGGGTGACGGAAAGTAGAAAATAAATTGTATTTTGGGGGTATTTAATGTTATATTTATTTTGATACATGTGTGTGGGGGTGGGGAAGGGGGAAAAGAGAGGAACAGAAAGATATTGGGAGAGAGAGGACGAAGAGGTGATTGTAGAAAAGGTTTTATTTGACGTTCAGTAATAAAAGCAATCATATCAATAATTATTATTTTATAAATACCATATTTCATGTAAATTTGTTTTAGAAATGGAGGCGGGGAGCTGTTTGTTTAAGTTCAGTGCAGGATAACATGTGGAGACACATACTGGTTCGTATCTCACGTTAGAGTGACACCCAGTGCGATAACCACTAGCTCACGAGTTCGATACTTCATACGGCATGATTATAAGTTAAGACCAATTCGTTCAATGTAAATTAGAAATATAATCCCCACCCGTCTCTTTATAAACAACACATCCAAACGCTTCTCTGTAGCTAATGAAATAAAGGTGTATGAATGTCCAAAATATTTAAGCGAAATCTAATGAAAAACTAAATATGCTGACCAAGGCAGTAATTTATTTCATTAAAAACATAAACTAAACGTAACGTTTCAACCTTCTAGCAAGGTCTTCATCAGACTCTGTATCAAGTACAAAAGTAACAACATACACAAAAAGGGCATTATATATACACAAACATTAATCCCTCCAGACTATTAGAAAGTTGTCAGGAACTTTCTAGCAGGTGGCTTTCACTTGCCAACTGTACTTTCACCTAAAAGGCTAAACATAATTACTTTGATATAGAATGTGGTTGGACTTTTTTATCTCACGCTCTCTTTCCTTTATTTTTCTCCCTTCTCCTCTCCTCTTTCTCTCTTGTCCTTTCCACTCTTTCTAACACCTTCTTCCATTCTTTGTTTAACTTCAGTCCCCCAATCCAGTTCATTATGTCTTCTTCACCTTTCTTCTCTATTTCTTTGGCTTCCTTCCATTTTCTCACTAGCATTCTCTTTTCCCTTCCTATCTGCTTCCTTCCTTCCTATGTGTTTAAATATAGCATTTCTCTCTCTCTTAAGTCGTACATCATCCATATGTTGTTTCATCCTGTCTTTCAGCCTCTGACACTCTGACATTCTTTACATTTCACTTCGTAGATAATCCCTTCCTCTTCCTCTTCTCTGTTCTCCTCTTTCTTGCTTGCGTTCTTCGCTATTCCTAAGATGCTTCTCCCTCCCTTCCTGTAAGTTTTAATTCCCTCTTTCCTAAGCACTTTGCATATTTTTTCTGTGGTCTTCCCCATACTCCTTATTCCAAACCTTCTCTCCTCTTTCTGTTTCTCTTCCAATCCTCCCCTGCCCGTTTTCTTACTTCTTCTGTTTATGTCCAGTCTATCCTGCTTCTCATAGCCATTCTTTTCCAGATGTTTCCATAGGCTATTTATTTTGCCTTCTTTTTCATATTCTTTCATTTGTGTATATATAATGCCCTTTTGTGTATCTTGTTACTTTTGTACTTGATACAGAGTCTGATGAAGACCTTGCTAGAAGGTTGAAACGTTACATTTAGTTTATGTTTTTAATAAAATAAATTACTTCCTTGGTCAGCATATTTAGTTTTTCATAATCATGGAAACAAGGCTTAATGGTGTTATAATCGAAATCTAATATATTTAAGACGCAATCGCTTTACATGGAGAGGCTACAGCTTCGAAAATTGAGGCTGTGACGTGGTTTATTTTAGTGGTAGGGTAGATATTGGTATGGCAAGCTTCTAACGTGCACTGCCAGTAATTTCCGAGAAAGAAACTTCATTTTATTTTAATATTGTAAAGTGGTTCGGTGATAGGCTATCAGTATCATACGCCGAAGATTATAGGTATGACTTCTGTTCTATTACCCCTATTATCATTATATAGAGCAACTAAGTATTGTATTTAATTAATAATTTAAAGAAATAAAAATGTTATCTAATTTTTAAAAAAAACACTTCTTTCAAATGATTTTTCAATGTTATTTTTGAAAATAATTTTTCAGAATATGTTTTTGAATTTCTCATCATTTTACAAATATAGCAAAACTTTTAAATATGTTTTTATAATTTTCAATTCAGAAAACCATCCCCATTAGCTTGGCGTGCTCGTAGTCTTCGTCGGATAAAACTGTTTCCGTCAAGGTGGAATCGAAAGCCTCTTTCGGCGGCAGTGTTGTTTCGTCGAACTTGGTCTTGCAGTCGACGTACTCGTAGGGATACACGCCTTTCCTACGAATAAGATCCAATGGCACATTTTTAAAGTGTTCTCTGGTGACTTCCAACCTGTCCAATTTGGCGACGCACTTTTCCAAGCTTGCCTGGAGGAAGCGGTAGGAGTCCAAGAATCGCATCTCAACTTGGTCTTGTTTGGGAAATTTACCCTCGGCACACATGGAACAGTCATCTCGGCAGGGAATTTTTGTTTTACCATTCACAAGGTGGTAATCGGGTGGTACATTCACCCACTTGCTGACAGTCATATATTTTTCATCGGTCTCAGCAATCACTTCGATACGATGTTTATCGTATCCAAGTTCCTTAACAAAATGATGTACGTCGTAATTACTGAGACCATGCATAAATATCGGCACGAACTTCGCTGTTTGCGTTTTTAAGTTGCATTTCCCTCAATACGTCCCAATGTCGTGTCCTGTTATGTGATCATGATGGCATGTTTTCATTACTATTCTATCGGACATATCAGTAAATTTGTCATTGCAATTTTCGCAGTGTGTTGATGATTCATGTTTCTCTCTCTCGATGTTCGTGAGAGGCAACATCTTCTCCGTGAGGAGAACTTTCCTGCATTTTTTTTTTACTTCTCTCACAAGAGATTGGAGAAATTGTTTACCTGCCTCGGGTTCCTGGTAAATAAAGGGGCCTTTACTCTTCGCATCTGCTCCTTCGTTCCAGTGGACGTAATAAGCATAGCTGCAGGGTTCATGTTCCTGATACGCTGTAGTTGAGGACTTTGCTGGATCGGGATCGCAAATAGCCATCGGTTTCAGGAAAGCTTCGAAGTCGGCAACAATCATCACCGGGGCTTCCAGCAGGACCTTGTGGTTTTTGAACTTGTGGAAACCTTCCGGGAACACGAACCTTGCAGCTTTATGTCGTCTGTAATCCTTCAGATGCTCTTTCAGCTTGTCTTTGGCCGATCTGAACCATGCCCACCGAAGAATATTAGGCATCTGTGGCATATTTCGATGTGATGTTGATGTTTTGTTATTCCACTTCGGACCAGTCTTGATAGATCACTGATGATGCAATAATGATGATTTTCCTCATTTTTTTATTAGCAGCAAGTCTATCATTTTAACTTCTTTACCTTCTTCGTCAATGTCGCTGATCCGAAGCGGATCTATTTGCAACTCTTTCACCTTTTTGGTATCGTGACGATATCCATAAACGTTGACGGCGATTGGGACTGCAATCTTCTCGTTGTAAGCCTTCTCGAATTTTGCAATTTCGTGAAGCTCGACAGGAAACTCGATGTCCCGAAACTATAGGTTCAATTCTTCTGAATACCGCTTATAGCTCGACACACAGCACGGGTTTTTTTTCGCTGGATGCAAATGGCCAAGAATGCACCATTTGAAACATTGTGTATCGTTGTTCTTGATGTTCAAAACTGCTTTTTTGTTTTCAATCACCTCTGGGAGCTTCACGTACTTTGATCCGGAAAATGGTGTATATTTGCTTACGCAAATATCTAGTGTGTGCGTTGTGTTGCAGACACTCCACCCGGAACCCTTCGCTTGGAACTCTTCTTGTTTCCGAAGAAGCTCCCCCGTAAACCCATCGTAACGATCGCCAATCCCCGGCCTGTCGATTTCCAGTACGTGTTGCTGCTGGGTTCTATGGAAGAACACATGAATGTCCCCCGGTTGTTTGTAAATTTTATAACCTAATATCAGACTGACTTTAAAAGGACCCCTATCGAGAATTGGGTTTAAAATTTTTATCGCTTCCTCCTTCTTATCCTCTAGGAATATACTTGCGCTACAGGGCGAATTCCCGTTGTTCAGGCTGTAGTCGGCCAATCTCTTCCTGAAAGATGTTCTCTTAGGTAAAATGGGTTCGGTATCCCCGTCACATACAGGCTCCGGGAGTTTCATTTTCTTTTGAACAGACGGTGCTTGGCTGGCATCGTCGTCAGAAGCTTGTGTTTTTGCACACGACAAAGTTTTTGATGTTTGGCCAAATTTGACGATGCTATGATTTTTCCACATTTTTCGCAAAGCTTGCTTTCGTTGGGAGTTTTTCTCAGGTTTCGAAGGCGCTGTTGACATCTTGCTTTGTGCCGGTTGAAATTGGATTTGGTTTGGAGAATGCTACAATATGGACATATGACTCTGGGCTCTTTCGTCTTGTAGACAGAAGATGAAGTGATGGCTCTTGCAATGGGTCCATTTTCTGGAATACAGAAAGCCAAATTTCAGGTATATTTATTTGGGGGGGAAAGTCATTGGTAAACAGTACATTGGTAAAAGTGATAGATTACCTAAATAAACAGTGAGGCGCATCGAGATGCCAAACAATATATTTGGGCACTCCAGAGGCAGCGGCACTGACGTCGAGCCACCCGACAACACTCAAATTCTAAAACTCGACCAGCGAGTGAAGAAACTTCGTAGCGACTTATTGACTCTCCAGAATACTCTTTCCTCGAGTCTACAAGATGAAATCACGAGTCTACAGACAACGCTAGTGGATTCTATCCTCAAAATCGAAGCGGAACTCGTTTCCCTGGTCGCCAAGTATGCCGATTTAGCATCTTTGGAAAGTTTGACGGACATTCAGGAAGCGATTACCTACCTTCGAGACGAACTGTTCAAGCTTCAGAAATCTGGAGACGTCCTTCAGCTGAAAACCAAATTTGAGGAACAGAATGCGAACATTCAAGCTAGATTGAGCGAGCTTGAAAGCATCATCGCAGGTATCAAGATTCAACTGGAAACGAACTCGTCAGCTGAAGGCATTCTCCTGATCAAACAGGCGGTATCAGACTTACGAAACGAAATCGGGAGCTTTAGAGATAGTTTTGTTTCACTGAAATCATCCGCTGAATTGGAGAAGTCGGTGAAAACCATCAGGGAAAAACTTCAAATCGTCGAAGAGTCAATCAACAACCTTCCGTCGTATGAGGAAATCAAAGTCATAGGGAAGTCAGTGACCAATATAAAGCTCCAGCTCGAAACATACGAGGATTTCTGGAAGATCTAAGGCACCGTGGCATACATCGAAGACACTTTGGCAACCATGAAAACCGACCTCGCGAATATTCAGGAAGCGTTGGAATCGAAATTGCCTGGTATCACCGATACCCTAAGCATAGTACAGCAGCAGATTGCCAGGCTGGAAAGCCTGAACATCCAAACTGAACTTTCCCACTTCCACCATCTGATCGATGATATACAGAGCAAGTTGGAAATCCTCCAGCAATCCACGTCCACGCAGGATGACATGACGCGACTCCAGGATGCCCTGAGTACCGTGGCCGACGCCACAGAGTTCGAAGCCGTGAAGAATGTCTTGGCCTCACTACAGGGTTCCGTGGCCACTTTACCAACATCGCAGGAATTGAAGGGTGTCAAGCGAACCGTGAACCGAATACTCAAATCCGAGGACATAAAAAACATCCAAGAGGAAATTGCTCAAATTCGGGAGCGTGGAAAAAGTCAAGAATCGGCCTTGACGAGTTTCAGTACTCAGCTTCGCGATCTGAACGAGCAGCTCAAGGCGCTCAAGATCATGATCAAGATGTCAAGATCATTCCTTCGTACAACAACATCATCACCTACATCACCGAACATCTGGGACCCGTGCAGAACAAACTAGACGATGTCCAGGATGAACTTCGAAATAATATCAACACATTGAACACCAACCTCGATAATTTGAAATCGAGAACGGTCATCGAGTTGTACAGCATCCCGAATCGAGAGTTCCCTTCCCCTTTCAATCCTCGCAGCAAACTCTCCCTGCTGAATTCCGTCAAAGTCTACCATCAATTTTACAAAATCCTATCGTCATCGTGTTTCTTTTCTTGCATAATATCCAGTAATGGAAGACAGACTAAAGGAATTTTGTTATAAATCATATAATAGTCAAGTTTTTACTTTGCTATGTAAACAAAGAAGCTGGAAATGAATCTCTCTATGTGCATTGAGGATATTATCTTTACATTTCACCTTTTTTCCCACCCTCCTGACTATAGGACTAAAATTAAATATAAACAGCATCAAGAGTGTCAATATTCATCTTAGATAGCAAAAAACTTTGGATTCACTAGTGCGATTAGCTACCGATTCTCCTGCCTGAAGAGCGACGGTTCGCCTCACATATTTAGCTTATTGATAACGCAGTAAAAGCATTTCCTGCAAAGCAAACAACATTAAAATCCTTTACTTCTGTGCACTCAGTTATCATTTTCTTGGTTAATAATGAAAGAAAAGAACCGGATGGCGAAAAGTGCCCCTGGGCCTCGCTAGAGGCCAATCTTGAATTTTATTTTCTCGCGCTTTTTTGTGTTGTGGAAAACATGAAGGTATGCGGCCCCCTTTACTCTAAAGGGGAAACAACCACGAAGGCACTAACAGGAAGGTAGTGCCTGGACCGGCGAGGCGTGGAATTCAGAGGCTCATGAAAGGCTTCGAGGCACACGTACACGCATGCGCAAAAACTAAAGAATAATAATAATAATAAGAGCGTAAAAGTCTTCGGCTCGTACGGATAAGCAAGGGTTCTACTCGACTAGCTGGGAATTTTTTTTTAAAAAAGAGTTAGGTTAGTTTAGATCGTAATAGATTATAAAAAAATAAGGGCGTAAAAGGGAAGGACACACCCATTTTTCTCGTTCACTTTCGGTCACGTGACCTGGGGCTACGGGGCTCGATTCGGCGGCTTGAAAGCGTAAAAAAAGCACCTCGTAAAAGGGAACGACTCGCCCGATTTGCTCGTCCATTTCCGGTCACATGACCTGGGGTTACGGGGCTCGATTCGACGGCTGCCAAGTTGACAACACTGCTAGTGACGTTAACATACACCGTAAAAATCTACGACCTCTTAAAAATATGCAACGTAAAAGGCTACGACGAGTTGGCAACACTGCTAATGAGGTTAACATACATCGTAAAAGAATACAAAAATATACACCTAAAATAATACAAAAATATACACCGTAAAAGGCTACGATGAGTTGGCAATACTGCTAGTGAGGTTAACATACACCGTAAAAGGCTACGGCTCACCCGATTTGCTAGTACGTACACTAACGCGCAAAAAAGCTTGTGAAAGCCTACAGCTCGTCCGATTTGCTCATACATAGACTAACGCGCAAATATAGCTCGTATAAGGCTACAACTCGTCCAATTTGCTAGTACGTACACTAACGCGCAAAAATAGCTCGTAAAAGGCTACGACTCGTTCGGACACACGTACACTCACGTGCAAAAACATGTAGAAATATACACCGTAAAAGGCTACCACTCGTCCGATATGCTCGTACGTACACTAACGCTCAAAAATAGCTCGTAAAAGGCTACGACTCGTCCGGGCACACGTACACTCACGTACGAAAAATGTAAAAAATATACACCGTAAAAGGCTACGACTCATCCGATTTGCTCGTACGTACACTAACGCGCAAGATTAGTGGGGACAAAAGACAGTTGATGAAAGTTCAGTCAGGAAAGAAAAAACTAATTTTATCTCACTCTTTCATTTTATTGCATTGAGGGTATGTGCGTATCTTTTATTATACTCGTGTATGTATATATATACATAGAGAAGCTCACCAGGTTAGGCTGCGAGAGCCTGGGGCACATCTGGCGCAGTGAACTACCTCTGCTGTATTCTTCCCGTGTTTTATCTAGCTCGACGGAAGAAGCCGAAAAAAAGCAAGGGGGAAAACTGGACATCGGAGCACGTGCCCTTCCGAAAGAACACTCAACAGATGGCAGCAACTGTTCGGAGAATGCCGATAGCGGTCGAGGTACGAGTATTTAAGGTATTTTTAGTTTCGTTTAGCTTCTGTATTGGGGAAAAGTAAGCAGTTATTAATATATTATAATGCAAGTACGTTTGCATGCATTGTTATAGTAATTCCTAAAATCTTCGATGCTTTTCGCCATCCATTTCGCCAAAAATTAAGGCAGAAAACTTCCTCAAAAACTTTATTGCAAAGAGTTGTCGCGCACACGAAGCCTTGCAGTTGCATGGCAGAAGGTTTTGTTGTCAAACACTATATCACCAAAATGATCAGATTTGCACTTACATCGACACTTTAAATATGTTGCTTAAACCTTTAGATAATGTAGACGAGTCAAAAAGAAAGAAGTCGAAGACACTGCTAGTGGAAAATAATATTTATCTTGGTACACATGTATGCGAGTATGGATAAATATCCATTGTATTTTTATTGAAAAGAAATTGCAATTGTTATAAACTCCTACAGGTAACTTAAGACAATAATTTTAAGTGTCGCAAATTGCAATTCACATCATGAAATTACAAATAGCTATTGAAATTGAAATAATAATAATAATAATTCGTTGGTATCATGGTTAGTTGAATTGGTGGCGGGATTAATTCTTAGGAGTAGGTACAATAATTTCCAACACTAAATGAGGACAGAAGAAGGCATTTCAATAGTTCAAACTGTTTACCTTAGTAATTTTTCCTTGTTTTTTTCCTGGGTAATGACGGGCGAGTGGGGTGTTAAGCGGAAACCATAAATCGAAACAGTGGCGGCGATTAGTGGGGCGAGGGGGCAGTTGCCTTACACTTTTTCCCTCGCACTATGCTAAACCTTTGTATACAGAGGGAAATATACTGTCTTTGCCCCCCCCCCCCCAGTTTTGGCTTCTTGCACCCCCGGTTCCGGAACTTAATCGCCGCCACTGAATCGAAATAAATGAAAATTGACTTATGTTTCGTAAATAATGGATTTTCCCTGGGCTCTCTGGCGGAGGAGCTAGCACAATACAAGGTCCCAGGCTCGTATTCTTCATAAAACATACATTATTATATTCACATTTCATGTTTTACTTTATTTTATTATTCCTTCCTTGTACTCTACAATTTTTTAACCTTTTTGTATGTTCAATTAATCATCGTCACTCACATTTAGCGTTTTCTTCTTTATGATTGTGATCAACGATTGATTTTCTGAAATTCTCTTAATTTAGGCTGGGTGTGAACACCCAGTGTACAAATCCAGTCAGGAAGTTCGGAACTCCATCAGGATGTGTGCTGCCTTAGCATTCTTAAAGGCAACGGAAGTGGAGGAAGGATGGATTCATATCCATAGTCAGCCAGAACAAAATGAAGAATTGACTGAATTTTTCGACTACTTTGTAGACCAGTGGTTGGAAAATCCACATGTTCCAATTGACATGTGGAACTGCCACCAAAGGAGACACATGACAAATAACGCGGTTGAAGGATGGAACCACCGATTGAACTCAGTCGTGGGTAAACCACGCCCCCGAGTGAAATATTTGATTATGTACTTGAAGAAAGAAGCAGAACATTCAGATGCTAAGATTGTAAGTATGGAGCTGAATATTCAGGGTGGCTCAAAAAGTCACTTAACACCCCCGGTACAAGGCCACTGCAGCGCGCAACATGGAAATGGTGATGACCAATCATTATCAGGCCAAGTAGGAACCACATTGATGCCACCCGCGTGGTCGGCGGCCATCTTGATGTCAGCCATCTTGAATTCAACTTCAGAATATTAAATGGGAAGGGGGTGATATGATATATCAAATCAGGCTAGAATTTTACGAGAAATGCAATGGTGAAGAATTTTTTTATGTATCTTTAACCAGTAAAAACTTATGACTGAATTCTTGTACCAATTTTCTCCTTTTCAAGGTGTTAGAAAAATGCCTTAAAATTTGTTTAGCGCATCGGTAACACATCTAGATCAAAGTGACATCTAGGGAGAGAAGTTCAAACGCCATTGCACAAGATTTTAATTGGATACATCCATGAAAAGCTGCGCACTATGAATGGTTGTCGCAAACAATTACCAGTGTGACGCTTCCATTGAATTAAAAGTCCTTCACAGTGAGAAGGCTAATGTTTATGTCAGGCAACCGTAAGCTGCCTGTTCCTGGAATTCGGACGAAACGCTACGCCACGGTACTAACCACTCCGCCACGGATGCCGGCATCGAGATGCGAATGAGACTTAATGTCCTCTTTCGAGACTTCGGTGAATGAGATTCAAATCATGATTATTTCGTTTAGATCAAAATTGTTTTGCTGTTCGTCTTATTGTAGACACTTTTTCAAACGGGACAATCCCGGAAAAATGCCCTCCTCCACTCTCATACATTCGGAGGTATGCTCTATTGTCCCGTTGCCTTAAATTATACCGGAACGTCAGGGATGCGAAATATGAACCGGACCCCCCCCCTTTTTTTTTCACATGATGGTATGATTATTATTGGAGACATACCGAAAAGGCGGCTGACTGAGTATAGATAGTTTGTTTTTAGAGACTAAAACTTGTTTTTTCATTGCGATGTCTAGCTAAATAAGCCATTTGATGCCACCTATTTTCACTCACTTCATTCTCAGAGGTTACCAATTCAACATTATTGACAATGTCAATTGCACTGGCGGGGGTAGAAGGGCTAGTGCCCCTGCCAGCAACTCCTACTACACCCCTTTACGAGCAGAGCAGACAAACCTTGTCAAGGCGACTTCCATAAGTAAGAGAAAACACTTCATTACTTTCGCATTTTTCAGTAAAACTAAAATTATTCCAACTGAGAAAATCTGGTCTATGTTATCATGCCATAGGAGTGTGAGAAGGGATGACAAATTGAAGGGATTGAGGAGGCAAACATATAAAAATATAAAATATGTATTCCTTCTCAAATATCAAAGCTACTACAGTAGTAGGAGACTGATTTTGTTTTACCTTATGCAAACTGCTCCGACACGGATACCCGGTGTTATTTTATCAGAAATTTTAGAAAATAGATATTGATTAATTTATTTGCTTCATTCTACTTCGCTTTTCTTCCACTTTCTCTTTTGGCTAATTGCAAAGACGGCACTGACTGCGAGTCAAGACGGCAGAGCCTCGTTAGTCTTCAAAATTCAGTCCAGCTGCACAGCGTGGAAGGGGGTTTGACATTTGGGTGTTTTGAGGAAGTAACTGCAAAATGTTTATGTGAAATATATATTAAGCGTCATACTGACTACGATCATTGATGTCATGATGTCATTAAGCAAATATGAAATGTACACGCTCTCAGCTGTCAAGATCAGCCACAAACCCATTGCATACGTTCAGCATTAGTACCCAGATTAATATGTGATATGTGTGTTTTAATAAGTATTTTTTATAATTCTGTGTATCATTCGTGTCTCGGGTGTCGCGACAAGACGACACCGATAAAGACAAACATTTACAACTCTAGATCTGTGTTGTGTTGTGTTGCAGACAAAATTTCACCTTTGCAAAGGTCAAAATTTCGCCTGTTCGTCCAATTTTTCCCTTCATACAAAGAACTCGCACAATAATGATAATAGTAGTTAGTAGTATCAGTAGTAGTAGTGTCAGCAATATTTTCATTGGCCCATGTTCGTACATATTAGAATCAAAATGTTTTACAAATTCATCACGTACTAGTACTTGCTAATAGCCTAGTTATCGCTACCGCACCAGACGTCTAGAAAGCCAGGCATGAATATACAATTGTGTTTGTTCCTTCACCCATTCATTCATCCTCATCGTCTTTTTAACCGAATACGTAGGAAAAAGACGTAAATATTTTATAAATATGTAAGTAGACACTAGGCTTATACTGAAGAACTAACAGCAAAGGATTATGAATATGAAAATGGAACTAGTATAATCTTTAATACATATAATCTGTTCCAATATTGAGCCTGATGGTTTCATATTTCCATGTAATTTTTGTATCTTTCATGGAATTCCCTTTTTAGTTTAAATTCGGTCCGAATTTCCCTGCAAAAATGAAATTTTCCTTCATGTGGCAACACTGCTGTAGATGAGACTGTGCCAAGTTTCGTTTCGTCTCGGTGTCATCTCTAGATCTGTACAGGGCGATGGTATAGTCGTCGTCTTGCAATGAGGGAGTCTCGTGTTCGACACCCGGTGGAGACACATGTTGGTTCGACACCCGGTGGAGACACACGTTGGTTCGACACCCGTTGGAGACACATGTTGGTTCGGATCCTCCTCGAACTGTAGTTCCAGTCCCAATTAACCTCTTTGTGCACAAAGTGGACTTAAAAACAAAAAATCAAAACTCTAGATTTGAACCTTAGAAATACCGACACTCAAAATTCTATTTCAGTGCACTGGTAGGTAAGAAGAGTTAAAAATTCAGTCCTCAGGTGATGACTATAGTGAAGTTTCATCGCCCTACATTCTGAGCTAGTGTCCAGCCCGTTATCTTCTTTCAATCAGCCCCACCACACAGTATAGTGGTTAGCGACACACCGCCAAACAATATGTTCGAATTCTGAGCGTGCGAGTTGGATTCGCTTACGATGGTAGTGTTGTTAGTATTTATTTATCCTTTTCATCAGTTTAATTAACCTAAGAAACATAGAAAAGTCAAGAAAATTAATTAAAATATCGAACATTACACGTTATTGTTTACCTTTATTGATAGATTAGTTTATCTCTTGTAAGACATTACATTTTAATATGATTCTTTTGTGTAGACAAAAATGATTGCCTGTTACATGATACTGGATGATGTCCTGGGAAGTAGCGTACGTTTATAAATAAGCACAATAAACACCTCTTAAACAAGTAAACAAATACATTATCTTGAACTTCGAATAATCGAATTTTTCATTCGAAGTAATTTTTTCCCCTCTATAGATATTTAGCACCATTGTTTTCATTTGTGATGAGATTAGGTCAACACCAATTTAACGAAATACATGTTCGTAATTTATTTCTTATTCATATATATACCTTTATATATATATAATTTAACAACTCTAACATCAAATAGATATTCGTTAGTAAGCACCACTGGCATACGCCGTGGGGCTGATGGGGCTACACCTTCTCCCGAATTTTTTAGAAAATAGAGTTCAAATGGCAGTTGTGAAGAACTCGTGAAAATCAGAGTGGTAAATGCACCTCCCCTTCTTAATATAACCCCCGATTATCATTTTTGCCTTTGAACCACTTTTAAAACTAAGGTTGGAAATGGTAATTATGAACTGTTTTGTAGTGTATCCCATCCCCCTCCTAGAACGCAGCTACATAATATCCAATTCCAATTCCCTACCCCCAGTAAAAATCCTGCCTACGCCATTGGTGTGCACTTTAATCTGTTGGAAAAAATTACATCTGGAGTTATGAATTCTGGAACTTACGTACAGTCACCGGCAATAAGAAGAGGACGCCTAGATCCTGAAATAATCTCTTCCCTGCAAGGCGCTATGTGTGTTGCCTAAATCTGCGGTTGTTGTAGAAGTTACCATTGAAAATTTGCTATTGAAATCCACTTATCGCCCTAGAGTTGGGCAACAAAGTTGCAGGGAAGCGAGCATTTGTGCATTTTTATTGATGGTGACTGTACGTGTATCGATGTTGCTTTTTGGTGTATAACAATTATTTTATTACCAAAAAAGTGCTCTTTAAAATAAATCACTTGGTGTAATTGTGTGAGAAAGAGTCCAGGGGAAATTATATACCTATGTCTCAATTATGATAAAATTAACTATTATGTGAAACTGTGAAACAAAATAGATTGGACGGTGTTTTGAAACTTTTTGCATGCATTTTTCATTTCTTAGAAAGAAAGTAAATTAAAAATGTCTGGGACAAGGTGCTTCTTCCTGTGAAGCTTGAATTCAGTAGAAATAGCATAATTTCTTCATATTCTCACAACCATTAGATTGAAAATTTATTGTCAAGTGTTAAATACATTGATGCATTGTAGACGATATTTGGTAGAAAATTGAGTTGTTTGTAAATGTGTGAGTATATTGATACGAAGATATTCATAAGCAGGCTCCAACGAGGTCCGCGTGGGAGCATCCGTCGACACAGCATCTGTGGAAGAGTTGGGCAGCGTTTGTAGGGGGATTTGTTTTTTTGACTTGTTTCAATTTCTGCTCCATTTCGAGAAATGGCCGCAAGGGATCCCACACAGGAAATACTTTCACTAGAAAAAAGGAAAAAAAAACTAATTACATTTCCAAATATGGAAACAACAATGTGAACTAAAATCAAATGGAGAGTGGCCAGCAATAACAGCAAAGATGTTACATTAATAACCGAATAATGATTCAAATTCTAGGTCATGGCTGTTTTATTTGTCATACTGACGTGAGCAAAGTAAAGTGATAAATACGAAACAGAAAAATGGTTAATTGTCTCAACGCAAGTGCGAAAGGTGCGGATTTCGATCCTCGGTAGGTAACCCCAAAGTCTTGATATTGAGTCAACATCAATGCATAATATATAGCGTTAAAGTTATATATCACCAGGGATAAGTACACACGCGGGATTTACGAAAAGGTCCTACTTAAACTTATACTGAATATTAATATTAAAAATATGTCTTCCAAGAAATGGTCTAAAGATAATATTGGATAAGCATAGTTTACACCGTAGCTACACCACATGCCATCATTTTCCTAAGTAGATTAAGTCTAATTTAACATGTACTTACTTTTTACTCAAGCTTTCGTCACATTATATGGCTTCATCTTACTTTACCCTCAGCTCCAACTTACCTTACCTTTCCCATGTTTTAACTTGACTATTCTTGTCTTATCTCCTGATGAAGCTACATGATGTGGTGAAAGCTTGTGTGAAAAGTAAGTACATGTTAAATTGGACTTAATATACTTAGGAAACATAATGTATCAAGTGAACTAAGATAAACATATTTAGTTTTAAATCCTATGTATTTGGAGTCCCTCTAAACATTCAAAATTGCACGGATTACGAAAAGATCCCATCAAACATTCGACTTCACAGGGTTTATATTGAATTTACATTCCTATAATTTTTTAACGGACATTGAGAGAGTGCAACATGTCGCTTTCTACATTTTTGACAACGCCGCATTCGATGGAACCGATTAAAACTTAAACTGCCCTATTAATATATATTTTTTTCACTATAAATGAACATGGACGAAAGTAATGTATTAGGTGGACCAAGATAAGCATATTTAGTATCAAATCCTATGCATTTGAGCTCCCTCTAAGCAGCCAGAATAGTGGCGGACATATGGTTGTCAACGGCCGTCATGGGCATCCAATGTATCGTGTTGTCTACAGTTGCGCGTTCGTAGAATCAGTTATAATGCCATAACATTCATATTTAACTTTAAAATGAATACTTTGAAAATATTTCCATCCCCCCAAATATTAATCATGTGGACTGAGATAAGAATAACTAAAATAAAATCCTATGTATTTTGAGAGCTCCGTGATCAAGAAAGCTGACAAAATGGCAAGAACGCAAGACACAGCTAATTTGAGATATTCAATATGGCCGACAAATATGACTGTTAATATTTACACAACGAATTGCCTTTTCAGTTTACATAGGCAAGTTTATTGCAAACCCTATGCTTCAGGTGGATAATATAAAATAGTGTATCACTATTTTGGAACATAGAGGACATAAAGAGCTGAATGGAGGATAAAATTGCATTTGAAAAGACATTTAGCTTTCTTTTTGTAGGAAGTTTAATTGACCAGGGTGAGGAAAGAAAGGTAATATGCCCTAGATCAAAGTTGTAGTATATATCTAATCTAGATAGGTTTTTACCTATTTCATTTATATCAACTTTAGGCCCTGCGGAACTGCATGCAGCCTTGACGGCCTCTCGGAATTCTCTCGCCGTACAGGTCTTCGTTAGAGATATGCTTGGTTTCAGGAGCGCCACACATAACACCAGTAGAACAAGTTTCTTCTGAAACAAGGAAACAGAAGAAAAAAATTGAGACAGCAATTTATAAAATTAATATTATATGTACTAACACATTTTTTCAAAATTCTAGAACATATAGACTAGCTATTAGTTCTGAATATTAGTGGCAATGGTTCTACATAAGCAAGCTTAATTAATTGGACATTATGCATTATCGAGCCCTAGTGCTCTAAACTATACTTATTCTAACACTATATTTCGAGAGAGTTCAAAGTTTAAAGCACTAGACAATAGATAATGCCCAATCAACATTGCATGCTATCATATAGCAATGCTGATTAACCGTTAGAAGATCATATGCAGAGGCTTCATGGGTGCGCAGATATTGAAAGATACATTTTTATCTTTTGTTTTACCTCAGTCTTTCTTGGTTAATGTCGGGAGGGTACATTCAACGTAACCTTCGTCTAATTCCTTCTATCCTGCATCCTGCTTTAGTCTGCACCGTCATAGTTAACTCAAGAGTGCGAAAATGTGGATGTCAGTGTAGGAACCGAGCACTTCGATGTTTCTCGAAATTTTGAGGGAGCGGCCTTTCCACCCCTTGCAGGTCATCAACAGGCAGGGTTGGGTATCGCCGTCGCGTCAAAACAATGCTTCCAGCTCGAGTAGTTTGTGACCAGATTGAAGAATGACCGCTTGTGCGGCGGTAAACCGCATATGTGCAAACAGTTACAAGTGGTCCCGAATCAGAGCGCAATACACGCTAAAATAAGTACGTATAATGCTGGCGTGATGCCTATGTAGATTATCATATCTCAGGGCAAGTAGTATTATTCGCAGCAAATAACTATTCTACTATACTATTGAGACAACCTAAAACACGCAACGTGTTAAAAGTAATTATCTTCACAAACTGTACGATTTCGAATCGCCCATTATCTTTCTCGATTTCGTGAAGACCGATTTTGAGAATCCTCCTTAGCAAACGATGCCTCCGCGATGGCGCAGTGGTAGCGTCGTTGCCTTGTAAATAAGGGGTCCTGGGTTCGATACCCGGTGGAGGCACATAGCGGTTCGGATCCCACTTTAAACAGTAGATCTAGTCCCGATTAGCCTTACTGTGCATAAAGTAGATTTAACTGTCTCAACTCCTTAACAAACCTTTCAAAGGATCAAAGCTTTTAAACAAGTAAACATCTAAGGAATAATTATATTCTCCTTGTGGTAAGGAGTCGTTGTCATCTAACAAATTTTATTGGTTTATTATATTGGTATTATTGAAAATATTGTGCCATACTAAACCTAACAACTTAACAAAGGCACATTGATTTCTTAATGAGGCACTTTTCTTGTGTTTCAGAGCAGGTTCAGTTTTGGAAGTATTACAATGCTTTACGGAGTCCGTTCGAAGAATTTTAAGAATATTGATGTTTTATCAGAGGGACCACCCCAGAATAAATATCTGTGGATGTTTTACAGGTTTCATCGCATTTAAGATGGTTATTTTCCGGTGCAACATGTCTGTTGCCACTCAGGCTGAAGAGCCTAATGACGCTGACAAAGTTCCGATTCATACGTGGCAGGAACGAACTCTGATTGGCACCATGTTGAAGCCCCAAGACCGACAGAACTCGAAGTGCTCGGATCCTATTGACATAAACTTTATTTTTAGACAACAACAATGCAGAAAGCATGATTTTGTTTAGTTTACATATTGCCACTTATTTGTGTTATTACGTTAACAGAGACGGGAAGGGTGGAGGATGATGGAAGAAAAGGACAAGAAAGTGATATGAAAAAGTCAGTGTTGTGTGTACTGTACAAGGTGCCTTCCCAGTATTTGCCTACGGTAGAGACACTTGCGAAAAACTCAGTCAGGTCGGCTAAATTTATTTAGTAGGAAATGCTGTTATTTCTTTGTAGTTTTGAGCACACCATCTCTAAAAATGTCCTTGACATACACGTGTATATAACTACTCGTAACTAAGCAATGTTATAGGCTTGAGTGTCCCACCCTCAAAAAATACCCTGACCTTCAGAAATATCACAGTTAAATTTCCATTTTTTATTTTCGAAATAACTTTTGAAGGCATATTTTTGAAACATGTATTTACATTTATATCACAAATGGAACCACTAACAAGTGCGAAGATAATCCCTATTAATGCAAACGTGTTATTGAAATGAGAGTACATACGTGTTAACGGCGTACCTTTGTAATCAACGAGTCCCGGGTACGATACCCGGTACAGGTACATAGTGGTTCATATCGCACTTTAAATTCTAGATCCAGTCCCGATTACCCTTTCTGTGCAAAAATCGGACTTAAGCACAAACTCAACAAATAAAAATATGAGAATACGGCAAACCTCACAATGTTTTAGTTCCAGAAGTGAACTGACCAATCCCACAGGCCACAGTTTTTTCAAACTTTCATTTCTTCATCTGCACGAAGGATTTCCCAGTAATTTTACCACTCTCATATTATAGCTAGGCATCTCAACAATTTCCCAAGGAATTCAGAGGTCGCTAACATCAAATAGCTTAGGCAGCAAACGAGACACCTTTCTCACGAAGGAAAAAAAAAAACAAAAAAAAAACTGCAGCCACTCAGATGTGTGAGAGAAGAAATGCTGTCGTTACGTCTTTTACTGTTCCTTCAAATCCAAATCCATTGAAATGAAACATTTTTTCATTCAGGATGGATCACCAAATGAGTAAATATTCAATTGATGGCTGCTTGAAATTTTTTTCGTGTCTCTCTACCGAGTAACGTAATGGTGGAGGGTTGATAGTTTAGTTTATCAGTTTCTCTTTGCCAGTATCACCAGAAAGTGGAAACCAAATATTCCTTAGTGCTGTAGGAAAGTGTTGATCTTCATTTTCAGATGGGGCATGGTTTCCAAGAAGACGAACGTCAGAAATTGAACCGTGGTTTTTGTTTCACCCAGTTTTTTCAGCATCAAACCTGTATAATCCCACAAATATTTTATCCATTTTCTCCGTTCTGTTTCGCATTGTAACACGAATTATCCGAATTATTTCACTATTTATAACAAAACAACCAGTAGTACCGACTAGACATGTTGACAAACTATACAATGTGCGTCAGGGGTGCCCACGAGGGGGACTACGGCGCAGACTCCGCCATCGAGATTTTTTGGGGGCGTCTGTTCCCTTTCAAATAACATTCAATTCAACATTTTTATACATTTCTAAAATATATATAAAAATGTTACACCTTAAATGCACCATATTTAATCCATTAGATGAAGAAAAGAAAGTACTTAGGGGCAGGGGTACTCACAGGTGAGTTTGTGGACGCCCGTTGCGTACAGCCAATTGGGAGGGGGGGGGGGTTATGATGAAAATTTGACGTGAACAATATAGCATTGGACACAAGTTACCATTGCTGCTTTATAATAGCAATTTCTGGACTTCCAAGGGAATTGTAAAGGATAATAAGGGGATATCCAACTCTTACCTATTGACACGTAGATTCTGGGGGGATTGAGACTTAAACGTTTGGGGGGGGGCAATATACATTTCTTGAATATCAGTGTTAAGTCTTAGATTACAGAGGGTATTTTAGTTAGGGGGGATTGAGCGTCAAATTGAGGGGGTATCCAATTTTTGTATATTACTATTGTCTAGACTCTAAACTGTTGCGAAAATTCTGGTGACTGAGAATTATTTGTTTTGGAGAAGGCAACATCCACTCTTCAACATAAACAATAAGTCTAAATTGGCACGGAAATTTTGGTGAGTATTAAATTTAAGGGGGGGAGCTAAAGTGTTAATTAAATCTTAGATTGTCGATGGATTTCTGTAGTGGGGGAAAGTTCGAATATTATAATTACGGGATTATATTTAGCGGTATGGTTTCCACACGTTTTTGGCGCCGAACGTGCGAAAGGAGGAGCTAGGGAAGAGTAAATATCGCAGGGTTATAAGAAAGTATTGACATCCCATTGAATTAATTTTCTTGAAAGACTTCAAAGAAATGGATACAAAAATTTTCTTTCTCGGTTCGCTCGCAATATTGTATTACGATAATGCGTGTTTCGAATTTAGTAAAGTTTTATACTATATATATATATATATATATATATATATATATATATATATATATATATATATATATATATACTATATATAACTAACTAACTAACTCTCTAGCCTTCTTAAACCCGAAGGTTCATGGCTGCAGCAACACAGGCCTTCCATCTGTCCCTATCTTGAGCAAGATCTATATACTCTTTTCCATCCCTACCGATTTCCCTTAGGTCCATCTCGACGTTGTCCCTCCATCTTCGTCTTGGCCTTCCTACTGGTCTCTTACCATCAGGTTTCCCAACAAGAATCCTGAAAACTCCTCTTTCCTCTCCCATTCGTGCCACATGGCCTGCCCACCTAAGTCTTCTTGATTTAATTATTCTAATAATGTCTGGACATGAATACAAATTATGTAGTTCTAAATTATGTAACCTTCTCCACTCACCTGTCTCCTCATCCCTTTTAGGTCCAAATATTTTCCTAAGGATCCTATTTTCAAATACTCTCAATTTATGTTCCTCTTTCAATGTAAGGGACCAAGTTTCACACCCATATAATACTACAGGCAAAATTACGGTTTTGTATATTTTAACTTTTAGATTCTTAGATATTAAACGAGAAGACAAAAGTTTATGAAGAGAGAAGTAACATGCATTTCCTGAATTAAGCCTACTTTTTATTTCCTCTTTAATATAATTTTCATTTGTTAATATTACTCCTAAGTATTTGAATTTGGAAACTGTTTCAAACGAGTTGTTATCAATAATTAGATTTTGATTATTACCTAACACTTGGTTTCGGCCTGTAAGCATATATTTAGTTTTCTCTTTGTTAACTTCCAAACCTATCTCTTTAGCAGTTTTGAAAAATATTTTAGCATTATTCTTAATTGTATTCACATCATCCCCCAGTAAGTCTACATCATCTGCATATGCTAACAACTGAGTCACACCATTTAATTTTAGTCCTTCTTTAGTTTCTTTTACCTTCCTTACAGCATATTCTAAGGCAAAATTAAAGAGCAATGGAGATAATGCATCTCCTTGTTTTAACCCATCATGAATTGTAAATTTGTCAGACATATTAATACCCACACGAATTTTACTTTCTGTTTCACTGGTGCATATTTTTATCATACTAACAAGCTTCTTAGGTATTCCAAACTCTACTAATATATTATATAATTTATCTCTTTTGACCGAATCATATGCTTTTTTGAAATCAATGAATAGCTGATGGACATTTTGATTATATTCCCACTTTTTTTCAAGTGTCTGTCTGATGTGAAAAATTTGATCTGTAGTTGATCTGTTGCGTTTAAATCCACATTGATAATCACCTATAATTTCATTAGCATATGGGGTTAGTCTTGTTAAAAGAATGTTAGATAATATTTTATATGTTGTTGAGAGTAGAGAAATTCCACGGTAATTATTGCAGTTCATTTTATCACCTTTTTTAAACACAGGAACAATTATGGATTCTTTCCACTGTTGAGGGATTTCTTCTTTATTCCATATTACTGCAATACAAGACATGAACTACTTTCTCGGTGTTGATTCATAACATCACTTCTTACAATATATTGCTTATAATGTTAGTATTCTGCTCAATTTAAAGCAGGTGCATCATTTGGATGATGCACTTCTATTTGTCGTATTATTGTAGTATTAATTTCCTTTATGCTGTAATAATTGTACTAAGTGTACTACATATTGTACAGTAACACCTTGCACGTTACCCGATAAAACAGAAAAAAAATAATATCAAATTTCTTCGCATTTCTAACACCTTGTCGCAGGACAATTTTACTATAACAAGTGGCATTTGCACTGAAGATAGAATACACGTAATTATTGCTATGAATTACTAAAATAATTATATTTATCCCAAGCAGAGGGAGCGAATTCTTTGAAGGAGGAACCGTATTAAATTCTCGCAATTAGCTTGGGAAGGAATTAATAGCCAAGGTTCTGTAATGTCCCATGAAACAATAATTGAATCGGTCACACGGCTGCAGCATGTCATTTGGTTTGCCCAGGTTGAATTTTCTATCTTAAGTTGTGTAACAATTTCTGCTAAATACTCAAATTGTGTGTTATATAAATCTCATAAATCTATTCTCCATTCGCACTGTTTAAAGGCATATTTATATAATTTTACTTATTACCCATAACCAATCAATGTGCCAGCTTTCCATAATTTCGAATACTGAACTATTAAAAATATATGGACATTTTAACATGGTATTGTATTCAAACAAACAAGAATTAAAACTATCGGGGGGGGGGGGATATGATGAACGATTTTGGGGAGGTAATGAATCCACGGTCTTGGGGTGATATTCGATTATAGGTTTTTAAAAGTAGGTTGCGTTCCAGTTTGGGGGATTCATGATTGTCAAGTTTGCTTGTTTTGTGTAGTGGGAGTGACATTCTTGCACAAATTCCAAATGATGAAATAATAGATAAATGATAAATTTGCAAGGTCCAGTATTCAGAAACAAAAACTTCCTTTAATATCTTCATACTAAAGTTTGTTTTAGCATATATTTGTCTTGTAAATAAACATTAATTTGAAAACGATACAAGCGTTCTACTTCTGATATTCTTTTTCAATGAGTAATCAAAAAACAGAGCAAAAAGAGTAACATGGCTTACCATTCACGTGATTGTCTGAGAACTTAAGATTTCTTATTTCGTCATAAAAATGTACTGTGTAAGCTGTGGTTCAATAAATAGGCTACTATTAATTATTTTCTTTCTATAAAATATTAAGTTTTCTTAGTGGAAAACAATTGTACATTTTGTTCATATACATGTTACAATAAATGAGAATAAGAAATAAATAGTAAAAGTCAATACGTGTCTTTACTTAAATTCATATAATTATCTATTGTATTTCCAAATATGCAGTGTATTTGCTCTTAACAGAACTCGAACATTGTTATTTCATATAAATTTAAGCAGATTATAAATGATAATTCATCTTATGACGTTAAATATGTTAAGAGTTATCTTTATATCCATACCATGTAGTTTGATGTGGCAATTCATCTCTTATCCCCTGATTAATGGTAAACCTTGCTCATACTAGACGCAAAACAGATCATCGAGTTTCCACTTTGCACTACAGAGTATTTGATGCGATAGTGACATGTTAGATGTAGAAAAGGAATAACTCAAGTGAAGTGTTCATTAAAGCTAAAAATATATATATCCGGAAACACTGTCCTAATTAAATACTTTACGTGGATTATGACATGAACATGGGTGAGGGGTGCTTCATTTTCTTTTGGGTGGATGTTACATTGGCTTTTGGGATCTGGCGGACACAGAACCTAAAAGGACCTTATATTTCATTTTACAGATTTTGATAAATAATTTCCACGGTTGAAATGAAATAAAGTAACTATTATGGCATTTTGCGACGCTCCATAGGGCGGTAGTTTTGGAGGAGCAGGAGGGACTACAATGGAAACTGAACGGTGAAAGCAAATAAAGATAAGAGGTGACAAAAATAGGAGACGACGAAAGATAGGAGGCGGTGAGTGATAACCTTATTTTGCTTTTCAGATGTTTACACAGTTGGGACAAATTTTAAAAATATATTAGGGTATTTTTCATCACGCATGGCAAAGCAGTGACAACAACGGTGAGCTGTGGGGGATGGGAATGATGGGCTAACAACCATCCCAGTCTTGACTCTTTCCCCCCACCAGTAAATAATAATAGACAAATACATACTATTTGTTCTCAAATGGGCATTTTGTATAGTATTTCGGTCTATATTAAATATGACTCTCATTCCAGATTATTCCCACCATTACTTCAGCCTCCTCACTTTTTCATTTTTTCATATGATTTCACTGTGGAAAGATCGTAGGTGGGAGGGCAGCAGGTGGCATGTGCCCTGGACGCTGAAACTTGGTGGCGAAAATTATTTACGTGAACTACAACTACCAATCTTAGTAGCTTGCAAGGGCGGGTTAAATGGGAGGATCTTGTAGGGGACTCAGGAGACTATCGAATTCTCAAGTGCCTTATTTTCTTTTCTTAGTTATTGATAAATTTGCATAAATGCATTTTGGTATTTTATGGCACTTGCTAAGGCCGCAGTAGATTGGAGAGAGGGGCCAGTGAACATTTTCATTTTCTTCTTGTGGGAATTTTTCATATGTTGCACCCACCAGTCATTTGCATATTTCCTATGTGGTTGGAGCGAGACATTACTATCGATCTACAGAGGGGGTTAAAGTGTTACGGGGGTGACAACCCTAACTTGAGGATCTTGGGGGTGCGGGGTGTGCGATTGTCTTCCTTCGAAATGCCTTATTTCATATTTTCAGTTATTAATACATAATTTGCGTAATTCATATACTGTGTGTGTCCTATAAATATCGGTATCGGAATCGAAAAGTATCGGTTGAAATTCATCTAACGATACCAGCCGATACTTTTTCGTCATGTTGGTCTTTCATGGGGTCCACAAAAATGCTGCGGGATAATTTCGCGAAATCTGGAAATTATGCAAGATTCAAACAAACTTTATTTTTCTTCTGTGCCAATTTTCCACGAAAAACTGTATTTTGTGATTACATAACATCTATTTTCATATCCTTAATTTAATTCTTGAATATTCTAAAATAAATTTCTTGGTAAATTGATGCATGCAATTGGAGAAGAATATTTACACACTAATATTGATTAATATTTTGAACAAACTTTAAATACCGTAAAACCTAGTTAATCCGAATAACGATATGCCGGACATCGCTTAATCCGGACAGGCAAAATGCAAAAGGCAAAGAAAAAGAAAAAAAAGAAAATGAAAGCAGAATTCAAGGTTTTAAATGTGGCTATAGATAAGTCAAAAAGAGAACTTCCCAAATAAAAGGCAGTCAACCACTGATGAAATTCTCTTTCCCGCAGACTTTGTAATGTACTGTATAGTGTATTTAGTATTTAAGCCTATGCCCTTTAAATACACCATAATAAACGTGTTTTGTTGCTATAAACGGAGTTTTAATGCACTTTCTACTGTTCTTTTAGGTTATTTCAATTAATGCGGACTTTCGTTAAACCGGTCAACTTATCCCCCCATTAGTCCGGATTAATGAGGTTTTACTGTATTACAACTTTCAAATATCGGTATCGGTTGGAATCGGTAAGAGTAGCGGCATCGGTATCGGTATTGGTTCATAGTGCTATCTGTTGCTTGAGTTTGTGTTTAATCAAATAATAAAGCCCACTTTGTGCACAGACAGGCTAATCGGGACTGAACCTACAGTTTAAAGCGATCCGAACCACTATGTGCCTCCACGGATTGAATTATTATATAGAAATACTGATGATTACAAAACTAACACAGAGCGTTGCAAGAACATATAACTTCAAACTGAAACAGTGTTTTGGAGGGAAATGCTCCAAGCACTAAATAATTTTCAAACAGGGAAGAGAGAAGAAACAGCATCCAGAGGGGACAATTCGCTCCGTTTTCCTACAAATACCATTCGGTTTTAACTTTGGCTCAAGCTTTAGTTCAGTATGATTTTAAACGAACTTCTCTGCATTCGCTCCGAAATTTTCCTATGATGTAGTGTTTCGAATCTGTTTTGTTTACAGGAGAGTAAGATATCATCATCACTCGGTCACAAAGTTGTGATTCTGTCAATAGATATCATAATATACATACACAGTTTGAAAGCCCTATACATGTCACTTATAGCGACATTTGAAAAATAGTTTGAATCCTGAGGATTTGAAGTGAAAGCATTTTGTATGGGGGAACTCACTTTTTGTTCGTTGCTTTGTAAACAACGGGTCACGGCTTCGATACAAGGTGGAGAAATATATGGGTTAGTTTTACGGATCATACTTTCAACTGTAGGTTCAGTCCCGATTAGTCTATCTGTACATAAAGTGTACTTAAATGAAAAATTCTAACTCAAGTCACGTCTGTTGAACTTAAATATCAAATTTATTTTGCTTTATGAGAAATGTATTTCTGGTAATATAATTTGAAGTAACATAGGTACTGTTTTGTGGTTCACGAAATTTAATATGAGTGGTGTGTGCACAATAAACGTGGCAGCATTTTATGACAGGACCGTTGATAGGTGGGTGTGAGAGGGAGGTGGGTGTTGGACGCCAAAACTTGGGGAGGGGACGTCATATAGACATCCGCCCCCTCCGAGTGAACGTCTTTTATCCGCCACTGACCTCGTAACGTGAGTTGATGAAAGTGATGTAGGGACACTTACTTTTTTTTTTGCCCATTCAAACAAATGTTTACTTGCCAGAATATAAATATAAACTAATAAATGGTCTCGTTATGGAAATATAGATAAATATGTACTAACGTGTGATTATGTACCAATATCGCAATGTTTTCTTTTAGAAACGCCTATCATTAATATTGCATCAACATCATTTCCACTATATAAATATAGTGAGCTGGAACATGAAGATTGTATGCTATGTGTGCACGCGCTTGCGGATGGTGAGTCAACCTGTCCACTCCCCACCCTACCAAATACTAAAAACTAGATAAATAAATGCTCTTTAAACCCATGTGCAGATTTTTGTGTGATGTGTTTTGGGATATATATTAATTGTGACTGCCCCCCTCCAGAAAATACTTCACTCCTTTATCTGATTCCCCACTATTTTATTTCTGGGTCCGTTGCTGGACGCGTTGCTTGAATATATTCGATGCAAAGTTCAACTTCATTGTGGAGTTATGGAAAGAAGCAGAACATTTACATTTTTATCAACACCATTGCAGTGTTCTCTTTCTAACACAACTCGCTGACCCGTTTCCTCATCGTGTCGCCTCGGCCTGTTGGTCGCGCATGCGTAGTGAATACTTTTTTCTTATTTTTTAAACAGACTGAAAGGGACCTTGTCGCTTGTCACTTCGGTGTGAAACTCCCGTGTCGCGCGTCACTCCGGTCTGAAAGCTGCCGCTCGTCACAAATATTGAGCAGTGCTTGGAGCGAGCAGCGCCATCTTGAGGGAAATGTGCCTGCCTTCAACCTTACGGACATCTACTGCTAGATGAGTCAAGCTAGGAACCAGTGTGCAATCACAGCCCAGAACGGTTATTTTGACAAAATCCTGTTTCCCTAATGGCTGCTTTGGGGAGGGGGAATTTTAACGTTGTCGGCTCTTCCCGAAGATTGGCAATTTGACCGCGAGTTCCTTGGCAGGTAAACGCGGCAACAGAGGGTCATTGCCATAAAGGCGGCCTCCACGCCGGTAGATACCGCGATTTCACTTCTAATATTACATTCCGATGATGATGATGATGATAATAATAATAAATAATAAAGCCATTGCTGTACCCGAGTGTGTTTAGTGGTTCACTCAAGGTCTTCCTACAGAGCTTCGAGACCCTACCTGAACAGAGATATTTCTTTCTTTTGGAGTGTCCCATCACCAGTTCATCTAATCACCATTCCGTCCTCTGTTGCAATTACACAAAAGTAACAAAAATGCAAATTAAAACATTAAAAATACAAAAATAATAATACAGTACTCACCATTGCATAAATAGAAATCGTATTTGCATATTCCTAGTTCAAACTCCTGGCCATAAAAACCACAAAATACACTCAAACTCCAAACTGCACATTGATTGGTTCCATTCCGTGTCTCTTTTTTATCTTGCAAGATTCACACTTATGCAACACTGGCGAACCAACCCCCTCGGGAAATTTGAAGAGAGGCTTGTATCTGCCACGGAGTGCTGAGGAGCACTGCTTTTTAAACTTCCGTCCTACCACACTCTCCATGTTGCATTGCCATGTGGAAGTTCATTCACTCCTCACCATGACTAGAACTATTACAAGCATTCGTCCTTCCGGAGTTGCATTTCGTTGAGGTAAGCATATTTTGTTATATGTTTTCTGTTTTGTGCTAGATTTGCTCCATTCGGTAGTCTGTTCTTTCAACAGCAGTGGATCTGAAGAATTCATAACACCAGTCAAGTAGGTCGGATTCACCTGCCCGGTTTCACAATTGGCATACCAGGACAAGTCGCTTTCCTAACTATAATTGCAACAATATTTTCTTTTTGCAATTATATTTAAATTGAAATTCATAAACTTTGGAGCCAAATATAACAGCTACACTAACAGGGACAGTTTTCACTGGCGTATGGAGGATTTTTTTTTCGGGAGGGTCTGGAATTGCTTTACTTGGAGGGAGTGAAATACTCGACAAGATATTTCATAATTTTAAAACATTTCACTGTCAAAAATGGCAATCAGCGTCATTTTACGGGGGGTTTTCACTTGCCACTTTGTTTTTTCCTTGAGTTCTTCACCGCATTTATTCGGAAATGTTGATTTTTCTCAAAATTTCGGAGAGGGCTGTAGCCCCATCAACCTCACTGTGCGTACGCCAGTGACAGTTTTGTATGGAGGGTCACTGCACTAGTTCAGTCACTGTACTACTTCAGTCACTGTGCAAATTAACGAGTGGGATGCCGGAGCCCCCCCCCCCACACACACACACAATTATCACCGACAAAATAAAAAAAAATAGTTTATCCCTGCCAGGCATGTTTTTATCCCCCTCATATAAAGGAAATTGAAAGCATATAGTACACTATTTCGTAACTGTGTTACAAACACAATTCACAAATCATTCGTGTCCATTAACGATCCCAGTCATCAAAGATTTCCCTGCCAAAAAGTATGCAGCCTTGTGGATTAAAGAAGGACATACTTCTGCAACTGACCAACCTTACCGAGCCGAGGCAACAGCAGGCTGTTTTCCACTTACGTTTTCGTGGCATATTCTGATATTTTAAACGTATTAATTAAAGTGTTCACAAGAAAGTTTTACGTGGGTTAGATGAACATTGTGTTTTGAACTTGGCAACAGAAATTTGGACAAGTTGGACAGCATGATGAAATTGATGAAGGGACACTTACGAAGAACAGCAAATATGTAAGAAACTACGTAAGTTACGTCTTAAAGTCACTAGACCAAATTCTTAGACAATGATTTCCTCCATGGAATGGTTTTTGTTTCGTGCCTTTAGAGTCAAGGATTAAGAAGATGTGTAGTTTAATACAGAGTCATGTGATTCTCTGTATTTTACGTGTTCCATTAATTCTTATGATATTGATGAGAACGTAATACTGCGGTGTTCGTTCACTTGCGTTTGTTACATGTTGTTTTTGTTGTTTAAAAATGTATGCACAAAGAAGTGGCGATTACTTATCTAAACTGGTGTGGGGGGACTAACATGAACAGTTTACCTACTGCAATAAGAGAGAATCGTATTGAAAATGGAATTCGAGCAGATGATTCTTGATTAAAATTCTTGAAGATTTAATACTTTGATTGTCTGTCTGCACAAGCATTCAATTGAATTGAATTATTGTTTTTAGCCCGTTTATGCACATATAGGCTACTCGGAACTGGACCTACTCCTTAAGGTAGGATCCAAACCACTGTGCAATGTGCCTCCATCGGGTACCGAACCGGGACCCCTTGATTACAGTGACATTTTGCTTGCACAAGCTTCGATTACTTTCATAAAATTGATCATTTGGCTCTGTGATTTTCAGATGAAAGTAAAGTCATACCACTAAAGCGTTTGTCTCATGGAACTGAGCAAATAGTCGAAGTTGTTAGCACAACGTGCTACGCCTTACGCCAGGGATCCCGGATTCAAATTTTGGTCTGGACATGGGTGTTCTTAGTGAATGTCCCTTCATCAATCCCATCATATCATCACTCATTCTCATCTTCGCTTCGCAATTAGCCAAACGTGGCAGAAAGGTGACTCTAAATAACAAAACTTTTAAATAGGTTTATATAATTTTCAATTCAGAAAACCATCTGTCTGCTTTTGCTAATGTGAAAGCGGCAGAAAGCAGGCACGTATCTACAAATATGTTTCGTGGGGGGTCCGAACCAAGTGTCTCAGGAAGAATAATAATAATAATAATAATAGTATAATAGTAGTAATAAGAATAATATTTAATTTAAAATTATTATATTAAATCTAATTAATACTAATTACACTACATAAATTGATATTATATTATTGTTACACGAATAGGTAAAAAGACTGTATAAGAATAGAGATATAACAGCGCATATTCATTACGTAGCTTACCTGTAGTTAAGATCGGAATAATTTACATAAAAACAAGTGACCTGGCAATGAAATTAATGTCAAATAGATTAATAATTGAATATTTATCGAATTACATGAAGGATGTTACATGTAGTAATATTTTATGTATATTATTTTGAGTAGTAGTGTACATAAATCGTCTTTGCAATGTCATTCAAAGCCGAGTGATCCCAATATAATCCTTGCCTTCTAAAAAGTTCAGAGGAAATTATTAACCATCGAATTTTAGTACTTGGTAAGTCGTTTTTGTTCTTCAAAGCCGTATGATTCTTATATAATCCTTGTCTTCCTATAAGTTCAGAGGAAATTATACAACAAAGACTAAACGAATATATTTTTCATTATTTAATTTTAGTATTTGGTAAGTCTATGGGGAGGGGGGACGGAGGACCGGACCCCTTGGACTCCCCCACTAAATACATTTTGGCAGCAAGGGACATGAAAGAGGCAGAGTATTCTTCAGGATAACGAAGCAAATGAACTATATCTTTAGTTTGGTCTGAGTTTTGGTTTAAAGTCCATGTTATACATATTAAGGATAACCGCGACTGGACCTACAGTTTAATGAGGGATCCTAACCACTTGTTCCTCCACCGGGTATCGAACACGGGACTCAATGAACTATGTTGTATCATAAGGAGATCAACATGCTTTTCACGTAATTCACGTCCATCATCTTGTACTTGAAAGAACTAGCTGATAATATTTGTGAATGAATAAAAGTAGTAATTATGAAATATTTGAGAGCTTTTCACCAACGTAGGTATGTAATATGCACTTATACAATACCAGCCCCACCGAAAAAAGATCCTGCGTACGCTTGCGGCTTGAGATGCAAATTGCTGCGTTCTTTCATGAATGTACACAGATTTACCAGCGAGCGTTTTAATATTAGCTTAATTGTGTTAAACCTTGCATAATTCACCCCACCTGTATTCCTTGCTTAGGATAGTGGGAAATCGTGGCATAATCTCTGAAGACGTACATCTATACGGAACACCAACTTTGGGTCTCTGCCCGTAACGGCCCAGTGGAACAAAAACGTAAGTCAGGAAAATTCATTACAGGCTTCAGCACATTCGGGACTCAAGTTACCCCGGGTGCCCCGGGACACTGCCCCCCTTTCCACAGCCTACTTTCGTATGTGGTATAAATAAGATTGATTGATTTAAATTTTTTGAGTGCGTCGGTACATCAGGCCATTTTGCACCCTTCAGTGAATGTGATGAAATCCCCTTATATAAAACCCTTACGTCAAGTTTAATCATTTAAACATAGTGGTGTGAATTTGTCCACTTGCTTTTAGGAGAAATAACTGTCGGTTGCCTCACTTTGCAACCACAAACTTCAACTGTGAATGTGATGTTGCAAGTAAATTAATTGGAAAAAGTCTTAACGTTTTTAGTTTCTTACTTACTTATCAATTTGTACACAATGATAAACATTGTGATTTACATGAAGAATATGTTTGAAAATATTTTAGAATTTTTCATCAATCGGAAGAGCCGTGATGGTCTACACCGCAGAACAGCTCGGTTCGATTTTCAAGGTCGGCGATTTAATGTGGTAATTTTCCCCGCCTTGTCCCCGCATAAACTTGCTCTGGGGCTCACCCAGCCTCAAATCAAATCAATACCTGGGAGGAAGGTAAATTCGGCTGGAGTGTGGTGCTGATCACATCACCTCCAAAATGACCTCGATCGAGAATGTGTGGGTGTACCCACAGATCTCCTAAATGTGCCTACGAAACATTGTCCTGTATGCAAGGGAATTTTATCTTATTATCAACCCATACCGGTGAGAGTTTTTCATAAGTAAAACTTTACGTGCTTTATGGGCTTGAGTAATGTCTATACCCTATCTCGGGTATCTCTGGAGCAAAGTTACAGTTAATGTTAGAGAAGGGTTGAAAGCGAATGGGCGGAGCGAATCAGTACGCGTTGATGTAAAATACTGGTAGCGGTAGTCTATTTTCCCCTCCATGCAATTCCGTTCACTCTCACGTGATTATTGGTCGAGACCTCTTTAGACTCTACTTGCGCAGAGATTTGGTTTCATTTCATTTCACAAACTATTGTCATGTCGTACATTTCTGGGTAGAAAGTAAACTTCAAAATATTTTCTCGAGTTTTGAAATATTTCCATGGGATAAAATGCAAACAACCACACCCCTCTCAAAAAAAATCATCTCCCGTAACCCATCATTTTAACAAAATATATACTAAACAAGTATTATCCGGAATAGAAATTTAAAATAAACATTCCTTTTGCCAAAATGTAATTTTCTATAATATCTTTCATTGAAATAAGTACCGGTAATTGTGTTATATTATCTGTCTCTAATTCCCATTATAAACATAACGTTCCAATCTGCTCCATATCATACTTCATATCAACAATTCCCTACGTAACTGAAAATGAAATCCCGCTATAGATACATTAACAAAACAAACAAACAAAATCCAAATTTTTGCAATTTGCTACAATCGCGAAACGTTAAATCACAAATACAATTGTCTTCAATTGGGCAACCAGTATACCTATCAAAGTATTTTTATTGTAGAATATTGAACGAACACAGAAATCGTGAAAAATTTACAACTATCTGTTGCATATACCGACCATGGTGATCTTCAACATCTGCAATCTATGACAATCTCATATTAAGAAAGCAACTCATTTTATTCATTGTGGCTTTCGAAGCCTATGTCAGTCAGCAATGATCGTCTATCTTTAACGTAATCCACATATCCATCACACAGGAATTAAATAAACACGTTCTAAATCTATTCCTCGAAACGTCGGGTACAGAGTACAGAAGTGATCTAGAACATTTCTGCACCTCGGACAAACCTACAAGCAATTCAATATATATTTTCACTGACAGTAGAAGAATTTCTACTTACCATTTCTGTAGACTTGATTACTACCTGTGGACAAGTAACTGCAGACTCCTATTTTCCCTTAGCTTTTATATTTAAAAAAATGCCCAATTCAAATTATAATTATTCAGTGCAAGAATATTCAGGCCTCTAATTTTTTCAACGTCTTAAAATTTCTTTAATAATTATAATGCATCGTAATAAATCTAGCGATACAGAAAATTTTGTCCATGCTTTACTATGAAGCTATAATATTCCGTAAAGCCAGATAGATATGCACCTTGTTTGGCATAGTTCGTATTACTATTTTTTCACTTATAAAATAATATTATATATTCTTTCTGTGACAAAAATATCACGGTCCAGAGTGAAGAACTTCATCTGTTTCTTATTATTATCATTTAAAACACAATAGTTTTATGATACTTTTTATTTGGACTTGGTCTTTTGAAATTATGGAACATAGAAGTGTTGCGCTGAAGACAGTTATATCAAAAATAATAAAATTCCTCGAGCGAGAAAAATAATATCAAATTTTTCATATTTTAATTTTTAAGCTTGTATTAAGAAGATAAGATTTGTTATTTGACCGTGAAACGATAACGAATTTTATGTGATTTCTTTTATTTTCTGTACTAGAAATGGATCTAACAGCGTTATCTGTCGTTATTTTTACGAAGACACGTGAGCGTCTTCTACTTGAGCTGAGGATGATACCCAATTTATTTATCGATAGACATTTCTTTGTCCGATTTACAAGGTCACGAAAACTTACAGTTCAGCACTTAGGAAAATACTTCCGGCAAAACCGTGGTCGTATATATAGTTCACGTAAGGGGGGTTAAACTTTTGGTATTATTAGGCTTGTTATATTTCATAAGTGAAAATTCGGGACACTTCTGACCTGAAGCTGGTTGGGGAGCGCGGGTTGTGGGGGGTGGGGGTGGGGAGGTGCAGGACCCGACAATATTGTGTGTATGTACATATCCATTCTCATATTCTTCACACTGCTTGCAGAAATACAAATCTTTTTTCTAAGTATATCATTGACATAGGTGTGTGCAGACTGTGTGATTAGCGGGGACAAGAGACTTGATGAAAGTTCAGTCAGGAAAGAAGAAACTAATTTTATCTCACTCTTTTAGTTTTATTGCATTGAGGGTATGTGCGTATCTAATAATATACTCGTGTATGCATATATATGTGTGTATATATATATATATATATATATATATATATATATATATATATATATATATATATACATATATGTGTGTGTGTGTGTGGGGGGGGGTGTATTTTGCAAATTATTTAAATACATTACATAATCAATTCATCCTCCCCATAACAAATCAAGAGCAAAAATTATATAAATTGTCTCTGAAATATAAGCGTACCTTTTTCTTCGAACCATTGTTCCTGCATTTAAGTAAAACTGTTTAGCAGCAACAGTCTGAAGTTCTTATTTATTATTTTTTCTCTCTCTCGTAATTAACAATGCAGTAGAGAAAAGAAGTAAATTGCGAGCGAAGTGCCCAAGAAAAAATTCTGATCCATAATTTAGCAAACTGAAAACACTATTGATTTAATAGGGCACAAAAAATCATAGACCGCCATAGCATTCTCTTTACTTTTTTTCATTTAGATTGTTTGGCGCCGAGAGCAAATTCTCGATAAAATTTTAAATCGGGGGGGCAATTTCCCCTCTGTGTCCCACTGCAGAATCTCTTGGCCGTCTGGAAGAAATAATGCAAGAAAGACGTAAAAACTAACAACTTGTTGAGTATTTTTTGTCCTGTAACTCTTAGATTCTGCTAGCCTTGCCTTCTTTTACTTAAATGTATGCCCTCCTTGCCCCCCCCAATTGATTTCTGCACAATGCACCCTTTACTCCGTAGCTGCATTCAACTTTCATCAGCTTGAATATACTTCATTTTCTTTGAGAATATTATAGAGTTTAATAACGTCAATAAGAATCCTCTACAGTAAATTTCTAGATAAAAGTTTAATATAGGAGGATGGACATCTGGAAGGGAGGCAAGGATGGCTACATTTCTTTTCCACTTAGAAAACAAATGTCAATCTAAAAGTATATATTTCACACGTATAATTTGATTTCAGTTACAGCAATTTACACAATTGAGGACTAAAAAGTGGTAAACGTTGTAAGTGCCAAAAGCGAAAGTGTTGGAAATTCGCATCGTTCAGCACATCAGCCCGTAAGAAAGTTCACACTAGTGACCTCTTTACACGCTATTTGAACTAGGCTACCAGCCACTTTTCACGTTTACCACATTATAAAGCATGACACATTTCACAGTTTAAAGTGGAAATCTGTGTTTGAATAATTTGGTACTTACATCGTTTACCAATTTTAGTCCCCAATTATTATAATGGGGATGCGGAATGCGATAATTTCAAATTCAAGTAGTGTTTTCTTGAGCGAGCAACACTATTATCGTAATAATATGACCCATGGAAAAGTACCTTGCTTGTCCCTGCGTGGAAAATATCTGGGGACGTGCATGATTTCGGGGGGGAAGGGGCACTTTTTTAATATCTCTTTTATAATACTGTAATGTTCACAATACCGAACAGTACACCTTTTGAGGTGTTCAACATTACATTGCACTGCATGAAATCTATTTGGTTAGAACAAGTGAAGATGTTTCAAACTCCCCACAGGATACACAGTGAAGAAACTGAAGAGTTTGCTGAAATATTTCTCTTCTACTAATATATTGTAATCAGTGGCATGCTCAGAATTTTCGAGAGGAGTGGGTTAAGTGTGCATTTTTATTTGTCATCTTTCATTTTGCCATCTATTCTTGCATCTTCGTTTTAGGAATACTGGGCTAAAGAGGGGGTAATAACCTCCACCAACCCCCTTGGGCACGCCACTGATTGTAAGGCCCGTAAAGCTTCTACAAATTGTGAATAAAATTCCACAAGTCACACTACTTAGTATTGTCACTTTTCTGTTCATGTTGTGTCAAACAACTGAGAATGTTACGGTGTTTCCCTGGTTTTCTTGCACTGCCTTTTTAAAAAAAACAAATTCCTTTAAGAAAACTCGAAGGAAAGAAATTATAACTGATTTGACAGTCCCAATGCAGTTTCTTAACGCAGAAATTCCGAAACTATCAGTCCCATCTATAGTGTGTGAAATTACGTAATGTTTTCCGATAGGTATCCCGTACTGTACATCTCGAATTTAGGAGAATAATATAAGTGCGAAGAAATGTTTATGACAAGCGGATAGAGCAGGTAATCTCGTAATTTTATTGAACCATAAGGGGGTTTGGACTGTTGAATCCCCCCTTAAATACGCCCATGGGCACAATCATTTACAGTTACCTCCAATTGGAAAGTGAAGAAGCCCTGCGTAATGTCCTTAAGAAAGGAGATCTGTAATGAGTATCTTGGTTTTCTAGTATGTATGCAGTAAACCTACTCGGCAATTTCATTGGGTTTGAATTGGGCTAATATCGAGACCACACTTCAAGAATCGTGACCAGATCCTTCAAGTCTTGTCCGACGATTCCAAGAGGCACGTATTGAGAAGATTTAATTTTCTTATTTTCCTTTTCTAAATTTTTGAGTCGATTTTCTTCCACGTTTGGATAATCGCGACGATGAAGATGAATGATGATAATATTATGAAATCAATGACACACACTGATTAAAAGGACACTCACAGAGAACACCCATGCCCTGGCCGGCATTCTACACCGGGACCCCTGGCGTTATAACGCGATGTGCTAACCACTCCCTCACTTAAACCGGAACGTGTCGAGAAGGGAATGAGACATAATGTCCTATTTCGAGACTTGTGTGAATGAGATTTCCAATTATGAACATTTCGTTTAGAACAAAATTGCAATACTATTCGACTTTTAGGAGTACGAATTATAGCGAAGAGGCGGCTGACTGAGTAGAGATAGTTTCTTGCTAGTGACTAAAGCTTGTGTTTTTCACTACGATGCCTACCTAAGTAAGCCATTATTTTGCCACCTATTTTCACTCACTTTATGCTCAGAATTTACAAATTTAACATTATTGACAATGACGATTGTACTGGTGGGGATCGGAGGGCTAGTTCCTCTGCCAGCAATTCCTACTACTCCCCGTTACGAGCAAAGCATACACACCTTGTCAATGATACTTCCATTATTAAAAGAAAACACTAAATTACTTTCGCATTTTTAGTAAAACTATAATTATTGCAACTGAGATAAGCTGGTTTATGTTGAAGGGAATGAGGAGGCAAAGATATAAAACATACAATATGCATTCCTTCTCAAATATCAAACCTAGTACTCAGAAAACCCTACTAATAGTATAATTCTGATTTGGTTGTACCTTACTCAAACTGCTCTGACACGGATACCTGGTGTTATTTTATCAGAAATAGTAGAAAATATCATGTTGATGATTGATTTATATATTTGTCCTATTTTACTCGCTTTTCTGCCACTTTTGGCTAATCGCGAAGATTAGGATGAAAAGTTGTAAGATAAAATTCGTAAAATATTCACATGTCTTTTTTAGACAAGATGAAACCATGAATGAAAACATGAAACATCAACTTCACCAGATGATTATGTCAAGGGGGACTATTTTGACAGGATATATACTATACTTATTGTTATTAATGTTGAAGATATTACCTCTGAAGACATTTCATCTGCACCAACTCAATATGTTGTTTATTTTAACGTGTTATCCAACCAAGAGATAAATCTAGTGACAACTGCAAATCTCAGCTACGTGACTTCATATACATGTAGGATAGAAAATTCTGTTTTCTTTAGATTGAACAGACCTTAATGAGCAAAACGTTACCAACGAGAAATTGTAAATCCTAATCCCTCTCAATGGATATTGTGATAGTTTGTTGGCGTTATATGCAGACATTTATTTTAAGTCCACTTTCTGCGCAGATAAGCTAATGAGAACTATATCTACAGTTTATAGTGAGATCTACACAGCTATGTGCTTCCACCAGGTATCGAACCCAAGATCCCTTGATTATTGGGCGATGGCAAACACTTTGTCATCAGGGAGGCACTGTGTCAATCTGTATTTGTGTGTGTTTGTCTATTAAAACTGATCCCATACCTCTTTGAATTGATACCAGTTCTCATACCAATTTCCTCTCCCTGTCATTGTGATACCAATAAGTGAATATTGTAATAAATTTAGAATTACTGAATATTGAATACGTACATAGAAAAAGATTTAAACATTTAACAGTGTTGCTATGCGTCTAGAAAACTTGGAAAACAGGAAATGTCAGGAAAAATCAGGGAATCTTGCAGATTGTCTGTAATTTAGCCTACGTGCATTTTGGAGTCCGCAAGAGAAAATGTTTGTAAAATGAACAAGCAGTTCACTTCCACTTCTGGATTCGGTTCTTGATCCCACTCCCAAAAAATATTCAGTTCAGAAAATTGTGTCTCTCGTGCTTATGATTCTCAGTCTTGTGGAAAATTATGGTTCCTCTAATTTCCGTAATAAGTTTTTAATTTTATATTACCAGATATTAAAAAGAATATCAAATATCAAGAGAACTAAAGTTTGAAACAGATTGAAGCACATCATCTTATGCGCCATCAAATACATTCAACACCCACTTCTTTGCCAAACAAGCACAAACTGGACACCATTAATAGTGTGCGCCTGACACCTTTCACCAGAAGGAGTTACTTCCAAGTATTGGAGTGAAATAAAAGCAGGAAAGAGACATCCAAAACTAACCACCCCATTAGGCTGTTGGAGAGAAAAAGAACAAAATGAGGATGACAAGATGATCTTTCCTCTCATAGTGATAGTGTGTACAGCTCCAGAGAATATTACAGTTGGCATGTAGTTGCGGAAAGAGGAAATGTTCATGAATATGCCGTGATCACTCCATGAGACGTACTGAACTCTGTCTTTGTAGAGCAGATGAAGAAAATGTGATAACAATGGCTTACAGGACAGATATTGAGATCAGAGTGACGAGGAATTTGACTAAAGTGACTGTATTGATGACATGATTTTTCCCAAATGATTACAGCCACTCTTAATCTTGATAACAGGTGAACTGCTTAAATTTCAAGAGACAATACGGAAGTCCCAGATGGTGTTATTACTCCTGTACTATAATAGTTATAATAATAGTAATGATAATGATATTAATATTAATGAATATCTTTCACTTGTTATCTATTAACAGGGCCTCCGCGATTGCGCAGTGGTAGCGTCGTCAACTTGTTATCAAGCGGTCCCGGGTTCGATACCCGGTGGAGGCACATGGTGGTTCAAATCCCACTTGGAACTGTAGATCCAATCCCGATTAGCCTTACTGTGCATAAAGTGGACTTAAAACACCAACTCAAAATGTTATTTTTTAACAGAAAATGCATCTTCATAAATCTGATAATCGAGCACTAAATCAGGATATGGACAGTATTTTATGTGTAGAACCTCCATGGAGGCCATCTTGTATTTCCGACGTCATGTATGATCTCTGATACATTTTCCATCAAAACACCTGTACTAATACATGATTGCATGCCTCCAAATGAAGGCAACCTTTTTACACATCTCTCCCCTTCGTGTAAACACCCAACAAACTTACAAATGGTTAACATGACTCCCAAAGGAGATTAGAAGGTATAGTCGTTTATCTTTCTTAATTTCTGCAGAGGCAGCCATCTTGGATGTATGACGTCACACAAGATATACGCCACAATAGTAGGCATCAACAAAATATCACAGGCAGAATTTTTTGCCATTTATATTCCAGAATATCAAGTATAGTGTAAAATACGCTTAGAATCCTTGCAGAAAAGGACGCAAAATAGTTTCACTGGATATATCTCCATAACAGTGCGTGATACGAAAAAACCTGTAAGAATCGATTTTGTTCCGTTTTCAATTCTGAACAAATACTGTATGAGCAACACTTTGTCTAAAACCATTCTTAAAGGAGTTATGATCGATTTTTTTTGTTAGTGCAAAAAGGTGCAACAATGTTGGATTTATGCCGTCACACAAGCTATATGCCACAATTGCGGCCAAACCATCTAGTTGAACATGATTATCTACCACACTAGCGACGTATTACCGGTAGTCATATATTCCCTTCATTCAAAAACTCAACGGATTACATATGCGCCTAGACTATAAGTAAGTAAGTAAATATTAGTTGGCGAAGATGAATAAAGAACAATAGTTGTATGAGAAAATATTCACGTTGATCCATACATTTATATATGAAGGTACAAGATTATAATACATAAAGGGAACACTGTTTTATGCTACAACAATGAAGCATGTACACTTGGAAGTCTCCATACCTGCTCACACCATTGGCGGAATCTAAAGGTTCTATAGCGCCTACAATGATTTTAAAATTTAATGCAGGTTAAATAAACGCTTTCCATAATTGATTGATTTAATTGTTGTTTTAAGTCAACTTTGTGGACAGCTAGGCTAATCGCGACTGAATCTACAGTTTAAAGTCGGATCCGACCCACCGCATATACACCTTCCTTAAATACTATTTGTTTACCTAACACTTCCACTTCCATTATGCCCGTAAAAGTGTGTTTGCAGGAACAGCATTGACTCCACGCCTACTACGAATTAGTGATAATAATTAATTCTTGATTTCCTTAAAGAGAGAAAGGGAGAGAGGAAGAGAGAGGGGAGGTGGAGGCTCTCATGGATCTGGTCTCAAAAATTCTTGAAATCTTTGGTATCATTTTCGTCTTTAGTTTTAAAAGACCATCCAAAACTTGTCTCGAAATTCGACTCGTGACTGATATAAAACAGAGATTTCTCTCATCTCCTCACAATCTTTAATCTAAACAAAATCTCCATCCTCCTATATACAGTAGGTATAAGTATAGATTTCCGAACACTTATTGACAAATTTCATAACTTTAAGTCATGGTGAAAAATGGGTGATAATTTAAAGAATGACTTAAGGTTGCATCATTTACCGACGCCAACAAAGGTAAAAGTAAAAACATTTTTAGATCAGCTAGACTCTATAACAAAATATCTGAGAAATTATATCTGCTATAAATTCCTTCCAGAGCATTCACGTGAGTCTTCGTGTGATTTACTTTCGTTGTTCTCTAGATATTTGCAATAGTGTCGTGACTATGTAAGCTAATTAGAGTATTGCGAATATCTAGACCAGTGGTTCCTAAAGTGCGCATCACAGCGCCGTGGGGAGCCTCGAAAATATTCCATTATTTTCACTGAAATGATCTAATTGTCCCAAATATGTGCTTATTTAGTACTTGATACATGTAAAATGTTTCTGAATTTGAAATATGTGTTTATTTTGAAACTTAAGACAAGCAAACTAACCACACTAATTTAGCGTTGCAAGTGCGTACATTATGACTTTGGCGCTGCGGAAAGATTTTCAAACAGTAAGGGCGCCATGAAACTATTCTTTTTTAAGATTATAATTAAATGCAAGGAAAGAAAGGGAAGACCTCCGACGTAAACCCGCCTCTGACTGCATACATTCGAGCGTATGCGCTTACTATCCTGGAGTCTTTAAATAAACCAGGGCGTCAGTTTGCTGAATTGAAACTGTTCCCATTCCTTTTTGTTCACCCTCTTTTCATCTTTATATTCAATTTTCATGAATAAATTTACATCAGAATGTATGACTGATCCAAATAAGTTATTTTCGTTAGTTAATTCAAGAAAGCAGAACTCGCGTGTGCCGTTGGGAATTCTACCACCACTGTAGGAGATGATGAAGCGCAACTTCTTAATGTGTTTTTTCATGAGAATTTCTCCTCAGTGACAATTTCTGAACCTCTTCCTATAGTCAATTCTGTCAGTTTACACACTCTCTATTCGATTAAAACCTCCCCTGAGGAAGTAAAATCTCTCCCCTCCTCTTTGCCGTTGCGCCGGTCATTAGCCCCAGATGGAATTGCGACAATTTCTCTTCCTAAAACTGCTGACTCCTTGGCTCATCATCAGTGCCTCTTACTTAATAAGTGTTTCTCTACAGGTGTGTTTCCCGACTTGTTCAAACGTGCCAATATTGTACCTAGCTACAAATATGGAGACAAAAATTCCACATATTCGTATAGACCGATCTCTCTTTTGTCACCTCTCTCTATTGTCTGTGAGAAAACAATTAAGAGCAGGTTGGTAAAATTTACATCTCCCCTTATAAATACTGCTCAGCATGGTTTCCTTCCAGACGTTACATGTCTGGATATTTCAAAAACCTTCGATAAAATAAATCATCATCACCTTCTTCATAAATTACAATCCAGATTTAACATCCGTGGGAAATTTCTATCCTTACTACAAGACTATCTGAGTGCACGTGAGCAGCGTGTTATCCTTCCTGGCACTTCTTCCATCTTCCTTCCTGTTTAGTTTGGAGTTCCCCAAGGGAGCGTCTTGGGTCCACTTTTGTTTCTTCTTTACATGGATGATCTCCCCGACAGACTGTCCTCTCTCCCTATAAATATACTTTTGTTTGCCGATGACTGTAAACTCTTCACAGAAATCTTCTCAGAACACGATGCTTTAATCTCACAGCAAGCTCTTACAGAACTACTTTTGTGGTGTCGGCAGAGGAAACTTCAAATGAATCCTAAGAAATGCTCCTGCCTCACCATTTCCCTAAAAAGGATCAAACTCGATTCTGCTTATTATCTTGAACACAATCCAATCAAAAGGTTTCCTCGAAAAAAGAACTCGGAGTTATCATCGTTGAAAAACTAAACTTTAATTAGCACATTACGAACACTACTAAAAGAGCAATGCGTGTTCTCGGTCTTCTGTACAGATTCATTGAAATCCAAAACCAATCATCCATCAGTATATTTTACAAATCCCTTATCTCCCCCATTCTTGAATACTGCTCTCCTATCTGGTCCATGCCTTCAAAAACAAATCTTTCCCGGATTGATTGATTCTGTCCTCAACTTTTTCCTCGCAATTGCTCGCCACAGAATACCTTCTCTGAGGCACCTTCACAAAACAGATATTATGTTTGTCTTCAATATCCAACCACCACACACTCGTCGCGAATTAGCAGATATGAAATTTTAGCACAAAATCATGAATGGTAAAATTAAATGCGAATTTCTGCTTAACAAATTTCATCTACGCGTCCCCACACTGCCAGCTTGCAACGTTAGTTAAGCTCTTTCACAATCCCACCTCAAGACTCTCCCTTCTACAGCGGTCTCTTTTCTACAGGCTTCCTCACTCATATAACAACCTGCCTCCGAATGTGGACATATTCTTGCCAGAACAAAGTTTTAGACAACTGTTAACGATGTATGTATAATTTTGATTTGTTTTCAGTGCTTTGTTGTACTCAATTTTATTGTTGTTATTGTTATTTTCTTCCTGTTACTGTTTCAGTGTAAAATGGTTATTCAGAACTGTATCTGAAACTTTAGGTAAAATAAATAAATAAATAAATATTCATCAGAGCGACCCCGAAAACTATGGTTTCCACACTAATATCTGTCGTTTTACATGTCATCCTATTACCACCCCAACCTGTATGTGTGCGAGGGGTGTCTTGGATTTGAATGGCATTGGAGTGTCACTATTCATCTTAGCGACCCCGAAAACTAAGGATTCTACAGTAATAACCGTCGCTGTACGTGCCACTTTCTTCCAACTCCAATACGTAGGGGTGACAGGGGCGTCTTAGAGTTTAACGGCATTGAGAGTGTCACTATTCACCTTAGCGACCTCGAAAATTATGGATTCCACACTAATATCAATCAGTTCGATTATTATTCCCACCCATACACATAGGGCTGCCAATGTAACCAATTTTATTTACAGGTAAATGTCATCTTGAATGTCACCAATTAGCTTAGCGACTCTGAAAAATATGGATTCGACAATAATGTAAATCATTTTTTACATTTTATTTTTCAACCCCTCTCACCCCACCCCCCATGACGATAGGTTATGAACTTGGAGTTGAAAGGCATTGGGAGTGTCACTATTCTTCTTAGCGACCCCGAAAACTATTGATTCTACACTAATATTGGTCTTTGTCGTTTATTTTTACATGTCACCCTCTTCCCACTCCAACCCCTAGGTTTCCAGGGGTGTCTTCGAGTTGAACGGCAATGGAAGTGTCACTATTTATCTTCGAGACCCAGAAAACTATTGAATACAGCTGTTTCTTGTTCTTCGATTTATTTTTATCACTTCAAGAAGCCTTTTATAGTGAGTGAAGAAGTTTGATTATTGACAGATTTTAAGTTGCAGGAATTTCTGCTGCTAATTTACAACACCATAATATAAGCAAATCTTTCATATCGTAATGTTTGCACTTTACCCCCAGGTACCCATTTATTTGAGGCTGGGTGAACCATGGGGCCACTTTATGCAGAGACAATGTCGGAAAAATAGCGACTTTGATCATCCTCCCTGGGTGTCAAAACCTCATCTTCCACGTGGTAGTAAATGTCCTGCCGACTAACATATATAAAATAAGTTTCCAAAATATTGTGGAGACACTGGGAAGACAGTAGTGATGCTAAATAGGGGTCAGTGTGACCCTTCCCTAAAAGAGAAACAACTGGCTCCCAGGTTTTTAGAAAAAAAAAAAATGTCTGTATATAATGACATCATTATATTCATAGTGGGATTTAAAGAGGGATAAAAGGTAATTTCCCATTATCGTTTCTCTATGGTGAAGGATTGGGTTAAGATGAGGCGAATAAATGCTCATAGAATACACAACCACACACACACTAAGTAATATAATGTCTTTCAATGCAGGCACCAACGTTCCAAAGCACTAGCCACCACTGTTCTCTACACAGGAGGATTTCTGTATTGAAGTGTGCAATCAGTATTTTAGAGCAAACTGGTTAAGATAGTTAGTTCCATTTTTTAAAGCATTGTGCATTTATTAACAATATATTGAAAGAATATCATCTTCTACAAGTTGCATTCAACAGGACTTAATTAAAATGCCATCACTTGCTCGGACACTTCAGAAGCAGAACGGTTGCATTTCGAGATGTGTGCACCCATATTGACAGCATTGCCAACGAAGTGCTTGACCTGCAGCTTCATCTCTGGCATTTGGGTTCAATTCCTTGAGTGAATTTGGCTCTAAAAAGAAAAGTAAATGAAGTAATTACATCTGTTCGAGAAACCCTAAATTCAAAAGTTACACTACTATCTCAACATTATTCAGTTATAACTAATTACTCTACTATTTCTATTATATCAGATTGTACATGGTGTGTCACATAAAACCGGTACGCATTATTTGTATTGTTCATTATAGTTTTATCTGGAATTCCCTGTATAAATGACAAATTTTGTAATTTTCATCGTTACTATAGAGGGTGGCTCAAAAATTCACGTAACACCCCCGGTACAAGGCCACTGCAGCGCGAAAAATGGAAATGGCGATGACCAATCGTTATCAGGCCAAGGGGGAACCACATTGACGCCACCCGCGCGGTCACAACTGCTTCACAACGTTCCCATAGTGTTCTGGTGTTCCTCCCTATTTAAAAAGAAACTCTGTAAAAAGTACCTTCTTCCATAAGCAAGGATGAAAAAACCTGTTTATTTAACAAATCCAAGTAGCCCTAAGCATTTAAGGTTCAGTTGATGGAAAATTGACTAACCAATCGTGTTCCACACAGCACGCCACACCATTAACTTACCAGCACTAACCATTCAGCTTTGATCTGTCGAAAATGGGTTATCAGATAAAGAGCATCGAAACTTCCTTATGAACATAAACATTAGCCTTGTCACTCTGAAGGACTTTTCATTTAATGGAAGCGTCACACTGGTAATTGTTTGCGACAACCATTCATAGTGCGCAGCTTTTCATGGATGTATCCAATTAAAATCTTGTGCAATGGCATTTGAACTTCTCTCCCTAGATGTCACTTTGATCTAGATGTGTTACCGATGCGCTAAACAATTTTTAAGGCATTTTTCTAACACCTCGAAAAGGAGAAAATTGGTACAAGAATTCAGTCATAAGTTTTTACTGGTTAAAGATACATAAAAAAAATCTTCACCATTGCATTTCTCGTGAAATTCTAGCCTGATTTGATATATCATATCACCCCATTCTCATTTAAAATTCTGAAGTTGAATTCAAGATGGCGGACATCAAGATGACCGCCGACCGCTCAGGTGGCGTCAATGTGGTTCCTTCTTGGCCTGGCAACAATTGGTCATCACCATTTCCACGTTGCGCGCTGCAGTGGCCTTGTACCGAGGGTGTTAAGTGACTTTTTGAGACACCCTGTAGAATGATTAATTGATGGATGGTAGACAATGCACATAATGAATTTTACATGTTTTAGTATGTCCTATTCTTTTAATTGGTCATGTACATACAGAGTGATTCCGTACAAGTGTGCAAAAAGCCAAACTGGATATTAGTGATGCACCTCTAAACTCTTGGCGATAGGCAATTTTGAGATCGAAGAAGCCAAATTATCAAGACAGGGAACACCCCCTCACCAGTGTGGATCTCCACAACAATTTGGACGTTACTTTTGCTGCTCGCTGGGTTGGATTGGGAGGTCCCATTACTGCCCTACGAGGTCACCCAACCTGCATCCAATTATTTTTTCATCCGAGGATATCCCAAACCACTTGTTTATGATACTCCAGTGGACACTGGCATGGAACTAGTGCCGAAGTCATTTTCAACCAGATATAGGAAAATACTTTGTATTTCTTTGGAGAGGACTTGCAAGGTTATGTGGAGGGTTTTACAAATTTTAAAAGTAGGGTTAGTAAGTTGATGAAGAATCATTTCTTTTTCTGAGCCTCTGAGCTTGGTAGACAATGCTAAATCTGTAGTAGTCCTTTTCTCTTCAGTTACAACCAGAAAACATAGTTTCATTTAAAATTTTCCAGCCTTCTTTATTTTTAGTTCATTTTTCAGTATTTTGTACCATCTTTATTGCATTATTTTTATCATTTGTCAAGATTCGTTTTTCTTCATACCAGGTGTTTAATAACCTTTAAATGTATTACCTAGCATAACTTGCAAATATAAATCCACTAACTCGATCTTTAACAAATACGCTTTTAATCGTAAATATGGTCAAAGCAAAACTACAATATTATTTTTAACTGAAACATTTGGCAATGTATTTTGTGAAATCAATTGAGTTAACTAACTTTTCTTCAAGCAAACTTCAAACACTTTGCGTGAAGCCTGGTTTGAGATTCCACTTTAATATGTAATTTTTTTTAAGTAACATTTGTCACAACATAAAAATATATACAAATCAATACACGTATATATACGCACAAGAAACAAAACTGTATTTTCAGTAGCTGACCGACTATTGTATCGTGCAAGGCCCCCTCTGAAGGAAGGTGAAAAACTTGCACAGGTAAATCTTGATGTAAAGATATCGAAAACTACATTCGCACTTAATACGTGTTCTCCGTTTGCTTTGATATTTTAAACCAGCAAAGAACAGATGCTTTATCAAATTATTCAACTAGTCGCTTGGAATTTATGAAAAATCGAGCTTTCATCTCAAGGGCGGAAATTTTTTTAGGTCACTCTATTATTTAGATTTCTTTCACGTCATCAAGTTTTTAGCCCTAGTTGCAAGGAAAGTATTTTCGAGGAAAAAATGTGCACGTCCCAACACTGTCAAGGAACAAGGTAACAATACTATCGATATTTCAAATGAAGTAGATATTTAATGTAGAGTGAGATCAAGTGCTCTTTTCTCTCTTACATATTTCACGTCCATGTGCTCTCATAGGTAGGTTGCTGCATGCATGCTGTATTGCGCGAAGGGTTGACCGTGAGTCGCAAGTTTTGTATGTTATTTGAGCCAGGATCGATGTTAGGAAAGCGACGAAATACAGGACAATGATGAATTTACCCTGGAAAAGTATAGATTAATTAAAATTTAGAATCATGTAGTATAAATCAGGGGCGTATAGAGACTCATAAGGATCCCTGAGCAGACTATTTAAGTGGGGACCTCAGATACTGCTATTTTAGAAGCTGGATCTACGAATACAAGAGATGCGCAATTTTAGCAAATGGGCTGGTAAACAAATATCATAATCTTGATTGTGATCAAAGTTGTGTTTATCTCTTTCTGACAAGTACTAGAGACTAATAATAACAGTGTGTTCAAAATAACTAATATAACAAATAGTGCGAAATACAATACATTCTCTTACTCACTAACAAATTAAAATTCTTGAAGACTTAATACTTTGATTGTCTGTCTGCACGAGCATTCAATTGAATTGAATCATTGTTCTAAACCCATTTTATGCACATATAGGCTACTCGGAACTTGACCTACTCTTTAAGGTAGGATCCAAACCACTGTGCAATGTGCCTCCATCGGGTACCGAACCGGGACCCCTTGATTACAGTGACATTTTGCTTGCACAAGCTTCGATTACTTTCATAAAATTGATCATTTGTTTCTGTGATTTTCAGATGAAAGTAAAGTCATACCACTAAAGCGTTTGTTTCATGGAACTGAGCAAATAGTCGAAGTTGTTTGCACAACGTGCTACGCCTTACGCCAGGGATCCCGGATTCAAATTTTGGTCTCTGCATGGGTGTTCTTAGTGAATGTCCTTTCATCAATCCCATCATATCATCACTCATTCTCATCTTCGCTTCGCAATTAGCCAAACGTGGCAGAAAGGTGACTCTAAATAACAAAACTTTTAAATAGGTTTATATAATTTTCAATTCAGAAAACCATCTGTCTGCTTTTGCTAATGTGAAAGCGGCAGAAAGCAGGCACGTATCTACAAATATGTTTCGTGGGGGGTCCAAACCAAGTGTCTCAGGAATAATAATAATAATAATAATAATAGTAATAAAAATAATATTTAATTTAAAATTATTATATTAAATCAAATTAATACTAATTACAATACATGAATTGATATTATATTATTGTTACACGAATAGGTAAAAAGTCTGTATAAGAATAGAGATATAACAGCGCATATTCATTACGTAGCTTACCTGTAGTTAAGATCGGAATAATTTACATAAAATATTCTGATTAATATTTTATGTATATTATTTTGAGTAGTAGTGTACATAAATCGTCTTTGCAATGTCATTCAAAGCCGAGTGATCCCAATATAATCCTTGCCTTCTAAAAAGTTCAGAGGAAATTATTAACCATCGAATTTTAGTACTTGGTAAGTCCTTTTTGTTCTTCAAAGCCGTATGATTCTTATGTAATCCTTGTCTTCCTATAAGTTCAGAGGAAATTATACAACAAAGACTAAACGAATATATTTTTCATTATTTAATTTTAGTATTTGGTAAGTCTATGGGGAGGGGGGACGGGGGTCCGGACCCCTTGGACTCCCCCACTAATTACATTTTGGCAGCAAGGGACATGAAAGAGGCAGAGTATTCTTCAGGATAACGAAGCAAATGAACTATATCTTTAGTTTGGTCTGAGTTTTGGTTTAAAGTCCATGTTATACATATTAAGGATAACCGCGACTGGACCTACAGTTTAATGAGGGATCCTAACCACTTGTTCCTCCACCGGGTATCGAACACGGGACTCAATGAACTATGTTGTATCATAAGGAGATCAACATGCTTTTCACGTAATTCACGTCCATCATCTTGTACTTGAAAGAACTAGCTGATAATATTTGTGAATGAATTAAGAGTTTGAAATGTTTTTACATTTCTTTCAAGTTCAGTGTCTGTAGAACTTCACAAGAAGTAGGTTGCATCACTTTGTATGTGTCTACAACTGCTTTCATGCGTTTAAAGGAATTGCCCTGTTGTGAGGAAATTTTGTTTACCATCGGATAAAATATTGATACTGTGAACTAGCTCTCTCGGTTATTAAGACTTTGGTCAGAACCAGAGTTCGTCAAATTGGTGCTTCATTTTTATATATATATATATATATATATTTATCATGACAAGACTTTCAAAATATCTCTAAACTTCTCTTTAAGAGTATGGCAGCGTCTGATCTTCCTGTTTAAATTATGAATATAGCAATGTACTTCATAAGTTTGAATCACTGGCGTATGCAGGGGATGCTGATGGGCTACAGATCCTCTTGAAATTTTAAACCAAAATTTGAAAAGATAGGAGTAAAGAACTGAATTACTAAATTTTAACCCCCTAAAATGACTCCAGATTACCATTTTTGTCTTTGAACAACTTTTAGAACGAAGGTTAAAAGTAGTAATTATGAAATATTTGAGAGCTTTTCACCAACGTAGGTATGTAATATGCACTTATACAATACCAGCCCCACCGAAAAAAGATCCTGCGTACGCTTGCGGCTTGAGATGCAAGTTGCTGCGTTCTTTCATGAATGTACACAGATTTACCAGCGAGCGTTTTAATATTAGCTTAATTGTGTTAAACCTTGCATAATTCACCCCACCTGTATTCCTTGCTTAGGATAGTGGGAAATCGTGGCATAATCTCTGAAGACGTACATCTATACGGAACACCAACTTTGGGTCTCTGCCTGCAACGGGCCAGTGGAACAAAAACGTAAGTCAGGAAAATTCATTACAGGCTTCAGCACATTCGGGACTCAAGTTACCCCGGGTGCCCCGGGACACTGCCCCCCTTTCCACAGCCTACTTTCGTATGTGGTATAAATAAGATTGATTGATTTAAGTTTTTTGAGTGCGTCGGTACATCAGGCCATTTTGCACCCTTCAGTGAATGTGATGAAATCCCCTTATATAAAACCCTTACGTCAAGTTTAAACATTTAAACATAGTGGTGTGAATTTGTCCACTTGCTTTTAGGAGAAATAACTGTCGGTTGCCTCACTTTGCAACCACAAACTTCAACTGTGAATGTGATGTTGCAAGTAAATTAATTGGAAAAAGTCTTAACGTTTTTAGTTTCTTACTTACTTATCAATTTGTACACAATGATAAACATTGTGATTTACATGAAGAATATGTTTGAAAATATTTTAGAATTTTTCATCAATCGGAAGAGCCGTGATGGTCTACACCGCAGAACAGCTCGGTTCGATTTTCAAGGTCGGCGATTTAATGTGGTAATTTTCCCCGCCTTGTCCCCGCATAAACTTGCTCTGGGGCTCACCCAGCCTCAAATCAAATCAATACCTGGGAGGAAGGTAAATTCGGCTGGAGTGTGGTGCTGATCACATCACCTCCAAAATGACCTCGATCGAGAATGTGTGGGGCGTACCCACAGATCTTCTATATGTGCCTACGAAACATTGTCCTGTATGCAAGGGAATTTTATCTTATTATCAACCCATACCGGTGAGAGTTTTTCATAAGTAAAACTTTACGTGCTTTATGGGCTTGAGTAATGTCTATACCCTATCTCGGGTATCTCTGGAGCAAAGTTACAGTTAATGTTATAGAAGGGTTGAAAGCGAATGGGCGGAGCGAATCAGTACACGTTGATGTAAAATACTGGTAGCGGTAGTCTATTTTCCCCTCCATGCAATTCCGTTCACTCTCACGTGATTATTGGTCGAGACCTCTCGAGACTCTACTTGCGCAGAGATTTGGTTTCATTTCATTTCACAAACTATTGCCATTTCGTACATTTCTGGATAGAAAGTAAACTTCAAAATGTTTTCTCGAGTTTTAAAATATTTCCATGGGATAAAATGCAAACAACCACACCCCTCTCAAAAAAAATCATCTCCCGTAACCCATCATTTTAACAAAGAATATGCTAAACATGTATTATCCGGAATAGAAGTTTAAAATAAACATTCCTTTTGCCAAAATGTAATTTTCTATAATATCTTTCATTGAAATAAGTACCGGTAATTGTGTTATATTATCTGTCTCTAATTCCCATTATAATCATAAAGTTCCAATCTGCTCCATATCATACTTCATATCAACAATCCCCTACGTAACTGAAAATGAAATCCCGCTATAAATACATTAAAAAAAAATCCAAATTTTTGCAATTTGCTACAATCGCGAAACGTTAAATCACAAATACAGTTGTCTTCAATTGGGCAACCAGCTTGAGGTATGGATCATTGTATTAAGAAGATAAGATTTGTTATTTGACCGTGAAACGATAACGAATTTTATGTGATTTCTTTTATTTTCTATACTAGAAATGGAACTAACAGCGTTATCTGTCGTTATTTTTACGAAGACACGTGAGCGTCTTCTACTTGAACTGAGCATGATACCCAATTTATTTATCGATAAACATTTCTTTGTCCAATTTACAAGGTCACGAAAACTCCCAGTTCAGCACTTAGGAAAATACTTCCGGCAAAACCATGGTCGTATATATAGTTCACGTAAGGGGGGTTGAACTTTTGGTATTATTGGGCTTGTTATATTTCATAAGTGAAAATTCGGGACACTGCTGACCTGAAGCTGGTTGGGGAGCGCGGGTTGTGGGGGGTGGGGGTGGGGTTGTGCTGGACCCGACAATATTGTGTGTATGTACATATCCATTCTCATATTCTTCACACTGCTTGCAGAGATACAAATCTTTTTTCTAAGTATATCATTGACATAGGTGTGTGCAGACTGTGTGATTAGCGGGGACAAGAGACTTGATGAAAGTTCAGTCAGGAAAGAAGAAACTAATTTTATCTCACTCTTTTAGTTTTATTGCATTGAGGGTATGTGCGTATCTAATAATATACTCGTGTATGTATATATATGTATATATATATATATATATATATATATATATATATATATGTGTGTGTGTGTGTGTGTGTGTGTGTGGGTGTGTGTGTGTGTGTGTGTGTGTGTGTGTGTGGGTGTGGGTGTGTGTGTGTGTGTGTGTGTGTGTGTGTGCGTATATATTTTTCAAATTACTTAAATACATTACATAATCAATTCATCCTCCCCATAACAAATCAAGAGCAAAACTTATATAAATTGTCTCTGAAATATAAGCGTACCTTTTTCTTCGAACCATTGTTCCTGCATTTAAGTAAAACTGTTTAGCAGCAACAGTCTCTCTCTCGTAATTTACAATGCAGTAGAGAAAAGAAGTAAATTGCGAGCGAAGTGCCCAAGAAAGAATTCTGATCCAAAATTTAGGAAACTGAAAACACTATTGATTTAATAGTGCACAAAAAATCATAGACCGCCATAGCATTCTCTTTACTTTTTTTCATTTAGATTGTTTGGCGCCGAAGGCAAATTCTCGATAAAATTTTAAATCGGGGGGGCAATTACCCCTCTGTGCCCCACTGCAGATTCTCTTGGCCGTCTGGAAGAAATCATTCAAGAAAGACGTAAAAACTAACAACTTGTTGAGTATTTTTTGTCCTGTAACTCTTAGATTCTGCTAGCCTTGCCTTCTTTTACTTAAATGTATGCCCTCCTTCCCCCCCCCATTGATTTCTGCACAATGCACCCTTTACTCCGTAGCTGCATTCAACTTTCGTCAGCTTGAATGTACTTCATTTTCTTTGAGAATATTATAGTGTTTAATAACGGCAATAAGAATCCTCTATAGTAAATTTCTAGATAAAAGTTTAATATAGGAGGATGGACATCTGGAAAGGAGTTACAGCAATTTACATTAATTGAGGACTAAAAGTGGTAAACGTTGTAAATGCCAAAAGCGAAAGTGTTGGGAATTCGCATCGTTCAGCACATCAGTCCGTAAGAACGTTCACACTAGTGACCTCTTTACACGCTATTTGAACTACTTAAAAGGCTACCAGCCACTTTTCACGTTTACAACATTATAAAGCATGACACATTTCACAGTTTAAAGTGGAAATCTGTGTTTGAATAATTTGGCACTTACATCGTTTACCAATTTTAGTCCCCAATTATTATAATGGGGATGCGGAATGCGATAATTTCAAATTCAAGTAGTGTTTTCTTGAGCGAGCAACACTATTATCGTAATAATATGACCCATGGAAAAGTACCTTGCTTGTCCCTGCGTGGAAAATATCTGGGGACGTGCATGATTTCGGGGGGGAAGGGGCACTTTTTTAATATCTCTTTTATAATACTGTAATGTTCACAGTACCGAACAGTACACCTTTTGAGGTGTTCAACATTATCTTGCACTGCATGAAATCTATTTGGTTAGAACAAGTGAAGATGTTTCAAACTCCCCACAGGATACACAGTGAAGAAACTGAAGAGTTTGCTGAAATATTTCTCTTCTACTAATATATTGTAATCAGTGGCATGCTCAGAATTTTCGAGAGGAGTGGGTTAAGTGTGCATTTTTGGTGGTCATCTTTCATTTTGCCATCTATTCTTGCATCTTCGTTTTAGGAATACTGGGCTAAAGGGGGGGGGGGTAATAACCTCCACCAACCCCCCTTGGGCACGCCACTGATTGTAAGGTCCGTAAAGTTTCTACAAATTGTGAATTAAATTCCACAAGTCACACTACTTAGTATTGTCACTTTTCTGTTCATGTTGTGTCAAACAGCTGAGAATGTTACGGTGTTTCCCTGGTTTTCTTGCACTGCCTTTTTAAAAAAAACAAATTCCTTTAAGAAAACTCGAAGGAAAGAAATTATAACTGATTTGACAGTCCCAATGCAGTTTCTTAACGCAGAAATTCCGAAACTATCAGTCCCATCTATAGTGTGTGAAATTACGTAATGTTCTTCCCATAGGTATCCCGTACTGTACATCTCGAATTTAGGAGAATAATATAAGTCCGAAGAAATGTTTATGAGAAGCGGATAGAGCAGGTAATCTCGTAATTTTATTGAACCATAAGGGGGTTTGGACAGTTGAATCCCCCCTTAAATACGCCCATGGGCACAATCATTTACAGTTACCTCCAATTGGAAAGTGAAGAAGCCCTGCGTAATGTCCTTAAGAAAGGAGATCTGCAATGGGTATCTTGGTTTTCTAGTATGTATGCAGTAAACCTACTCGGCAGTTTCATTGGGTTTGAATTGAGCTAATATCGAGACCACACTTCAAGAATCGTGACCAGATCCTTCAAGACTTGTCCGACGATTCCAAGAGGCACGAATTGAGAAGATTTAATTTTCTTATTTTCCTTTTTAAAATTTTTGCGTCGCTTTTCTTCCACGTTTGGATAATCGCGACGATGAAGATGAATGATGATAATATTATGAAATCAATGACACACACTGATTAAAAGGACACTCACAGAGAACACCCATGCCCTGGCCGGCATTCTACACCGGGACCCCTGGCGTTATAACGCGATGTGCTAACCACTCCCTCACTTAAACCGGAACGTATCGAGAAGGGAATGAAATATAATGTCCTATTTCGAGACTTGTGTGAATGAGATTTCAAATTATGAACATTTCGTTTAGAACAAAATTGCAATACTATTCGACTTATAGGAGTACGAATTATACCGAAGAGGCGGCTGACCGAGAAAAGATAGTTTGTTGCTAGTGACTAAAGCTTGTGTTTTTCACTGCGATGCCTACCTAAGTAAGCCATTATTTTGCCACCTATTTTCACTCACTTTATGCTCAGAATTTACAAATTTAACATTATTGACAATGACGATTGTACTGGTGGGGATCGGAGGGCTAGTTCCTCTGCCAGCAATTCCTACTACTCCCCGTTACGAGCAAAGCATACACACCTTGTCAATGATACTTCCATTATTAGAAGAAAACACTAAATTACTTTCGCATTATTAGTAAAACTATAATTATCAGTGGCGTATCCTGGTTTTAACTAGTGGGTAATCTCCGACACTTGATTCATCCACCCACTCCTGAAGTCTCCCTGCAAATTTACCTCAATATCCATACAGGATTTATGAATATATGTGATAAAAATGTTACCTTATTGTTGCGACCACTGTCGAATAATTGTTGTGATTGCACTTGCAGTTAATCTACGTTTAGAATTTCAAATAATAAAACAAGAAAATATAATAAATCTATAAGAAAAAACCTGTAACAAAGAATATGAAAGGAATACGGTAGTGAAATAAAAACCCTCAATATTAATTGAAGTCTAAAATTCAAGTTACCCCAGTGTCCAGTTACTTGTGCATTCCCGATTTTTGTTTCTATACATGGAAGTTTAAGTTCAAGACCTGTGTACAAGAGATGTTACTGGCCTACCTACTTAACTATTTCCAATTTCTCCGGAAAAGATCCCGTTCCAAATATTTTCATACGCAAATATTGTATTATATCCATTACCTTTAACTTCAGTAAACACAGCACTAGCACGAATACTAAACCACTAACAGCTAAACAAATATTACATTTTCGAATCGCTAATAGGAAGAACAGCACAAAGCCACCTACAACACGCATTCAATTCCCTGCGCCAATCTTCTATTGTGGTTCCTTACTTCTTGACTCAGAATTAAATTCCCTATGGATGCTGAAAAATTCCCTTTCCCAGCTTTAAATTCCCTGCGATGCGCAAGGTTCTATAAGTTGGAATCATTGCTTTTTTGTTTATATATTTTATTCATACATCTTTTATCTTTATGATCATTATTAATCTAAAGCGGGGGAAAACAACTTAAATTAACTAATTTATGTGTACGTATATTTATATATAATTTATTTCTGACAGCTTTCCCTTTTAAAATTATTCATTTCTGTGAAAGAAGTACTGGTTTTGAAGGCTACAAAGAAAGTAATCACGCATCTTAAAATACAAAAATGAAAAAAGTAAGCATATAGTTTAATTATTTCATTAATCGATTGATTAAATTGTTATTTAACGTCGCTTTTCTGCCACTTGGCTAATCACTACGAGTGATGATATGACATTGATGAAGGGACATTTACCAAGAACTTCCAGGCCGGTATTCGAACCCTGTAGCTCTGGCGTCGTGGGGAGCTGTGCTAACACTCCGCAACGCAGGTCGGTGTAATTTCTTGAATTTCTAGTTCAAATTTTAATTTATTTAATTACCTTCATTTTCAATATTAAAGTGTTTTTTTTCCTTTTACAATATCTGTTGAAATAGCAGAGATCAGGAAGACAGAAGCAAATGTAAAATGAGAATTAACATAAAATTGGTTCGCAAATGTTGTTCAGATTTCCCTGTTTCTCGCGCATTTTCAGATGTATTTTCTCTACTTTCTTTTTCAGTACGCAATTTGTGAACCCAGAATTCTGTTTTTTTCCCCGAGAAATTTCCCTGTCGTAAACAACACAGCTCCTACGATATAAAGGCCATCGAGGAAGAATGGCAGAAGAGGGCGCCACTGCCAGCCGAGGGAATGGCAAAGGCTCTGGGGTGGAGAGTGCGACCGATGGACTCTCTCCAGAAGGAGCTTACCCTTGCCACGGAATAACCGCGCCTGAGAAGCAGTGTTTCCTTCCCCTCCCGTCAAGGGATTTAAAGGGAGCCGGTGGAATCTCACCCTGACGTCACCAGATTCCACCAGCTGGAGAAAAAGCCTCACGGACATTCCGCGGCAAACGGTTGAAAACATTTGCGCGCTGGAAGCAAAGAAATATGTGACAAAGATTGGTTCGGAAGAATATTGTGAAGAAATAAAAAACAACTTTTTAAAAAATTATAGCCGGGTCATCTCCGATTACCTAGGTGACCCAGAGTATACGCCGCTGATAATTATTGCAACTGAGATAAGCTGGTCTATGTGGAAGGGAATGAGGAGGCAAAGATATAAAACATACAATATGCATTCCTTCTCAAATATCAAACCTAGTACTCAGAAAACCCTACTAATAGTATCATTCTGATTTGGTTGTACCTTACTCAAACTGCTCTGACACGGATACCTGATATTATTTTATCAGAAATAGTAGAAAATATCATGTTGATGATTGATTTATATATTTGTCTTATTTTACTCGCTTTTCTGTCACTTTTGGCTAGTCATATATCACTCATTAGAACAATTTTCATATTGTTTTCACTACGTGAGATGACATTTCATTTACATTTACGATAAAATAGTGGTTTGGGTGTAATAACAGTTTTCATTAATTAATTTAGAGATGCATTTTTATTTGTTGAGTTAGTGATTAGGTTATTTCGTAATTTTTCGCGGAAAGAGGGAACCACAGCTGAAAAAAATACACAAATTGCATTATTGAGGTCAGGAGTTCGTTTTAACATCGCTTTTTGCACACATAGGCTAATCACGACTCTGGATACATTTAAATTGGAATCTGAAACATTATGCGACCTGAATGGAACTCGGAAAAGGACACACTGATTACAAGACGTCCATACATTACCACTATGGTCTGGCGAACGCCAATAATAATGAGGGGTTGTGGGAGGGGGAATGGGGTGACGGAAAGTAGAAAATAAATTGTATTTTGGGGGTATTTAATGTTATATTTATTTTGATACATGTGTGTGGGGGTGGGGAAGGGGAAAAGAGAGGAACAGAAAGATATTGGGAGAGAGAGGACGAAGAGGTGATTGTAGAGAAGGTTTTATTTGACGTTCAGTAATAAAAGCAATCATATCAATAATTATTATTTTATAAATACCATATTTCATGTAAATTTGTTTTAGAAATGGAGGCGGGGAGCTGTTTGTTTAAGTTCAGTGCAGGATAACATGTGGAGACACATACTGGTTCGTATCTCACGTTAGAGTGACACCCAGTGCGATAACCACTAGCTCACGAGTTCGATACTTCATACGGCATGATTATAAGTTAAGACCAATTCGTTCAATGTAAATTAGAAATATAATCCCCACCCGTCTCTTTATAAACAACACATCCAAACGCTTCACTGTAGCTAATGAAATAAAGGTGTATGAATGTCCAAAATATTTAAGCGAAATCTAATGAAAAACTAAATATGCTGACCAAGGCAGTAATTTATTTTATTAAAAACATAAACTAAACGTAACGTTTCAACCTTCTAGCAAGGTCTTCATCAGACTCTGTATCAAGTACAAAAGTAACAACATACACAAAAAGGGCATTATATATACACAAACATTACTCCCTCCAGACTATTAGAAAGTTGTCAGGAACTTTCTAGCAGGTGGCTTTCACTTGCCAACTGTACTTTCACCTAAAAGGCTAAACATAATTACTTTGATATAGAATGTGGTTGGACTTTTTTATCTCACGCTCTCTTTCCTTTATTTTTCTCCCTTCTCCTCTCCTCTTTCTCTCTTGTCCTTTCCACTCTTTCTAACACCTTCTTCCATTCTTTGTTTAACTTCAGTCCCCCAATCCAGTTCATTATGTCTTCTTCACCTTTCTTCTCTATTTCTTTGGCTTCCTTCCATTTTCTCACTAGCATTCTCTTCTCCCTTCCTATCTGCTTAGCCTCATCCCACTGTATGTCATGTCCTGTTTCTCTCGTGTGTTTAAATATAGCATTTCTCTCTCTCTTAAGTCGTACATCATCCATATGTTGTTTCATCCTGTCTTTCAGCCTCTGACACTCTGACATTCTTTACATTTCACTTCGTAGATAATCCCTTCCTCTTCCTCTTCTCTGTTCTCCTTTTTCTTGCTTGCATTCTTCGCTATTCCTAAGATGCTTCTCCCTCCCTTCCTGTAAGTTTTAATTCCCTCTTTCCTAAGCACTTTGCATATTTTTTCTGTGGTCTTCCCCATACTCCTTATTCCAAACCTTCTCTCCTCTTTCTGTTTCTCTTCCAATCCTCCCCTGCCCGTTTTCTTACTTCTTCTGTTTATGTCCAGTCTATCCTGCTTCTCATAGCCATTCTTTTCCAGATGTTTCCGTAGGCTATTTATTTTGCCTTCTTTTTCGTATTCTTTCATTTGTGTATATATAATGCCCTTTTTGTGTATCTTGTTACTTTTGTACTTGATACAGAGTCTGATGAAGACCTTGCTAGAAGGTTGAAACGTTACATTTAGTTTATGTTTTTAATAAAATAAATTACTTCCTTGGTCAGCATATTTAGTTTTTCATAATCATGGAAACAAGGCTTAATGGTGTTATAATCGAAATCTAATATATTTAAGACGCAATCGCTTTACATGGAGAGGCTACAGCTTCGAAAATTGAGGCTGTGACGTGGTTTCTTTTAGTGGTAGGGTAGATATTGGTATGGCAAGCTTCTAACGTGCACTGCCAGTAATTTCCGAGAAAGAAACTTCATTTTATTTTAATATTGTAAAGTGGTTCGGTGATAGGCTATCAGTATCACACGCCGAAGATTATAGGTATGACTTCTGTTCTATTACCCCTATTATCATTATATAGAGCAACTAAGTATTGTATTTGATTAATAATTTAAAGAAATAAAAATGTTATCTAATTTAAAAAAAAAAACACTTCTTTCAAATGATTTTTCAATGTTATTTTTGAAAATAATTTTTCAGAATATGTTTTTGAATTTCTCATCATTTTACAAATATAGCAAAACTTTTAAATATGTTTTTATAATTTTCAATTCAGAAAACCATCCCCATGAGCTTGGCGTGCTCGTAGTCTTCGTCGGATAAAACTGTTTCCGTCAAGGTGGAATCGAAAGCCTCTTTCGGCGGCAGTGTTGTTTCGTCGAACTTGGTCTTGCAGTCGACGTACTCGTAGGGATACACGCCTTTCCTACGAATAAGATCCAATGGCACATTTTTAAAGTGTTCTCTGGTGACTTCCAACCTGTCCAATTTGGCGACGCACTTTTCCAAGCTTGCCTGGAGGAAGCGGTAGGAGTCCAAGAATCGCATCTCAACTTGGTCTTGTTTGGGAAATTTACCCTCGGCACACATGGAACAGTCATCTCGGCAGGGAATTTTTGTTTTACCATTCACAAGGTGGTAATCGGGTGGTACATTCACCCACTTGCTGACAGTCATATATTTTTCATCGGTCTCAGCAATCACTTCGATACGATGTTTATCGTATCCAAGTTCCTTAACAAAATGATGTACGTCGTAATTACTGAGACCATGCATAAATATCGGCACGAACTTCGCTGTTTGCGTTTTTAAGTTGCATTTCCCTCAATACGTCCCAATGTCGTGTCCTGTTATGTGATCATGATGGCATGTTTTCATTACTATTCTATCGGACATATCAGTAAATTTGTCATTGCAATTTTCGCAGTGTGTTGATGATTCATGTTTCTCTCTCTCGATGTTCGTGAGAGGCAACATCTCCGTGAGGAGAACTTTCCTGCATTTTTTTTTTACTTCTCTCACAAGAGATTGGAGAAATTGTTTACCTGCCTCGGGTTCCTGGTAAATAAAGGGGCCTTTACTCTTCGCATCTGCTCCTTCGTTCCAGTGGACGTAATAAGCATAGCTGCAGGGTTCATGTTCCTGATACGCTGTAGTTGAGGACTTTGCTGGATCGGGATCGCAAATAGCCATCGGTTTCAGGAAAGCTTCGAAGTCGGCAACAATCATCACCGGGGCTTCCAGCAGGACCTTGTGGTTTTTGAACTTGTGGAAACCTTCCGGGAACACGAACCTTGCAGCTTTATGTCGTCTGTAATCCTTCAGGTGCTCTTTCAGCTTGTCTTTGGCCGATCTGAACCATGCCCACCGAAGAATATTAGGCATCTGTGGCATATTTCGATGTGATGTTGATGTTTTGTTATTCCACTTCGGACCAGTCTTGATAGATCACTGATGATGCAATAATGATGATTTTCCTCATTTTTTTATTAGCAGCAAGTCTATCATTTTAACTTCTTTACCTTCTTCGTCAATGTCGCTGATCCGAAGCGGATCTATTTGCAACTCTTTCACCTTTTTGGTATCGTGACGATATCCATAAACGTTGACGGCGATTGGGACTGCAATCTTCTCGTTGTAAGCCTTCTCGAATTTTGCAATTTCGTGAAGCTCGACAGGAAACTCGATGTCCCGAAACTATAGGTTCAATTCTTCTGAATACCGCTTATAGCTCGACACACAGCACGGGTTTTTTTTCGCTGGATGCAAATGGCCAAGAATGCACCATTTGAAACATTGTGTATCGTTGTTCTTGATGTTAAAAATGCTTTTTTGTTTTCAATCACCTCTGGGAGCTTCACGTACTTTGATCCGGAAAATGGTGTATATTTGCTTACGCAAATATCTAGTGTGTGCGTTGTGTTGCAGACACTCCACCCGGAACCCTTCGCTTGGAACTCTTCTTGTTTCCGAAGAAGCTCCCCCGTAAACCCATCGTAACGATCGCCAATCCCCGGCCTGTCGATTTCCAGTACGTGTTGCTGCTGGGTTCTATGGAAGAACACATGAATGTCCCCCGGTTGTTTGTAAATTTTATAACCTAATATCAGACTGACTTTAAAAGGACCCCTATCGAGAATTGGGTTTAAAATTCTTATCGCTTCCTCCTTCTTATCCTCTAGGAATATACTTGCGCTACAGGGCGAATTCCCGTTGTTCAGGCTGTAGTCGGCCAATCTCTTCCTGAAAGATGTTCTCTTAGGTAAAATGGGTTCGGTATCCCCGTCACATACAGGCTCCGGGAGTTTCATTTTCTTTTGAACAGACGGTGCTTGGCTGGCATCGTCGTCGGGAAGCTTGTGTTTTTGCACACGACAAAGTTTTTGATGTTTGGCCAAATTTGACGCTATGATTTTTCCACATTTTTCGCAAAGCTTGCTTTCGTTGGGAGTTTTTCTCAGGTTTCGAAGGCGCTGTTGACATCTTGCTTTGTGCCGGTTGAAATTGGATTTGGTTTGGAGAATGCTACAATATGGACATATGACTCTGGGCTCTTTCGTCTTGTAGACAGAAGATGAAGTGATGGCTCTTGCAATGGGTCCATTTTCTGGAATACAGAAAGCCAAATTTCAGGTATATTTATTTGGGGGGGAAAGTCATTGGTAAACAGTACATTGGTAAAAGTGATAGATTACCTAAATAAACAGTGAGGCGCATCGAGATGCCAAACAATATATTTGGGCACTCCAGAGGCAGCGGCACTGACGTCGAGCCGCCCGACAACACTCAAATTCTAAAACTCGACCAGCGAGTGAAGAAACTTCGTAGCGACTTATTGACTCTCCAGAATACTCTTTCCTCGAGTCTACAAGATGAAATCACGAGTCTACAGACAACGCTAGTGGATTCTATCCTCAAAATCGAAGCGGAACTCGTTTCCCTGGTCGCCAAGTATGCCGATTTAGCATCTTTGGAAAGTTTGACGGACATTCAGGAAGCGATTACCTACCTTCGAGACGAACTGTTCAAGCTTCAGAAATCTGGAGACGTCCTTCAGCTGAAAACCAAATTTGAGGAACAGAATGCGAACATTCAAGCTAGATTGAGCGAGCTTGAAAGCATCATCGCAGGTATCAAGATTCAACTGGAAACGAACTCGTCAGCTGAAGGCATTCTCCTGATCAAACAGGCGGTATCAGACTTACGAAACGAAATCGGGAGCTTTAGAGATAGTTTTGTTTCACTGAAATCATCCGCTGAATTGGAGAAGTCGGTGAAAACCATCAGGGAAAAACTTCAAATCGTCGAAGAGTCAATCAACAACCTTCCGTCGTATGAGGAAATCAAAGTCATAGGGAAGTCAGTGACCAATATAAAGCTCCAGCTCGAAACATACGAAGATTTCTGGAAGATCTAAGGCACCGTGGCATACATCGAAGACACTTTGGCAACCATGAAAACCGACCTCGCGAATATTCAGGAAGCGTTGGAATCGAAATTGCCTGGTATCACCGATACCCTAAGCATAGTACAGCAGCAGATTGCCAGGCTGGAAAGCCTGAACATCCAAACTGAACTTTCCCACTTCCACCATCTGATCGATGATATACAGAGCAAGTTGGAAATCCTCCAGCAATCCACGTCCACGCAGGATGACATGACGCGTCTCCAGGATGCTCTGAGTACCGTGGCCGACGCCACAGAGTTCGAAGCCGTGAAGAATGTCTTGGCCTCACTACAGGGTTCCGTGGCCACTTTACCAACATCGCAGGAATTGAAGGGTGTCAAGCGAACCGTGAACCGAATACTCAAATCCGAGGACATAAAAAACATCCAAGAGGAAATTACTCAAATTCGAGGAAACATCGCTGCCCTGCCCACCAACCAACACATCGATCAGCTGCATGCTCTGTTTGCCGAAATCAGAAACCAAGTACACGATCTCGCAACGCAAAATTTAAAGTTGAGACTCGTAGAAAGCCTGCAGCAGATTGTTACCAATGTCAAACTTCAAATCGGGAGCGTGGAAAAAATCAAGAATCGGCTTTGACGAGTTTCAGTACTCAGCTTCGCGATCTGAACGAGCAGCTCAAGGCGCTCAAGATCATGATCAAGATGTCAAGATCATTCCTTCGTACGACAACATCATCACCTACATCACCGAACATCTGGGACCCGTGCAGAACAAACTAGACGATGTCCAGGATGAACTTCGAAATAATATCAACACATTGAACACCAACCTCGATAATTTGAAATCGAGAACGGTCATCGAGTTGTACAGCATCCCGAATCGAGAGTTCCCTTCCCCTTTCAATCCTCGCAGCAAACTCTCCCTGCTGAATTCCGTCAAAGTCTACCATCAATTTTACAAAATCCTATCGTCATCGTGTTTCTTTTCTTGCATAATATCCAGTAATGGAAGACAGACTAAAGGAATTTTGTTATAAATCATATAATAGTCAAGTTTTTACTTTGCTATGTAAACAAAGAAGCTGGAAATGAATCTCTCTATGTGCATTGAGGATATTATCTTTACATTTCACCTTTTTTCCCACCCTCCTGACTATAGGACTAAAATTAAATATAAACAGCATCAAGAGTGTCAATATTCATCTTAGATAGCAAAAAACTTTGGATTCACTAGTGCGATTAGCTACCGATTCTCCTGCCTGAAGAGCGACGGTTCGCCTCACATATTTAGCTTATTGATAACGCAGTAAAAGCATTTCCTGCAAAGCAAACAACATTAAAATCCTTTACTTCTGTGCACTCAGTTATCATTTTCTTGGTTAATAATGAAAGAAAAGAACCGGATGGCGAAAAGTGCCCCTGGGCCTCGCTAGAGGCCAATCTTGAATTTTATTTTCTCGCGCTTTTTTGTGTTGTGGAAAACATGAAGGTATGCGGCCCCCTTTACTCTAAAGGGGAAACAACCACGAAGGCACTAACAGGAAGGTAGTGCCTGGACCGGCGGGGCGTGGAATTCAGAGGCTCATGAAAGGCTTCGAGGCACACGTACACGCATGCGCAAAAACTAAAGAATAATAATAATAATAAGAGCGTAAAAGTCTTCGGCTCGTACGGATAAGCAAGGGTTCTACTCGACTAGCTGGGCATTTTTTTCTAAAAAAGAGTTAGGTTAGTTTAGATCGTAATAGATTATAAAAAAATAAGGGCGTAAAAGGGAAGGACACACCCATTTTTCTCGTTCACTTTCGGTCACGTGACCTGGGGCTACGGGGCTCGATTCGGCGGCTTGAAAGCGTAAAAAAAGCACCTCGTAAAAGGGAACGACTCGCCCGATTTGCTCGTCCATTTCCGGTCACGTGACCTGGGGTTACGGGGCTCGATTCGACGGCTGCCAAGTTGACAACACTGCTAGTGACGTTAACATACACCGTAAAAATCTACGACCTCTTAAAAATATGCAACGTAAAAGGCTACGACGAGTTGGCAACACTGCTAATGAGGTTAACATACATCGTAAAAGAATACAAAAATATACACCTAAAATAATACAAAAATATACACCGTAAAAGGCTACGATGAGTTGGCAATACTGCTAGTGAGGTTAACATACACCGTAAAAGGCTACGGCTCACCCGATTTGCTAGTACGTACACTAACGCGCAAAAAAGCTTGTGAAAGGCTACAGCTCGTCCGATTTGCTCATACATAGACTAACGCGCAAATATAGCTCGTATAAGGCTACAACTCGTCCAATTTGCTAGTACGTACACTAACGCGCAAAAATAGCTCGTAAAAGGCTACGACTCGTTCGGACACACGTACACTCACGTGCAAAAACATGTAAAAATATACACCGTAAAAGGCTACAACTCGTCCGATATGCTCGTACGTACACTAACGCTCAAAAATAGCTCGTAAAAGGCTACGACTCGTCCGGGCACACGTACACTCACGTACGAAAAATGTAAAAAATATACACCGTAAAAGGCTACGACTCATCCGATTTGCTCGTACGTACACTAACGCGCAAGATTAGTGGGGACAAAAGACAGTTGATGAAAGTTCAGTCAGGAAAGAAAAAACTAATTTTATCTCACTCTTTTATTTTATTGCATTGAGGGTATGTGCGTATCTTTTATATTATACTCGTGTATGTATATATATACATAGAGAAGCTCACCAGGTTAGGCTGCGAGAGCCCGGGGCACATCTGGCGCAGTGAACTACCTCTGCTGTATTCTTCCCGTGTTTTATCTAGCTCGACGGAAGAAGCCGAAAAAAAGCAAGGGGGAAAACTGGACATCGGAGCACGTGCCCTTCCGAAAGAACACTCAACAGATGGCAGCAACTGTTCGGAGAATGCCGATAGCGGTCGAGGTACGAGTATTTAAGGTATTTTTAGTTTCGTTTAGCTTCTGTATTGGGGAAAAGTAAGCAGTTATTAATATATTATAATGCAAGTACGTTTGCATGCATTGTTATAGTAATTCCTAAAATCTTCGATGCTTTTCGCCATCCATTTCGCCAAAAATTAAGGCAGAAAACTTCCTCAAAAACTTTATTGCAAAGAGTTGTCGCGCACACGAAGCCTTGCAGTTGCATGGCAGAAGGTTTTGTTGTCAAACAATATATCACCAAAATGATCAGATTTGCACTTACATCGACACTTTAAATATGTTGCTTAAACCTTTAGATAATGTAGACGAGTCAAAAAGAAAGAAGACGAAGACACTGCTAGTGGAAAATAATATTTATCTTGGTACACATGTATGCGAGTATGGATAAATATCCATTGTATTTTTATTGAAAAGAAATTGCAATTGTTATAAACTCCTACAGGTAACTTAAGACAATAATTTTAAGTGTCGCAAATTGCAATTCACATCATGAAATTACAAATAGCTATTGAAATTGAAATAATAATAATAATAATAATTCGTTGGTATCATGGTTAGTTGAATTGGTGGCGGGATTAATTCTTAGGAGTAGGTACAATAATTTCCAACACTAAATGAGGACAGAAGAAGGCATTTCAATAGTTCAAACTGTTTACCTTAGTAATTTTTCCTTGTTTTTTTCCTGGGTAATGACGGGCGAGTGGGGTGTTAAGCGGAAACCATAAATCGAAACAGTGGCGGCGATTAGTGGGGCGAGGGGGCAGTTGCCTTACACTTTTTCCCTCGCACTATGCTAAACCTTTGTATACAGAGGGAAATATACTGTCTTTGCCCCCCCCCCCCCAGTTTTGGCTTCTTGCACCCCCGGTTCCGGAACTTAATCGCCGCCACTGAATCGAAATAAATGAAAATTGACTTATGTTTCGTAAATAATGGATTTTCCCTGGGCTCTCTGGCGGAGGAGCTAGCACAATACAAGGTCCCAGGCTCGTATTCTTCATAAAACATACATTATTATATTCACATTTCATGTTTTACTTTATTTTATTATTCCTTCCTTGTACTCTACAATTTTTTAACCTTTTTGTATGTTCAATTAATCAGCGTCACTCACATTTAGCGTTTTCTTCTTTATGATTGTGATCAACGATTGATTTTCTGAAATTCTCTTAATTTAGGCTGGGTGTGAACACCCAGTGTACAAATCCAGTCAGGAAGTTCGGAACTCCATCAGGATGTGTGCTGCCTTAGCATTCTTAAAGGCAACGGAAGTGGAGGAAGGATGGATTCATATCCATAGTCAGCCAGAACAAAATGAAGAATTGACTGAATTTTTCGACTACTTTGTAGACCAGTGGTTGGAAAATCCACATGTTCCAATTGACATGTGGAACTGCCACCAAAGGAGACACATGACAAATAACGCGGTTGAAGGATGGAACCACCGATTGAACTCAGTCGTGGGTAAACCACGCCCCCGAGTGAAATATCTGATTATGTACTTGAAGAAAGAAGCAGAACATTCAGATGCTAAGATTGTAAGTATGGAGCTGAATATTCAGGGTGGCTCAAAAAGTCACTTAACACCCCCGGTACAAGGCCACTGCAGCGCGCAACATGGAAATGGTGATGACCAATCATTATCAGGCCAAGTAGGAACCACATTGACGCCACCCGCGTGGTCGGCGGCCATCTTGATGTCAGCCATCTTGAATTCAACTTCAGAATATTAAATGGGAAGGGGGTGATATGATATATCAAATCAGGCTAGAATTTCACGAGAAATGCAATGGTGAAGAATTTTTTTATGTATCTTTAACCAGTAAAAACTTATGACTGAATTCTTGTACCAATTTTCTCCTTTTCAAGGTGTTAGAAAAATGCCTTAAAATTTGTTTAGCGCATCGGTAACACATCTAGATCAAAGTGACATCTAGGGAGAGAAGTTCAAACGCCATTGCACAAGATTTTAATTGGATACATCCATGAAAAGCTGCGCACTATGAATGGTTGTCGCAAACAATTACCAGTGTGACGCTTCCATTGAATTAAAAGTCCTTCACAGTGACAAGGCTAATGTTTATGTCAGGCAACCGTAAGCTGCCTGTTCCTGGAATTCGGACGTAACGCTACGCCACGGTACTAACCACTCCGCCACGGATGCCGGCATCGAGATGCGAATGAGACTTAATGTCCTCTTTCGAGACTTCGGTGAATGAGATTCAAATCATGATTATTTCGTTTAGATCAAAATTCTTTTGCTGTTCGTCTTATTGTAGACACTTTTTCAAACGGGACAATCCCGGAAAAATGCCCTCCTCCACTCTCATACATTCGGAGGTATGCTCTATTGTCCCGTTGCCTTAAATTATACCGGAACATCAGGGATGCGAAATATGAACCGGACCCCCCCTTTTTTTTCACATGATGGTATGATTATTATTGGAGACATACCGAAAAGGCGGCTGACTGAGTATAGATAGTTTGTTTTTAGAGACTAAAACTTGTTTTTTCATTGCGATGTCTAGCTAAATAAGCCATTTGATGCCACCTATTTTCACTCACTTCATTCTCAGAGGTTACCAATTCAACATTATTGACAATGTCAATTGCACTGGCGGGGGTAGAAGGGCTAGTGCCCCTGCCAGCAACTCCTACTACACCCCTTTACGAGCAGAGCAGACAAAACTTGTCAAGGCGACTTCCATAAGTAAGAGAAAACACTTCATAACTTTCGCATTTTTCAGTAAAACTAAAATTATTCCAACTGAGAAAATCTGGTCTATGTTATCATGCCATAGGAGTGTGAGAAGGGATGACAAATTGAAGGGATTGAGGAGGCAAACATATAAAAATATAAAATATGTATTCCTTCTCAAATATCAAAGCTACTACAGTAGTAGGAGACTGATTTTGTTTTACCTTATGCAAACTGCTCCGACACGGATACCCGGTGTTATTTTATCAGAAATTTTAGAAAATAGATATTGATTAATTTATTTGCTTCATTCTACTTCGCTTTTCTTCCACTTTCTCTTTTGGCTAATTGCAAAGACGGCACTGACTGCGAGTCAAGACGGCAGAGCCTCGTTAGTCTTCAAAATTCAGTCCAGCTGCACAGCGTGGAAGGGGGTTTGACATTTGGGTGTTTTGAGGAAGTAACTGCAAAATGTTTATGTGAAATATATATTAAGCGTCATACTGACTACGATCATTGATGTCATGATGTCATTATGCAAATATGAAATGTACACGCTCTCAGCTGTCAAGATCAGCCACAAACCCATTGCATACGTTCAGCATTAGTACCCAGATTAATATGTGATATGTGTGTTTTAATAAGTATTTTTTATAATTCTGTGTATCATTCGTGTCTCGGGTGGCGCGACAAGACGACACCGATAAAGACAAACATTTACAACTCTAGATCTGTGTTGTGTTGTGTTGCAGACAAAATTTCACCTTTGCAAAGGTCAAAATTTCGCCTGTTCGTCCAATTTTTCCCTTCATACAAAGAACTCGCACAATAATGATAATAGTAGTTAGTAGTATCAGTAGTAGTAGTGTCAGCAATATTTTCATTGGCCCATGTTCGTACATATTAGAATCAAAATGTTTTACAAATTCATCACGTACTAGTACTTGCTAATAGCCTAGTTATCGCTACCGCACCAGACGTCTAGAAAGCCAGGCATGAATATACAATTGTGTTTGTTCCTTCACCCATTCATTCATCCTCATCGTCTTTTTAACCGAATACGTAGGAAAAAGACGTAAATATTTTATAAATATGTAAGTAGACACTAGGCTTATACTGAAGAACTAACAGCAAAGGATTATGAATATGAAAATGGAACTAGTATAATCTTTAATACATATAATCTGTTCCAATATTGAGCCTGATGGTTTCATATTTCCATGTAATTTTTGTATCTTTCATGGAATTCCCTTTTTAGTTTAAATTCGGTCCGAATTTCCCTGCAAAAATGAAATTTTCCTTCATGTGGCAACACTGCTGTAGATGAGACTGTGCCAAGTTTCGTTTCGTCTCGGTGTCATCTCTAGATCTGTACAGGGCGATGGTATAGTCGTCGTCTTGCAATGAGGGAGTCTCGTGTTCGACACCCGGTGGAGACACATGTTGGTTCGACACCCGGTGGAGACACACGTTGGTTCGACACCCGTTGGAGACACATGTTGGTTCGGATCCTCCTCGAACTGTAGTTCCAGTCCCAATTAACCTCTTTGTGCACAAAGTGGACTTAAAAACAAAAAATCAAAACTCTAGATTTGAACCTTAGAAATACCGACACTCAAAATTCTATTTCAGTGCACTGGTAGGTAAGAAGAGTTAAAAATTCAGTCCTCAGGTGATGACTATAGTGAAGTTTCATCGCCCTACATTCTGAGCTAGTGTCCAGCCCGTTATCTTCTTTCAATCAGCCCCACCACACAGTATAGTGGTTAGCGACACACCGCCAAACAATATGTTCGAATTCTGAGCGTGCGAGTTGGATTCGCTTACGATGGTAGTGTTGTTAGTATTTATTTATCCTTTTCATCAGTTTAATTAACCTAAGAAACATAGAAAAGTCAAGAAAATTAATTAAAATATCGAACATTACACGTTATTGTTTACCTTTATTGATAGATTAGTTTATCTCTTGTAAGACATTACATTTTAATATGATTCTTTTGTGTAGACAAAAATGATTGCCTGTTACATGATACTGGATGATGTCCTGGGAAGTAGCGTACGTTTATAAATAAGCACAATAAACATGTCTTAAACAAGTAAACAAATACATTATCTTGAACTTCGAATAATCGAATTTTTCATTCGAAGTAATTTTTTCCCCTCTATAGATATTTAGCACCATTGTTTTCATTTGTGATGAGATTAGGTCAACACCAATTTAACGAAATACATGTTCGTAATTTATTTCTTATTTATATATATACCTTTATATATATATAATTTAACAACTCTAACATCAAATAGATATTCGTTAGTAAGCACCACTGGCATACGCACTGGGGCTGATGGGGCTACACCTTCTCCCGAATTTTTTAGAAAATAGAGTTCAAATGGCAGTTGTGAAGAACTCGTGAAAATCAGAGTGGTAAATGCACCTCCCCTTCTTAATATAACCCCCGATTATCATTTTTGCCTTTGAACCACTTTTAAAACTAAGGTTGGAAATGGTAATTATGAACTGTTTTGTAGTGTATCCCATCCCCCTCCTAGAACGCAGCTACATAATATCCAATTCCAATTCCCTCCCCCCAGTAAAAATCCTGCCTACGCCATTGGTGTGCACTTTAATCTGTTGGAAAAAATTACATCTGGAGTTATGAATTCTGGAACTTACGTACAGTCACCGGGAGGACGCCTAGATCCTGAAATAATCTCTTCCCTGCAAGGCGCTATGTGTGTTGCCTAAATCTGCGGTTGTTGTAGAAGTTACCATTGAAAATTTGCTATTGAAATCCACTTATCGCCCTAGAGTTGGGCAACAAAGTTGCAGGGAAGCGAGCATTTGTGGATCTAGGCGTCCCATTTTTATTGATGGTGACTGTACGTGTATCGATGTTGCTTTTTGGTGTATAACAATTATTTTATTACCAAAAAAGTGCTCTTTAAAAGAAATCACTTGGTGTAATTGTGTGAGAAAGAGTCCAGGGGAAATTATATACCTATGTCTCAATTATGATAAAATTAACTATTATGTGAAACTGTGAAACAAAATAGTTTGGACGGTGTTTTGAAACTTTTTGCATGCATTTTTCATTTCTTAGAAAGAAAGTAAATTAAAAATGTCTGGGACAAGGTGCTTCTTCCTGTGAAGCTTGAATTCAGTAGAAATAGCATAATTTCTTCATATTCTCACAACCATTAGATTGAAAATTTATTGTCAAGTGTTAAATACATTGATGCATTGTAGACGATATTTGGTAGAAAATTGAGTTGTTTGTAAATGTGTGAGTATGTTGATACGAAGATATTCATAAGCAGGCTCCAACGAGGTCCGCGTGGGAGCATCCGTCGACACAGCATCTGTGGAAGAGTTGGGCAGCGTTTGTAGGGGGATTTGTTTTTTTGACTTGTTTCAATTTCTGCTCCATTTCGAGAAATGGCCGCAAGGGATCCCACACAGGAAATACTTTCACTAGAAAAAAGGAAAAAAAACTAATTACATTTCCAAATATGGAAACAACAATGTGAACTAAAATCAAATGGAGAGTGGCCAGCAATAACAGCAAAGATGTTACATTAATAACCGAATAATGATTCAAATTCTAGGTCATGGCTGTTTTATTTGTCATACTGACGTGAGCAAAGTAAAGTGATAAATACGAAACAGAAAAATGGTTAATTGTCTCAACGCAAGTGCGAAAGGTGCGGATTTCGATCCTCGGTAGGTAACCCCAAAGTCTTGATATTGAGTCAACATTAATGCATAATATATAGCGTTAAAGTTATATATCACCAGGGATAAGTACACACGCGGGATTTACGAAAAGGTCCTACTTAAACTTATACTGAATATTAATATTAAAAATATGTCTTCCAAGAAATGGTCTAAAGATAATATTGGATAAGCATAGTTTACACCGTAGCTACACCACATGCCATCATTTTCCTAAGTAGATTAAGTCTAATTTAACATGTACTTACTTTTTACTCAAGCTTTCGTCACATTATATGGCTTCATCTTACTTTACCCTCAGCTCCAACTTACCTTACCTTTCCCATGTTTTAACTTGACTATTCTTGTCTTATCTCCTGATGAAGCTACATGATGTGGTGAAAGCTTGTGTGAAAAGTAAGTACATGTTAAATTGGACTTAATATACTTAGGAAACATAATGTATCAAGTGAACTAAGATAAACATATTTAGTTTTAAATCCTATGTATTTGGAGTCCCTCTAAACATTCAAAATTGCACGGATTACGAAAAGATCCCATCAAACCTTCGACTTCACAGGGTTTATATTGAATTTACATTCCTATAATTTTTTAACGGACATTGAGAGAGTGCAACATGTCGCTTTCTACATTTTTGACAACGCCGCATTCGATGGAACCGATTAAAACTTAAACTGCCCTATTTATATATAATTTTTTCACTATAAATGAACATGGACGAAAGTAATGTATTAGGTGGACCAAGATAAGCATATTTAGTATCAAATCCTATGCATTTGAGCTCCCTCTAAGCAGCCAGAATAGTGGCGGACATATGGTTGTCAACGGCCGTCATGGGCATCCAATGTATCGTGTTGTCTACAGTTGCGCGTTCGTAGAATCAGTTATAATGCCATAACATTCATATTTAACTTTAAAATGAATGCTTTGAAAATATTTCCATCCCCCCAAATATTAATCATGTGGACTGAGATAAGAATAACTAAAATAAAATCCTATGTATTTTGAGAGCTCCGTGATCAAGAAAGCTGACAAAATGGCAAGAACGCAAGACACAGCTAATTTGAGATATTCAATATGGCCGACAAATATGACTGTTAATATTTACACAAGGAATTGCCTTTTCAGTTTACATAGGCAAGTTTATTGCAAACCCTATGCTTCAGGTGGATAATATAAAATAGTGTATCACTATTTTGGAACATAGAGGACATAAAGAGCTGAATGGAGGATAAAATTGCATTTGAAAAGACATTTAGCTTTCTTTTTGTAGGAAGTTTAATTGACCAGGGTGAGGAAAGAAAGGTAATATGCCCTAGATCAAAGTTGTAGTATATATCTAATCTAGATAGGTTTTTACCTATTTCATTTATATCAACTTTAGGCCCTGCGGAACTGCATGCATCCTTGACGGCCTCTCGGAATTCTCTCGCCGTACAGGTCTTCGTTAGAGATATGCTTGGTTTCAGGAGCGCCACACATAACACCAGTAGAACAAGTTTCTTCTGAAACAAGGAAACAGAAGACAAAAATTGAGACAGCAATTTATAAAATTAATATTATATGTACTAACACATTTTTTCAAAATTCTAGAACATATAGACTAGCTATTACTTCTGAATATTAGTGGCAATGGTTCTACATAAGCAAGCTTAATTAATTGGACATTATGCATTATCGAGCCCTAGTGCTCTAAACTATACTTATTCTAACACTATATTTCGAGAGAGTTCAAAGTTTAAAGCACTAGACAATAGATAATGCCCAATCAACATTGCATGCTATCATATAGCAATGCTGATTAACCGTTAGAAGATCATATGCAGAGGCTTCATGGGTGCGCAGATATTGAAAGATAAATCTTTATCTTTTGTTTTACCTCAGTCTTTCTTGGTTAATGTCGGGAGGGTACATTCAACGTAACCTTCGTCTAATTCCTTCTATCCTGCATCCTGCTTTAGTCTGCACCGTCATAGTTAACTCAAGAGTGCAAAAATGTGGATGTCAGTGTAGGAACCGAGCACTTCGATGTTTCTCGAAATTTTGAGGGAGCGGCCTTTCCACCCCTTGCAGGTCATCAACAGGCAGGGTTGGGTATCGCCGTCGCGTCAAAACAATGCTTCCAGCTCGAGTAGTTTGTGACCAGATTGAAGAATGACCGCTTATGTGGCGGTAAATCGCATATATGCAAAAAGTTACAAGTGGTCCCGAATCAGAGCGCAATACACGCTAAAATAAGTACGTATAATGCTGGCGTGATGCCTATGTAGATTATCATATCTCAGGGCAAGTAGTATTATTCGCAGCAAATAACTATTCTACTATACTATTGAGACAACCTAAAACACGCAACGTGTTAAAAGTAATTATCTTCACAAACTGTAAGATTTCGAATCGCCCATTATCTTTCTCGATTTCGTGAAGACCGATTTTGAGAATCCTCCTTAGTAAACGATGCCTCCGCGATGGCGCAGTGGTAGCGTCGTTGCCTTGTAAATAAGGGTCCTGGGTTCGATACCCGGTGGAGGCACATAGTGGTTCGGATCCCACTTTAAACAGTAGATCTAGTCCCGATTAGCCTTACTGTGCATAAAGTAGATTTAACTGTCTCAACTCCTTAACAAACCTTTCAAAGGATCAAAGCTTTTAAACAAGTAAACATCTAAGGAATAATTATATTCTCCTTGTGGTAAGGAGTCGTTGTCATCTAACAAATTTTATTGGTTTATTATATTGGTATTATTGAAAATATTGTGCCATACTAAACCTAACAACTTAACAAAGGCACATTGATTTCTTAATGAGGCACTTTTCTTGTGTTTCAGAGCAGGTTCAGTTTTGGAAGTATTACAATGCTTTACGGAGTCCGTTCGAAGAATTTTAAGAATATTGATGTTTTATCAGAGGGACCACCCCAGAATAAATATCTGTGAATGTTTTACAGGTTTCATCGCATTTAAGATGGTTATTTTCCGGTGCAACATGTCTGTTGCCACTCAGGCTGAAGAGCCTAATGACGCTGACAAAGTTCCGATTCATACGTGGCAGGAACGAACTCTGATTGGCACCATGTTGAAGCCCCAAGACCGACAGAACTCGAAGTACTCGGATCCTATTGACATAAACTTTATTTTTAGACAACAACAATGCAGAAAGCATGATTTTGTTTAGTTTACATATTGCCACTTATTTGTGTTATTACGTTAACAGAGACGGGAAGGGTGGAGGATGATGGAAGAAAAGGACAAGAAAGTGATATGAAAAAGTCAGTGTTGTGTGTACTGTACAAGGTGCCTTCCCAGTATTTGCCTACGGTAGAGACACTTGCGAAAAACTCAGTCAGGTCGGCTAAATTTATTTAGTAGGAAATGCTGTTATTTCTTTGTAGTTTTGAGCACACCATCTCTAAAAATGTCCTTGACATACACGTGTATATAACTACTCGTAACTAAGCAATGTTATAGGCTTGAGTGTTCCACCCTCAAAAAATACCCTGACCTTCAGAAATATCACAGTTAAATTTCCATTTTTTATTTTCGAAATAACTTTTGAAGGCATATTTTTGAAACATGTATTTACATTTATATCACAAATGGAACCACTAACAAGTGCGAAGATAATCCCTATTAATGCAAACGTGTTATTGAAATGAGAGTACATACGTGTTAACGGCGTACCTTTGTAATCAACGAGTCCCGGGTACGATACCCGGTACAGGTACATAGTGGTTCATATCGCACTTTAAATTCTAGATCCAGTCCCGATTACCCTTTCTGTGCAAAAATCGGACTTAAGCACAAACTCAACAAATAAAAATATGAGAATACGGCAAACCTCACAATGTTTTAGTTCCAGAAGTGAACTGACCAATCCCACAGGCCACAGTTTTTTCAAACTTTCATTTCTTCATCTGCACGAAGGATTTCCCAGTAATTTTACCACTCTCATATTATAGCTAGGCATCTCAACAATTTCCCAAGGAATTCAGAGGTCGCTAACATCAAATAGCTTAGGCAGCAAACGAGACACCTTTCTCACGAAGGAAAAAAAAACAAAAAAAAAAAAAAAACTGCAGCCACTCAGATGTGTGAGAGAAGAAATGCTGTCGTTACGTCTTTTACTGTTCCTTCAAATCCAAATCCATTGAAATGAAACATTTTTTCATTCAGGATGGATCACCAAATGAGTAAATATTCAATTGATGGCTGCTTGAAATTTTTTTCGTGTCTCTCTACCGAGTAACGTAATGGTGGAGGGTTGATAGTTTAGTTTATCAGTTTCTCTTTGCCAGTATCACCAGAAAGTGGAAACCAAATATTCCTTAGTGCTGTAGGAAAGTGTTGATCTTCATTTTCAGATGGGGCATGGTTTCCAAGAAGACGAACGTCAGAAATTGAACCGTGGTTTTTGTTTCACCCAGTTTTTTCAGCATCAAACCTGTATAATCCCACAAATATTTTATCCATTTTCTCCGTTCTGTTTCGCATTGTAACACGAATTATCCGAATTATTTCACTATTTATAACAAAACAACCAGTAGTACCGACTAGACATGTTGACAAACTATACAATGTGCGTCAGGGGTGCCCACGAGGGGGACTACGGCGCAGACTCCGCCATCGAGATTTTTTGGGGGCGTCTGTTCCCTTTCAAATAACATTCAATTCAACATTTTTATACATTTCTAAAATATATATAAAAATGTTACACCTTAAATGCACCATATTTAATCCATTAGATGAAGAAAAGAAAGTACTTAGGGGCAGGGGTACTCACAGGTGAGTTTGTGGACGCCCGTTGCGTACAGCCAATTGGGAGGGGGGGGGGTTATGATGAAAATTTGACGTGAACAATATAGCATTGGACACAAGTTACCATTGCTGCTTTATAATAGCAATTTCTGGACTTCCAAGGGAATTGTAAAGGATAATAAGGGGATATCCAACTCTTACCTATTGACACGTAGATTCTGGGGGGATTGAGACTTAAACGTTTGGGGGGGGGGGGCAATATACATTTCTTGAATATCAGTGTTAAGTCTTAGATTACAGAGGGTATTTTAGTTAGGGGGGATTGAGCGTCAAATTGAGGGGGTATCCAATTTTTGTATATTACTATTGTCTAGACTCTAAACTGTTGCGAAAATTCTGGTGACTGAGAATTATTTGTTTTGGAGAAGGCAACATCCACTCTTCAACATAAACAATAAGTCTAAATTGGCACGGAAATTTTGGTGAGTATTAAATTTAAGGGGGGGAGCTAAAGTGTTAATTAAATCTTAGATTGTCGATGGATTTCTGTAGTGGGGGAAAGTTCGAATATTATAATTACGGGATTATATTTAGCGGTATGGTTTCCACACGTTTTTGGCGCCGAACGTGCGAAAGGAGGAGCTAGGGAAGAGTAAGTATCGCAGGGTTATAAGAAAGTATTGACATCCCATTGAATTAATTTTCTTGAAAGACTTCAAAGAAATGGATACAAAAATTTTCTTTCTCGGTTCGCTCGCAATATTGTATTACGATAATGCGTGTTTCGAATTTAGTAAAGTTTTATACTATATATATATATATATACTATATATATATACTGCAATACAAGACATGAACTACTTTCTCGGTGTTGATTCATAACATCACTTCTTACAATATATTGCTTATAATGTTAGTATTCTGCTCAATTTAAAGCAGGTGCATCATTTGGATGATGCACTTCTATTTGTCGTATTATTGTAGTATTAATTTCCTTTATGCTGTAATAATTGTACTAAGTGTACTACATATTGTACAGTAACACCTTGCACGTTACCCGATAAAACAGAAAAAAAATAATATCAAATTTCTTCGCATTTCTAACACCTTGTCGCAGGACAATTTTACTATAACAAGTGGCATTTGCACTGAAGATAGAATACACGTAATTATTGCTATGAATTACTAAAATAATTATATTTATCCCAAGCAGAGGGAGCGAATTCTTTGAAGGAGGAACCGTATTAAATTCTCGCAATTAGCTTGGGAAGGAATTAATAGCCAAGGTTCTGTAATGTCCCATGAAACAATAATTGAATCGGTCACACGGCTGCAGCATGTCATTTGGTTTGCCCAGGTTGAATTTTCTATCTTAAGTTGTGTAACAATTTCTGCTAAATTCTCAAATTGTGTGTTATATAAATCTCATAAATCTATTCTCCATTCGCACTGTTTAAAGGCATATTTATATAATTTTACTTATTACCCATAACCAATCAATGTGCCAGCTTTCCATAATTTCGAATACTGAACTATTAAAAATATATGGACATTTTAACATGGTATTGTATTCAAACAAACAAGAATTAAAACTATCGGGGGGGGGATATGATGAACGATTTTGGGGAGGGAATGAATCCACGGTCTTGGGGTGATATTCGATTATAGGTTTTTAAAAGTAGGTTGCGTTCCAGTTTGGGGGATTCATGATTGTCAAGTTTGCTTGTTTTGTGTAGTGGGAGTGACATTCTTGCACAAATTCCAAATGATGAAATAATAGATAAATGATAAATTTGCAAGGTCCAGTATTCAGAAACAAAAACTTCCTTTAATATCTTCATACTAAAGTTTGTTTTAGCATATATTTGTCTTGTAAATAAACATTAATTTGAAAACGATACAAGCGTTCTACTTCTGATATTCTTTTTCAATGAGTAATCAAAAAACAGAGCAAAAAGAGTAACATGGCTTACCATTCACGTGATTGTCTGAGAACTTAAGATTTCTTATTTCGTCATAAAAATGTACTGTGTAAGCTGTGGTTCAATAAATAGGCTACTATTAATTATTTTCTTTCTACAAAATATTAAGTTTTCTTAGTGGAAAACAATTGTACATTTTGTTCATATACATGTTACAATAAATGAGAATAAGAAATAAATAGTAAAAGTCAATACGTGTCTTTACTTAAATTCATATAATTATCTATTTTATTTCCAAATATGCAGTGTATTTGCTCTTAACAGAACTCGAACATTGTTATTTCATATAAATTTAAGCAGATTATAAATGATAATTCATCTTATGACGTTAAATATGTTAAGAGTTATCTTTATATCCATACCATGTAGTTTGATGTGGCAATTCATCTCTTATCCCCTGATTAATGGTAAACCTTGCTCATACTAGACGCAAAACAGATCATCGAGTTTCCACTTTGCACTACAGAGTATTTGATGCGATAGTGACATGTTAGATGTAGAAAAGGAATAACTCAAGTGAAGTGTTCATTAAAGCTAAAAATATATATATCCGGAAACACTGTCCTAATTAAATACTTTACGTGGATTATGACATGAACATGGGTGAGGGGTGCTTCATTTTCTTTTGGGTGGATGTTACATTGGCTTTTGGGATCTGGCGGACACAGAACCTAAAAGGACCTTATATTTCATTTTACAGATTTTGATAAATAATTTCCACGGTTGAAATGAAATAAAGTAACTATTATGGCATTTTGCGACGCTCCATAGGGCGGTAGTTTTGGAGGAGCAGGAGGGACTACAATGGAAACTGAACGGTGAAAGCAAATAAAGATAAGAGGTGACAAAAATAGGAGACGACGAAAGATAGGAGGCGGTGAGTGATAACCTTATTTTGCTTTTCAGATGTTTACACAGTTGGGACAAATTTTAAAAATATATTAGGGTATTTTTCATCACGCATGGCAAAGCAGTGACAACAACGGTGAGCTGTGGGGGATGGGAATGATGGGCTAACAACCATCCCAGTCTTGACTCTTTCCCCCCCACCAGTAAATAATAATAGACAAATACATACTATTTGTTCTCAAATGGGCATTTTGTATAGTATTTCGGTCTATATTAAATATGACTCTCATTCCAGATTATTCCCACCATTACTTCAGCCTCCTCACTTTTTCATTTTTTCATATGATTTCACTGTGGAAAGATCGTAGGTGGGAGGGCAGCAGGTGGCATGTGCCCTGGACGCTGAAACTTGGTGGCGAAAATTATTTACGTGAACTACAACTACCAATCTTAGTAGCTTGCAAGGGCGGGTTAAATGGGAGGATCTTGTAGGGGACTCAGGAGACTATCGAATTCTCAAGTGCCTTATTTTATTTTCTTAGTTATTGATAAATTTGCATAAATGCATTTTGGTATTTTATGGCACTTGCTAAGGCCGCAGTAGATTGGAGAGAGGGGCCAGTGAACATTTTCATTTTCTTCTTGTGGGAATTTTTCATATGTTGCACCCACCAGTCATTTGCATATTTCCTATGTGGTTGGAGCGAGACATTACTATCGATCTACAGAGGGGGTTAAAGTGTTACGGGGGTGACAACCCTAACTTGAGGATCTTGGGGGTGCGGGGTGTGCGATTGTCTTCCTTCGAAATGCCTTATTTAATATTTTTCAGTTATTAATACATAATTTGCGTAATTCATATACTGTGTGTGTCCTATAAATATCGGTATCGGAATCGAAAAGTATCGGTTGAAATTCATCTAACGATACCAGCCGATACTTTTTCGTCATGTTGGTCTTTCATGGGGTCCACAAAAATGCTGCGGGATAATTTCGCGAAATCTGGAAATTATGCAAGATTCAAACAAACTTTATTTTTCTTCTGTGCCAATTTTCCACGAAAAACTGTATTTTGTGATTACATAACATCTATTTTCATATCCTTAATTTAATTCTTGAATATTCTAAAATAAATTTCTTGGTAAATTGATGCATGCAATTGGAGAAGAATATTTACACACTAATATTGATTAATATTTTGAACAAACTTTAAATACCGTAAAACCTAGTTAATCCGAATAACGATATGCCGGACATCGCTTAATCCGGACAGGCAAAAGGCAAAAGGCAAAGAAAAAGAAAAAAAAGAAAATGAAAGCAGAATTCAAGGTTTTAAATGTGGCTATAGATAAGTCAAAAAGAGAACTTCCCAAATAAAAGGCAGTCAACCACTGATGAAATTCTCTTTCCCGCAGACTTTGTAATGTACTGTATAGTGTATTTAGTATTTAGGCCTATGCCCTTTAAATACACCATAATAAACGTGTTTTGTTGCTATAAACGGAGTTTTAATGCACTTTCTACTGTTCTTTTAGGTTATTTCAATTAATGCGGACTTTCGTTAAACCGGTCAACTTATCCCCCCATTAGTCCGGATTAATGAGGTTTTACTGTATTACAACTTTCAAATATCGGTATCGGTTGGAATCGGTAAGAGTAGCGGCATCGGTATCGGTATTGGTTCATAGTGCTATCTGTTGCTTGAGTTTGTGTTTAATCAAATAATAAAGCCCACTTTGTGCACAGACAGGCTAATCGGGACTGAACCTACAGTTTAAAGCGATCCGAACCACTATGTGCCTCCACGGATTGAATTATTATATAGAAATACTGATGATTACAAAACTAACACAGAGCGTTGCAAGAACATATAACTTCAAACTGAAACAGTGTTTTGGAGGGAAATGCTCCAAGCACTAAATAATTTTCAAACAGGGAAGAGAGAAGAAACAGCATCCAGAGGGGACAATTCGCTCCGTTTTCCTACAAATACCATTCGGTTTTAACTTTGGCTCAAGCTTTAGTTCAGTATGATTTTAAACGAACTTCTCTGCATTCGCTCCGAAATTTTCCTATGATGTAGTGTTTCGAATCTGTTTTGTTTACAGGAGAGTAAGATATCATCATCACTCGGTCACAAAGTTGTGATTCTGTCAATAGATATCATAATATACATACACAGTTTGAAAGCCCTATACGTGTCACTTATAGCGACATTTGGAAAATAGTTTGAATCCTGAGGATTTGAAGTGAAAGCATTTTGTATGGGGGAACTCACTTTTTGTTCGTTGCTTTGTAAACAACGGGTCACGGCTTCGATACAAGGTGGAGAAATATATGGGTTAGTTTTACGGATCATACTTTCAACTGTAGGTTCAGTCCCGATTAGTCTATCTGTACATAAAGTGTACTTAAATGAAAAATTCTAACTCAAGTCACGTCTGTTGAACTTAAATATCAAATTTATTTTGCTTTATGAGAAATGTATTTCTGGTAATATAATTTGAAGTAACATAGGCACTGTTTTGTGGTTCACGAAATTTAATATGAGTGGTGTGTGCACAATAAACGTGGCAGCATTTTATGACAGGACCGTTGATAGGTGGGTGTGAGAGGGAGGTGGGTGTTGGACGCCAAAAGTTGGGGAGGGGACGTCATATAGGCATCCGCCCCCTCCGAGTGAACGTCTTTTATCCGCCACTGACCTCGTAACGTGAGTTGATGAAAATGATGTAGAGACACTTACTTTTTTTTTGCCCATTCAAACAAATGTTTACTTGCCAGAATATAAATATAAACTAATAAATGGTCTCGTTATGGAAATATAGATAAATATGTACTAACGTGTGATTATGTACCAATATCGCAATGTTTTCTTTTAGAAACGCCTATCATTAATATTGCATCAACATCATTTCCACTATATATATATAGTGAGCTGGAACATGAAGATTGTATGCTATGTGTGCACGCGCTTGCGGATGGTGAGTCAACCTGTCCACTCCCCACCCTACCAAATACTAAAAACTAGATAAATAAATGCTCTTTAAACCCATGTGCAGATTTTTGTGTGATGTGTTTTGGGATATATATTAATTGTGACTGCCCCCCTCCAGAAAATACTTCACTCCTTTATCTGATTCCCCACTATTTTATTTCTGGGTCCGTTGCTGGACGCGTTGCTTGAATATATTCGATGCAAAGTTCAACTTCATTGTGGAGTTATGGAAAGAAGCAGAACATTTACATTTTTATCAACACCATTGCAGTGTTCTCTTTCTTACACAACTCGCTGACCCGTTTCCTCATCGTGTCGCCTCGGCCTGTTGGTCGCGCATGCGTAGTGAATACTTTTTTCTTATTTTTTAAACAGACTGAAAGGGACCTTGTCGCTTGTCACTTCGGTGTGAAACTCCCGTGTCGGGCGTCACTCCGGTCTGAAAGCTGCCGCTCGTCACAAATATTCAGCAGTGCTTGGAGCGAGCAGCGCCATCTTGAGGGAAATGTGCCTGCCTTCAACCTTACGGACATCTACTGCTAGCTGACTCAAGCTAGGAACCAGTGTGCAATCACAGCCCAGAACGGTTATTTTGACAAAATCCTGTTTCCCTAATGGCTGCTTTGGGGAGGGGGAATTTTAACGTTGTCGGCTCTTCCCGAAGATTGGCAATTTGACCGCGAGTTCCTTGGCAGGTAAACGCGGCAACAGAGGGTCATTGCCATAAAGGCGGCCTCCACGCCGGTAGATACCGCGATTTCACTTCTAATATTACATTCCGATGATGATGATGATGATAATAATAATAAATAATAAAGCCATTGCTGTACCCGAGTGTGTTTAGTGGTACACTCAAGGTCTTCCTACAGAGCTTCGAGACCCTACCTGAACAGAGATATTTCTTTCTTTTGGAGTGTCCCATCACCAGTTCATCTAATCACCATTCCGTCCTCTGTTGCAATTACACAAAAGTAACAAAAATGCAAATTAAAACATTAAAAATACAAAAATAATAATACAGTACTCACCATTGCATAAATAGAAATCGTATTTGCATATTCCTAGTTCAAACTCCTGGCCATAAAAACCACAAAATACACTCAAACTCCAAACTGCACATTCATTGGTTCCATCCCGTGTCTCTTTTTTATCTTGCAAGATTCACACTTATGCAACACTGGCGAACCAACCCCCTCGGGAAATTTGAAGAGAGGCTTGTATCTGCCACGGAGTGCTGAGGAGCACTGCTTTTTAAACTTCCGTCCTACCACACTCTCCATGTTGCATTGCCATGTGGAAGTTCATTCACTCCTCACCATGACTAGAACTATTACAAGCATTCGTCCTTCCGGAGTTGCACTTCGTTGAGGTAAGCATATTTTGTTATATGTTTTCTGTTTTGTGCTAGATTTGCTCCATTCGGTAGTCTGTTCTTTCAACAGCAATGGATCAGAAGAATTCATAACACCAGTCAAGTAGGTCGGATTCACCTGCCCGGTTTCACAATTGGCATACCAGGACAAGTCGCTTTCCTAACTATAATTGCAACAATATTTTCTTTTTGCAATTATATTTAAATTGAAATTCATAAACTTTGGAGCCAAATATAGTTCAGGTCACTAATGACGTAAGCACCTACACTAACAGGGACAGTTTTCACTGGCGTATGGAGGATTTTTTTTTCGGGAGGGTCTGGAATTGCTTTCCTTGGAGGGAGTGAAATACTCGACAAGATATTTCATAATTTTAAAACATTTCACTGTCAAAAATGGCAATCAGCGTCATTTTACGGGGGGTTTTCACTTGCAACTTTGTTTTTTCCTTGAGTTCTTCACCGCATTTATTCGGAAATGTTGATTTTTCTCAAAATTTCGGAGAGGGCTGTAGCCCCATCAACCTCACTGTGCGTACGCCAGTGACAGTTTTGTATGGAGGGTCACTGCACTAGTTCAGTCACTGTACTACTTCAGTCACTGTGCAAATTAACGAGTGGGATGCCGGAGCCCCCCCCCCCAAACACACACACACACACAATTATCACCGGCAAAATAAAAAAAATAGTTTATCCCTGCCAGGCATGTTTTTATCCCCTCTCATAAAAACGAAATTGAAAGCATATAGTACACTATTTCGTAACTGTGTTACAAACCCAATTCATAAATCATTCGTGTCCATTAACGATCCCAGTCATCAAAGATTTCCCTGCCAAAAAGTATGCAGCCTTGTGGATTAAAGAAGGACATACTTCTGCAACTGACCAAGCTTACCAAGCCGAGGCAACAGGAGGCTGTTTTCCACATACGTTTTCGTGGCATATTCTGATATTTTAAACGTATTAATTAAAGTGTTCACAAGAAAGTTTTACCTGGGTTAGATGAACATTGTGTTTTGAACTTGGCAACAGAAATTTGGACAAGTTGGACAGCATGATGAAATTGATGAAGGGACACTTACGAAGAACAGCAAATATGTAAGAAACTACGTAGGTTACGTCTTAAAGTCACTAGACCAAATTCTTAGACAATGATTTCCTCCATGGAATGGTTTTTGTTTCGTGCCTTTAGAGTCAAGGATTAAGAAGATGTGTAGTTTAATACAGAGTCATGTGATTCTCTGTATTTTACGTGTTCCATTATTTCTTATGATATTGATGAGAACGTAATACTGCGGTGTTCGTTCACTTGCGTTTGTTACATGTTGTTTTTGTTGTTTAAAAATGTATGCACAAAGTAGTGGCGTTTACTTATCTAAACTGGTGTGGGGGGACTAACATGAACAGTTTACCTACTGCAATAAGAGAGAATCGTATTGAAAATGGAATTCGAGCAGATGATTCTTGATTAAAATTCTTGAAGATTTAATACTTTGATTGTCTGTCTGCACAAGCATTCAATTGAATTGAATTATTGTTTTGAGCCCGCTTTATGCACATATAGGCTACTCGGAACTGGACCTACTCCTTAAGGTAGGATCCAAACCACTGTGCAATGTGCCTCCATCGGGTACCGAACCGGGACCCCTTGATTACAGTGACATTTTGCTTGCACAAGCTTCGATTACTTTCATAAAATTGATCATTTGGCTCTGTGATTTTCAGATGAAAGTAAAGTCATACCACTAAAGCGTTTGTCTCATGGAACTGAGCAAATAGTCGAAGTTGTTAGCACAACGTGCTACGCCTTACGCCAGGGATCCCGGATTCAAATTTTGGTCTGGACATGGGTGTTCTTAGTGAATGTCCCTTCATCAATCCCATCATATCATCACTCATTCTCATCTTCGCTTCGCAATTAGCCAAACGTGGCAGAAAGGTGACTCTAAATAACAAAACTTTTAAATAGGTTTATATAATTTTCAATTCAGAAAACCATCTGTCTGCTTTTGCTAATGTGAAAGCGGCAGAAAGCAGGCACGTATCTACAAATATGTTTCGTGGGGGGTCCAAACCAAGTGTCTCAGGAATAATAATAATAATAGTATAATAATAGTAATAAGAATAATATTGAATTTAAAATTATTATATCAAATCAAATTAATACTAATTACAATACATGAATTGATATTATATTATTGTTACACGAATAGGTAAAAAGACTGCATAAGAATAGATATGTAACAGCGCATATTCATTACGTAGCTTACCTGTAGTTAAGATCGGAATAATATACATAAAAGCAAGTGACCTGGCAATGAAATTAATGTCAAATTGATTAATATAATTGAATATTTATCGAATTACAAGAAGGATGTTACATGTAGTAATATTTTATGTATATTATTTTGAGTAGTAGTGTACATAAATCTTCTTTGCAATGTCATTCAAAGCCGTGTGATCCCAATATAATCCTTGCCTTCTAAAAAGTTCAGAGGAAATTATTAACCATCGAATTTTAGTACTTGGTAAGTCCTTTTTGTTCTTCAAAGCCGTATGATTCTTATATAATCCTTGTCTTCCTATAAGTTCAGAGGAAATTATACAACAAAGACTAAACGAATATATTTTTCATTATTTAATTTTAGTATTTGGTAAGTCTATGGGGAGGGGGGAGGGGGGTCCGAACCCCTTGGACTCCCCCACTAAATATATTTTGGTAGCAAGGGACATGAAAGAGGCAGAGTATTCTTCAGGATAACGAAGCAAATGAACTATATCTTTAGTTTGGTTTGAGTTTTGGTTTAAAGTCCATGTTATACATATTAAGGATAACCGCGACTGGACCTACAGTTTAATGAGGGATCCTAACCACTTGTTCCTCCACCGGTATCGAACACGGGACTCAATGAACTATGTTGTATCATAAGGAGATCAACATGCTTTTCACGTAATTCACGTCCATCATCTTGTACTTGAAAGAACTAGCTGATAATATTTGTGAATGAATTAAGAGTTTGAAATGTTTTTACATTTCTTTCAAGTTCAGTGTCTGTAGAAGTTCACAAGAAGAAGGTTGCATCACTTTGTATGTGTCTACAACTGCTTTCATGCGTTTAAAGGAATTGCCCTGTTGTGAGGAAATTTTGTTTACAATCGGATAAAATATTGATACTGTGAACTAGCTCTCTCGGTTATTAAGACTTTGGTCAGAACCAGAGTTCGTCAAAGTGGTGCTTCGTTTTATATATATATATATATATATATATATTTATCATGACAAGACTTTCAAAATATCTCTAAACTTCTCTTTAAGAGTATGGCAAGCGTCTGATCTTCCTGTTTAAATTATGAATAGCGCAATGTACTTCATAAGTTTGAGTCACTGGCGTATGCAGGGGATGCTGATGGGCTACAGATCCTCTTGAAATTTTAAACCAAAATTTGAAAAGATAGGAGTAAAGAACTAAATTACTAAATTTTAACCCCCTAAAATGACTCCAGATTACCATTTTTGTCTTTGAACAACTTTTAGAACGAAGGTTAAAAGTAGTAATTATGAAATATTTGACAGCTTTTCACCAACGTAGGTATGTAATACACTGCAAAAAAAAAAAGGTGTGTTTGGGGTGAGTTTCGCTCTTTGGAGGCTTCGAAGGTCAGAATACTCGGAATCCTCACCCTTTTGAGTGAGTTTCTCCTCCCTACCCTAGGGTGAGTGCAGATCTGTCGTGAAAACCTTCCCTATACACCCCTTTGGGTGAGTTTCGGCTGCACCGTGATGCCACATGTACAAACTTTCCCACTGAAAATCCAGTCACAGGCCTTGTCATAGCGAAAGAATTTTGCCGACATGACAACGTTTGTCGTCCTGGACCCCCTGCCAGGCTCTCCGAGGCAATTTTTTCTACTTGCTGAACCCTTTTCCCAACAAATTACCACCCTGTAGCAGTTCTCTAAATATTCAGCAGAGGCGCTGTACTGCAAGTGGCGCTGATTCGAGTGACTAAATCCTGAAATACTTTCAAAATAGGTCGAAAACCTAAAGTCCGTCGACGTTGTTCGTGTGGGGGAAACTAGCGGTCGAGGGACCTTGGAATAAACCTGTCAGTTTTGAGATCCCTGTGATGTTTTAATAATTAGAAAGTGTACGAAATAAATACCTGTATGTTACATGTAAATTTCAGGAATAATCTATTTGAATAGTCATTTCTTATTTTCAAGTACAATTTCACTGCTTTACGTCAGTAATTAACAAAATTTAAGCCGAAAGAAAAATATGATTTTTCCTCACTTAAACAAAGGAAATACATGTTTATAGCCTGAAAGAACGTGTGACATATGCAATCGTGCAAGTGCATACAAATTAAGGCATAAAAAACTGTGTTTTTTCTGTTTACAATATTTCTTCTTTCTTGTTGTTCGAACCTGTATGACTGCATCTTTGTAGTTATTTTCTCATGAAAATATAATGTGCCTTCATTATCAATGTTATCTTGGAGAAGTAAATTTTGTTACTTGGAGTCGGTATTTCTAGTGTTCATTCATAACGCTTATCTGTCGGGCTGCATTACACTTTTCCTATTCTTATTTCATTACTTTTTCGGCTAGGAGGAAGCTCTTATGCAAAACACAGATTACAGATATAACACCAGGAGTACACATCCTGAGTACTCAATGTAATTGGAATTATTTTTTAACGCTTAAATAATTTGTTTAACCTTACTATTTTACAGTAAATTTAACGAGAGGCGTCAAGACAATTCTCTGTGCTGAGATGTAAAATAAACTTAATGTTTAAAATGTGACCCCACCACAATTAAAAATTTAATATTTCCGAAGTCACTGGGATTATCGTAAAGGATTATGACCATAAGAGAAGGGTTATGCCTTCTTGTTATGAGGCACGTAGCCAGGGGAGGGCTAAGGGGGCTGAAGCCCCGAAATCCTACAAATATCTAATTTAAATAGTGCATAGAGGTAATTAATTTTACTTACTTAGCAGGATTAAACATTAGATCGAAAAAAGTTTAGTGTATAATAGAGAAACCAGTTTATATTGTTATATTCTACCATTTAATCCAAAGAATAAATGGATCAACTAGCTCTCAAAATTTATAGTTTTCTTTGCGACAAGTCATACTATATAAACTTTATGAGTAAAATTTGGGCAAAACTTTTAAAGCCTTTACTGACGGAATGTGTAAAGGATAATAACAAAATACAATAACTATGAATTTCAGTACACTAACTGTACAAAATGTAAAAAAAATGGACAATGTGTTGGATATACACTCATACAGTGGATCGAGTAGCAGTCTCTCTCCATTTACACAATAATAATAATAATAACAAATAATTTGGATTAAAATTGGTTTATTTTCAATAACTTATAATAGTTGTTATTGTAAAATGATAATTATAACCGTGGTAAACTGGTAATAATTATTATTATCATTATTCTTTCTACCAATCAATGGCCTGTCCCCTTCTGCAAATATTTCTGGCGACGCCTGTGGTGATAAGGATGAGCCCCCCCCGAAATAAACGGGCCTGTGTTATAGTCATGTTCCTAGAATTCCCATCCTTCCTGCATTTGAAATTCTTTTTTTAAAGTTCTCTGCCAAACAACTTACGTACGCCACCAATATGACATGTGACGAATACTTCAATTTGCAATTTGACGAATGGCTTAATTGTAACGATGAGGATAACACTGATGAGACAAAGAAAAGGACATATTCAAACTTTACCCAAACCCTCTGCTTCGTAGTTTACTACACCAACGACTATCTTTTGCATTTATTCAAAAGGTATGCCTAAGGGCGGTAACGCCAACAACAAACAGTCTAATAGAAAATGTTTCATCCCACTTTGCGTTTTATCCTTGCAAGGGACCGCAACTCCAGAAGACATTCAACTTTCATTACTTTTCCCCCACCCCTACATCACAGTCAATGTACAACCTAAAATGCTTATCCATATTTTTGAAATCTTTAGAGCTGCATAAACAAAAATCATAAAAGTTTCTAAATAGGTCCGCTTATCTAAGTATTCAAAAGAAATTTTCGTTAAGCTAATTAATTTCAATGAGCACATAATACCATAAACGCAGTTCCAATTTGTTATTCTTGTTTCATTTCCAAATATACGCTACATTTAATGAGGCAAACTGGTTCCCTTTCTGAGCCACTGTCTTCAAATAGATGTGGCAACAAATAAATTTTGCAACGACGTGTTGAATACCATACGTGAATATCCTCCAAAGTTCCGTTTCTGGACTTTCTCTCCTTTTCCTTTGTAACGAGCAACCCCTTGCTGTGCGCGTCACGCGTCAATGCACCAAACCTGAAGTCTTCCCTGGGAATGACATTACAAGTCGAAGCAATGTTTTATTTCTGGTACACGATTATATTCCTCTGATAAACGCTGTGATTAAAATTTCTAACTAGCTTTGAAAGCTTTTTCTTGAACAAACTGTACAAAAGTTAATTGTCCTCGTCCGTGGCCGTGCGGTCTAAGGCGCTGTGCTTTGGCCTCCGACGGCATGGGTTCGAGCCCGCCTGGGTTCAGTCTCTGAGTTCTCGGCCTGTGCATAGGACCGGTGGCAACCCACCATCGTGAGGAAATTGGCGAACTACGAGTGAGTAGTGTAACCCGGTCACGGATATCTCCTATAACGGCTGGAGGTTCGACGTGCTGACCCCACGTCATCCCATTACTGGTTGAAGATCTCCACACCTCTAGGTAGGATTGTGGGATGGAGCCTGGCAGCCGGGAGATAGGTCAAGGCCCTTCGAGGGCTGTAGAGCCACGGGTATTATTATTATAGAAGTTAATAACAAAATTTAATGACTATAAGCATCTCAGTCAAGTTACTGTTGCGCTGGAAATTCATTTATCAAGTGGATCGAGAAGAAAATTCTCTCCAAGGAGGATATAATAATAATAATAATAATAATAGTAATGATAATACATTTGGAATAAAATTGGTTTATTTCAATTAGTTTATAACAATAATAATGCTAAGCATGATAATTATTATTGTTATTAATATTACTGTTTAAATTTTATTGTTGGCCTGACCACCCCTATAAAGAATTCTGCTTCCTTGTAATCCACGCGCACGTCACCTACTAAATCAAGAGATTATTATTATTATTGGTTTGGATATATACGTGGATCTTTTCATAAGCCAACTAATTGACCGTCAAGCATTCGGTAGCAAAATCCTTGAGTCTACTATTCAACGTGCTCGGTCACGGCTAACTTATTACATTTATTTCAGACAGTTTGCATTATACTGGCACGTAAGATTTCTCAAAATATGGTCAACTGAAGTTAATCAGCGCCATTGAACATAGGATTACTTTTACAAAAATTAATAAAAGTGCAACATGAATTTAGGTTACAAACTGAGACGAGAGTCGTGACTGAAGGAACCTTTCGTTCTTCGCCAGACGTCGCTGTAAGCAGACTCGTTCTCGTTGCTCTTTCTTTCCCGAAGGAAAAGCCTCGGTCTCGTTTAGATTATCTCAATAATAAATTTATAAGAAATGTTCAAAGACATTTAGTAATATAACTTAAAAACGAAAGTTTTAGAAAATTAAATAAAAAGTAAATCAAGTTGCATATTATAGAAATTTTGATTATAACGAATTCAAAAAATAATTTACATTACGATTTACCAAATCCTTGAACAATACAAGGCTTTCGGACAGTATAAGTCTCGATTATACAGACGGCTGTCATTCTCGGTCTTGTCTTCATTTTAAATTGTGCTCGGTTTCAGCCAAAGTGGCACAAAAGCGAAGTAAAATAAAGCAAATCAATCAATCAAAATAATCATAATACGTAATAATAAATTTTATACCAACGGCCGATCTTCCTTTAAAAGAATCTGGTTTTCTATTGTTCTAGTCAACAGTCGAAGGCAATCGATATATGTAATACCTCGAATGACGTGTCTGCCTGCCAGTGAGAAGGAAAAGAAAACAGCATTATTCCTGCTTACCACTATCTAAGATACAGTTTTATTAGTAGTGCAAGACCCTGCATTCAACGACTAGTTAAAAAAAATGAAGTTACTTATTGTATTTTGGATGATACGTCCTTCATATCTTCACATTCACGCTTGTTTACACAATAAACGCAGTTTGAAGTTTTCTTTATATAAAAGCGACAAAAAACATTCTCATGTTCACATTAGTTTTTTAGGGGGTAAAAATCTAGATTTTTGGTCAACTAATCATGTGTATTAGAAAGTATCAATGTCAACTATTAACTAATAAGTTCTGGGGAAATTTGAAGTTGTTTGTTGCGGAACCTGAATCAACTGCCCTTATCCTCCCACCCCCCTACTATAGGGCTGTTCCTGGATGAGAATTACAATATTATATTCTACATTAATATTATTATGAAGTACTTATCTCTGTGAAGGAAAGCCGGTCTCCATGGCGGAGTGTGTAGCGCAGCGAATCCAGGCCTGGGGATGTGTTTCCTTTGCGAGTGTCCCTTCATGAATTTAATCATATCATCAATTCATCCTCATCTTCGCGATTAGCCAAAAGTGACACAAAAGCGAAATAAAATAAACCAGCTCAATCAATTTGTGGAGGAGAGAAATTCTGTCCTTTATTTTCTTAGGACTTTGGTATCCACAGAGCGCTTTCAAATTGCCACAAACCAGTGGCGGATCAAGAAGTTACAGCTGGGAGGGGCGAATTTCATTCGAATGCCTCACCTCACCGAACCTCAATTCTAACATACACTACACTGCTATATATAAACAACATATTATACTGTAAACAGGAACGAAGCTGATTTTGTGTTCTAGAAGATAGAGAATTCCTTTGCAAAAATAGAGGTCGAGGACTGGAATAGGTGGTTATTATTGTATCATAATGCCTCTTGACCTCCTATTGCCACAATGTAATCTGAATGAGCAGATATGAGAAATATAGTGAATATTCACAGAACACGAAAGCCTATTCCCTCAAGGGGTCTCAGTTCGATTTCATTTTGAAGCATATTGCACAGTGATTCAATACAAATTTAAACTGTAGTGTCAGTTTCGATTAGCTTATCTTGATCATAAGGTTGACTTATTTTATAAATATTATCGAGCCTTTTAAATTTGGGGATAAAAGTCGGAAGATTTGAGTCTCAAAAATATCAGGTATAATATCAAATCCAAGAACTGGCAGTTGGGAATGGAGATCGCTCCCATCGCCCTCCCAGTGGATCCGCCTGCCACAAAAGTTGTCTAAACCACCCCCACCCCCAAAGATCGTTGCTTTGTTTAAAGGACATTCACTTTTAGTGTCTTTTGTTGCAAGTCACGCGTCGTATACGGCGCGCTTTTCGTGTGGACCAATCGAAGGTCGTCTGGGACAAGCAGGCCCAGAATAGCCTTGCCGTTGACATTGTGTGAGGTCGTCTGTGCCGTGGGCCAGAAGAGTTTGTCTGCTGAGTGGGTATTTGAAAGTGAAGATAAGAAAGCAGGATTCGAAGGTAAGTAAGTTCAATAACGTTTTCAATATTTTTACACTGTAGGTTTTCTTTATATATGCTGAGATTGTCCTATCCGAAATGCTTAGACCAAAATGTGTTTCACATTTCGAAATAATGACAGTACACGGTGAGAGGGCACTGTTTAGCATGCAGTGTGAGCCCTTTCAATAGTTCTCGTCCGAAGATTGGCATTCGTGATGGTTTGATTTGATTTGATTGATTCGTTTTATTTTACTTCGCGGTTTGTGCCTCTTGGCTAATTTTGAGAATATGGGGATGAGTGATGAAATTGATGAATGGACATTTACAAACAACCATGCCCAAGCATTTTATTCATTGTGGCTTTCGAAGCCTATGTCAGTCAGCAATGATCGTCTATCTTTAACGTAATCCACATATCCATCACACAGGAAGTAAATAAACACGTTCTAAATCTATTCCTCGAAACGTTGGGTACAGAGTACAGAAGTGGTCTAGAACATTTCTGCACCTCGGACAAACCTACAAGCAATTCAATATTTCTAATATTTTCACTCACAGTAGAAGAATTTCTACTTACCATTTCTGTAGACTTGATTACTACCTGTGGACAAGTAACTGCAGACTCCTATTTTCCCTTAGCTTTTATATTTAAAAAAAAATGCCCAATTCAAATTATAATTATTCAGTGCAAGAATATTCAGGCCTCTAATTTTTTCAACGTCTTAAAATTTCTTTAATAATTATAATGCATCGTAATAAATCTAGCGATACAGAAAATTTTGTCCATGCTTTATTATGAAGCTATAATATTCCGTAAAGCCAGATAGATATGCACCTTGTTTGGCATAGTTCGTATTACTATTTTTTCACTTATAAAATAATATTATATATTCGTTCTGTGACAAAAATATCACGGTCCAGAGTGAAGAACTTCATCTGTTTCTTATTATTATCATTTAAAACACAATAGTTTTATGATACTTTTTATTTGGACTTGGTCTTTTGAAATTATGGAACATAGAACTGTTGCGCTGAAGACAGTTATATCAAAAATAATAAAATTCCTCGAGCGAGAAAAATAATATCAAATTTTTCAAATTTTAATTTTTAAGCTTGTATTAAGAAGATAAGATTTGTTATTTGACCGTGAAAGGATAACGAATTTTATGTGATTTCTTTTATTTTCTATACTAGAAATGGAACTAACAGCGTTATCTGTCGTTATTTTTACGAAGACACGTGAGCGTCTTCTACTTGAACTGAGCATGATACCCAATTTATTTATCGATAAACATTTCTTTGTCCAATTTACAAGGTCACGAAAACTCCCAGTTCAGCACTTAGGAAAATACTTCCGGCAAAACCATGGTCGTATATATAGTTCACGTAAGGGGGTTAAACTTTTGGTATTATTTGGCTTGTTATATTTCATAAGTGAAAATTCGGGACACTGATGACCTGAAGCTGTTTGGGGAGCGCGGGTTGTGGGGGGTGGGGGTGGGGAGGTGCTGGACCCGACAATATTGTGTATATGTACATATCCATTCTCATATTCTTCACACTGCTTGCAGAGATACAAATCTTTTTTCTAATTATATCATTGACATAGGTGTGTGCAGACTGTGTGATTAGCGGGGACAAGAGACTTGATGAAAGTTCAGTCAGGAAAGAAGAAATTAATTTTATCTCACTCTTTTAGTTTTATTGCATTGAGGGTATGTGCGTATCTAATAATATACTCGTGTATGCATATATATATATATATATCTGTGTGTGTGTGTGTGTGAGTACGCAGATATATTCTTGTGGGAACCAGCGTATGTTTAAACACCTTTCTTAATGGGACCAAAAAAATTGTTGGGACTTTTTGCCGGTCCCAACAAAGAAAAGACCATTGCGAGACTCCTGAGACCCCTTTCGACATGTACGTGAAGTATTTCGAAGGTACCAAAAAGTCGCTATTTGTTCGATTTGTGTGTTAACGTGTGTGTTAAACTCTGCCAGCTCTGGAAGCTTCACGTCTGTGTAAAAGTGTGGTGTTTAATCGCATCTCTTGGGACCAGGAAGTGTGGGTGTGTAAAATCTTGGATCTATTTCGCATGTATTGGTGCCGAACATCCCAGGGGGTTGAGGGGCGAAGAAAGGTACGTGCGGATGCCGACGGGATTCCCCTCTCGCCTGGCCGTCTTGTTGCTTCCGAGCTGTTAATGTTGCCAACTTAAAACTTTGGAACCAGATCTGTTTTTCTATTATCTTCTAACCCTCCAAGTGTAATTGTAATTGATTTGTTTTATTTTACTTCGCCTCTTGTACAGTGTCTCTCAAAAGTTTTAGGACAACGACATTTTAAACTATGCAACCCAATTTACACAAGGCGTTGGTGGGTTGCATGTAGAGTTAGGCTCAATTTCAGGGTTGCCACATGCACATTAGGTATTTATAAAATACGCGAAAGAAAGATATCCAAATATTATTGCATAAAACTAGAAAAACATCAGTATTACATTTGTTGCAATACTCTCAGAAAGAAACAACATGGAGTTTTATAGTATTTCATTGTTGATGAGTCTACACAAAGGAAATGTGGAGAGAGGAAACGAAAGGGAACAAAGGAGAGGAGAAAAGAGAAAGCAAAAGGAGAAGAGGAAAAGTAAGGAAGGGAAGAAAATAGAGGACAGAGGAAGTGGATAGGAGAAGTAATGAGGAGAAAGGAAGAAGATGCGAGGAGAGATGAGGAAATGGAGCAAAGAGGAGAGAAGAGAGGAAGGAAAGCGAGGTGATAGAAGAGGAGGAAAGGAGTTTGGAGAGGAGAGGAGTAGACGATAAGAGGGGAGTGGAGAGTAGAGTAAAGGAGAGAAAAAGAGAAGAACGAAAAGAAGAGGAGAAGAGTGCAATGGAGTCGGAAATATAAGACAGGAGAGGAGATAAGAGGAGTGGAGAAGAGTGGGATGGAGACAAGAGGCGAGAAAAGTAGGGAAGGCGGTATGAGATAAAAGTAGAGGAGAAGGACGGGAGAGAAGAAGGAGAAGGAGAAGTTAATAACAGAAGGGACTGGAGACGAGAGGTGAGAAGGGGTAGTTGCAGAAAATACGTCTCGGCGTCAAGAACTGATGCATTGATAAAATTATTGACATGAAACATTCATTAACATTTTATAATGTATTGGAGAATGTATTAGATCGGTGCGAAATTCCTTTTGGCCGAGTTCAGAGCAAGATAAAATCTTCCACGTAAGATCTTTGATTTTACCTGCGATTATACCACTAAAAACATGAATGTAATTTTCATATATATCCAATTTTTCTCCTCTTCTCGGTTCGTTGAAATTGTGTTATTTGACATTTCCCCTCCCCCCATCGTTATTTCCAATCTGAATCATTCCGTTTCATACGGCGTGGACAATGAACGCAATGGGATATGTCTAAAACGTACGAAAAGTTTCTGCCACCGGAGGGGTTTGAACCTACGACCATCAGATTATCAATCCTTAACGGTAACCACTACCACACAAGCTTTCGCTCCTGAATACAGGTAGAAGGAGCTGACCAATGTGAAATGCAGATCCAACCCCCCTCCTACATGTCATGTGCAAAGAATACTTGTTTGTAACAAAGAAAACGAAGGTAATACGACTGGGCGAAAACATTTAATGGAGAATTCCACATGATGGAAACTTTTCAGTCGATATTTGTGAAGGTATCTTTGCATTGAACTCGAGTGGAAAAAGGGGTAATATTAGTGTGTCCTGAATTGCCACAAATATAAATGGTTATTTCATTAATATTTGTCAATGTATTTGAAGCAGAACACAATTATCGTTAGAGGTTCATAATTCAAGATCTGATACGTGAAAATATCCCTTTAATCGTGTGTCAATTCATTTATTTGTTTATTTTTTTTAGTAAATTCCAGTTTTAGGACAATCTAGCCACTATGCACTATTATTACAAATATTGTTGCCATGCTCTTGTTTAATAGAAGGAGAAATATTTTTAAACCTCGTATGGAGGATCAAACCTCGGACCGCTTACAATGCTCTCAAGAACTCTAACCATTACACTACGTTCTTAATTATTCTTTCGCCTCAATATTGTAAACGTTATCCTGCAAAAAAAAAAAAAGTTCAATACTCTCATATTGCTCTGTACTTCTATAATTACTTTATATGCATGCATTTGAAATCTTACTCTGAATTTCTTTCTTCGTATTAGTATATCTAAGGTTGTGAATATATTTTATTTATAATTTTATAACGGTTACATGAACATCTACGAAATAGTTCCTTATAACTTGGTATCTGTAAAGAGATACATTCAAGTTTACAAATGATTTTAGACCACTAGATCCGTGTCCAGTCATCATTGCTCAAACAAACGTTTGAAAACTCTGTGGAATTTTCATTCTGAGATAAGTTGCCTTACTTGCTACATGTATGCGAACTACACTCTGTCCCACTTATCTCTGGAGCAGGTGAACAAAACAAGTATCTGAGCAGCGATGAACACATGAGAGGAACGGAATTGCGTGGAGGGAGGAGATCCACTGCAGTTGCCAGCCTTTCCAGCAGCGTGTGCTGCCTCGCTCTTTCCACTCGATCCCCTTCCCCTCTTCCCCCTTATCTTCTGCTATGCGCGGCTTTGCTCCAGACATGCTGGGACAGTGCACAGTTAATTGTTTTCGCAAGAAGTATCTCTGTGTGCTACACATTTAATTCTTACTCACATGAAGAAAGAAAAAAAAACATGTCAATTTGCATTCAGAGGGTAGTTTCACAGTTACAAACTATTTTGGCCTTGATAATAAGTTTAGTGTAAATAGTAATTTTGTTTTTATTTTTTTTTTCAAAAAAAAAATTGAGGTCTATGGTTGAAATTCTCATATTTAGGGCTTGGACTCGTCACCTAAGAGGTTTAAGACCCGTCCTGTTCTTTGTGCGTGACCTTCTTTTTATTTTTCTATTCATTATTCATCCTCATCCTCGCGATTAGCCAAAAGTAAAATAAGAAAAGTCCTCCTCCGTGATCGTGCGGTCTAAGGTGCTGTGCTTTGGACTCCGACTGCGGGACGGCATGTGTTCGAGTCCGCCTGGGTTCAGTCTCTGTGTTCTCGGCCTGTGTAAGGGACCGGTGGCAACCCACCATCGTGAGGAAATTGGGGAGCTACGAGTGAGTAGCGTAACCCGGTCTCGTAAATCTCCTATGGGGGATGTTCCTGGGTAAACAAAAAATAGTCGATCAGACAATTCGATTATCGAAGGCGATAAAATAACTTCCGGTTTGACCAAGTTTCCAATATAAGTTAGTGGAATACAGATTGTCTTCGAGCTTACTTTGTTAAAAAGGAGCGGATACAAAATGGATCACTTGAAATGTTTAAGTGACAGAGAATTAAAGATACCTCGAAGAAATTGACCAGTTCCCAGAGTCATTGGATGATGATTTATGGAACAATAGAAATCTTTACTGAGGCAATGTTGATCCTCTATACCAATGGTTTCGTTTTTTTTGTTTTGAGTTGATGTTTTAAGTTCACTTTGTGCACAGTAAGGCTAATCGGGACTGGATCTACAGTTTAAAGTGGAATCCGAACCACTATGTGCCTCCACCGGGTATCGAACCGAATGGTTTCGTTGGTATATACATTAAACAAGAACGTTCATTCGCCTATAAATTAAGCTACAGATTTTTTATATTAGGGAAGAAGTAAATAATAATAAATTCTTAAAGGTAAAAGGAAGATTAAATACACCGATGAAAAACAAAGATATTCTACTTAACCTAATAGTTATAAACTGCACATTTTATTTTTCATTAATAAAACCACAGATCAATTTTTACATAAACGTGTATTTTAAGTTGGTTCTAATTTATGTTTGGCCACTTCTCATTCTTTATAATTATCATTCTAATTAATCATTAACATATATAGCTACGCCAGTTGATTTTTAATTCCACGAAAACGAAAAAAAACAGGCAATTCCACACATGATACGAATATACAGGAAGTTGGAGGATTCGGCAGGTTGAAATAAAGCTTACATTATTTATAAACATTCAAATACTTCGAAGCCTCTCGATGGCGTAGCTGTAACGTCGCTGCCTTGTAATCAAGGTGTTCCAGGATTCGATATCTGGTGGAGGCACAATGTGACTTAAACTCTAGGTTGAGTCCCGAATAGCCTTACTGTGCATAAAGTGTACTTAAAACAAAAGAAATGAAATGTACTCTGATTATATCAGAATGGATAATTTTTCGACATTGTGTATCTACTAGAACACAGCTCTCTTAATTGTTCTTTCTTCCACAGATAATAACATGCATGGTTGTAAAAATTTACGTTTTAAATTTGTTATACCAACATATGTGCGTTAGAAAATTATAATTTAAAAACACTTAAATATTTCATTTGGTTTATTTAACGGTGATGAAGTGACGTGTCTAGGGCGTAGTTTCTCATGTCGTGGTTCGTAGTCTTTTTGCATTACTGCTTGAATCCACTGAGTTTTCGTATCTGGTGTGTCGAAAAAAGATTCACAGATACTTGAGAAAAAATATTCGTTCTGGACGTCTTATTGCAACTAACAGCTACGCAATGATTGTCGTCTTTTCTGCAAGATATTACCCTTACATCCTTATAATCCATGTTACTCTTTCAAAACCAGAAGTAGGGTCCCGCCTGTGCCGAACAGGAACGAAATTGTAAACATCAGGTGAATAACCACCATAATGGTTGAGGGTTCGACGTGCTGATCCCACGTCACCACATCTGGTTGAAGATCACTAGGAAGGATTGTGTGAGGGAGACTGGCAGTCGGGACATAGGCCAAGGCCCTTCGAGAGTTCTTGAGCCATGCGTTATTGTTATTATTAAAATAAGAAAAACAAGGGAATAAGGAAAAATTAATAAAAAAATATTTATCTATATTAAACTAACCATTCAATTTTATTTTGTTTTTCATGGATCGGTTGCCCTACTACGCGGTAATCCCAATAAGTATCTTACATGTTACACGATAAAGCATATATTACTATCCGAATACTCATTCAATAAGCATTTTTGTTTGCAGGAATCATTACATATTGCATGTTGAGATAGTGCCCACGTAGCCGCCTCTCATGAAATCTATTATTCTTCAGATTTTCTTTAAAATTCGACTCTGGTCACTTGTAATGTGCTGGGTGTAGACGCTCGGCATCGACGCACAATGTTTTGCGATAATAAGTGGCCTTGTGAAGCGTGACTCATGAACGCGAACAAGCTAGGTTACCAAGCTTACTGCCTTTGAATACCAAGTCATCTTTTAACCTTTCCCGAACGCGATTGCTACTGTAGAAGTATATATATATTATCTCAAAAGGGCAAGAAAGGAAATTCAACCAATGTTCTCCCGTCGTATAAAACCAAATATTATCTATTAAACGAAAAGTTCACGATTGTCAATAAGCGGTTTAACCTATCTGAGCTTTCAGGAACTTTGCACGCATAATTCCACTGTCTAGGCCAATGACAGAAAAGCAAGCAATACTTTTGTTTATTCTTAAAATCAATTAAAGGAATGTGTAAGAATTTAAAAGAAATAAAGAGCGGAACGGAATGACTGTTGTTCTACCTTAAAATTGTTGTTCTTCGAAATAGTAAAATAAGAAGGATTTAATCCAACACCTTAACACACTGTTCCACGACTCTCTCTATTGACTAACACTGTCAAATGTGATGTGATTTTATGAATACAATTTTCCGCCTGTTTACGTATAACGTCTCGCACATTTAGCAGTTCGCAAACGTTTTCGCAAACGCTGTAATTGTTTCATGTTACCATACGTAACAGCAAATACATTTCATAAGACTGTTCTGGACACGAGACTTGCGTCAGAAAACAAGCATTTCATATGTTGCAGTATCACAAGAAGAGAACATCGCCTTGCAATGTTCAAGGCTCAAGATATTTTTCATTAATAATGTCTAATCAACATAATAAGTTAGAAGAAGTAACTATCATTTTCACAACAACTACCAATATTCTTGTTTTTCTTCATCACTTCCAAAATATATTCTCGAAGATAGCTGCTATACCACAAGAAACAATTCAAAATTAAAGTAAAATTCAACTACATGTATATCCAAGGACATTTACAATATTGGAGGAACAGAATACTTAATTTTGTTGATTCAACGGAAGGTAAGGGCGTGGTGTAGTGGTGTCGGCCCCCGTGGTGGAGTGCTTAGCACATCGCGCTACAACGCCGGGGGTCCCGCCCGGGTTCGAATCCCGGCTCGGGCATTGATGTTTGTGATTGTCTGTCCTGAAAAGTACTGAAATTGAGAATTGAATGAAATGATATAGGCTGCTAGCGGTCCCAGGTTCGATCCTTCTTACGAGGTGTTCTCTTTTATTTAATTCTCCTTCTATTAAACAAGAGCATGGCAACATTATTTGTAATAATAGTGCATAGTGGCTAGATTGTGCTAAAACTGGAATTTACTAAAAAAAATAAACAAATAAATGAATTGACACACGATTAAAGGGATATTTTCACGTATCAGATCTTGAATTATGAACCTCTAACGATAATTGTGTTCTGCTTCAAATACATTGACAAATATTAATGAAATAACCATTTATATTTGTGGCAATTCAGGACACACTAATATTACACCTTTTTCCACTCGAGTTCAATGCAAAGATACCTTCACAAATATCGACTGAAAAGTTTCCATCATGTGGAATTCTCCATTAAATGTTTTCGCCCAGTCGTATTACCTTCGTTTTCTTTGTTACAAACAAGTATTCTTTGCACATGACATGTAGGAGGGGGGTTGGATCTGCATTTCACATTGGTCAGCTCCTTCTACCTGTATTCAGGAGCGAAAGCTTGTGTGGTAGTGGTTACCGTTAAGGATTGATAATCTGATGGTCGTAGGTTCAAACCCCTCCGGTGGCAGAAACTTTTCGTACGTTTTAGACATATCCCATTGCGTTCATTGTCCACGCCGTATGAAACGGAATGATTCAGATTGGAAATAACGATGGGGGGAGGGGAAATGTCAAATAACACAATTTCAACGAACCGAGAAGAGGAGAAAAATTGGATATATATGAAAATTACATTCATGTTTTTAGTGGTATAATCGCAGGTAAAATCAAAGATCTTACGTGGAAGATTTTATCTTGCTCTGAACTCGGCCAAAAGGAATTTCGCACCGATCTAATACATTCTCCAATACATTATAAAATGTTAATGAATGTTTCATGTCAATAATTTTATCAATGCATCAGTTCTTTGACGCCGAGACGTATTTTCTGCAACTACCCCTTCTCACCTCTCGTCTCCAGTCCCTTCTGTTCTTAACTTCTCCTTCTCCTTCTTCTCTCCCGTCCTTCTCCTCTACTTTTATCTCATACCGCCTTCCCTACTTTTCTCGCCTCTTGTCTCCATCCCACTCTTCTCCACTCCTCTTATCTCCTCTCCTGTCTTATATTTCCGACTCCATTGCACTCTTCTCCTCTTCTTTTCGTTCTTCTCTTTTTCTCTCCTTTACTCTACTCTCCACTCCCCTCTTATCGTCTACTCCTCTCCTCTCCAAACTCCTTTCCTCCTCTTCTATCACCTCGCTTTCCTTCCTCTCTTCTCTCCTCTTTGCTCCATTTCCTCATCTCTCCTCGCATCTTCTTCCTTTCTCCTCATTACTTCTCCTATCCACTTCCTCTGTCCTCTATTTTCTTCCCTTCCTTACTTTTCCTCTTCTCCTTTTGCTTTCTCTTTTCTCCTCTCCTTTGTTCCCTTTCGTTTCCTCTCTCCACTTTTCCTTTGTGTAGACTCATCAACAATGAAATACTATAAAACTCCATGTTGTTTCTTTCTGAGAGTATTGCAACAAATGTAATACTGATGTTTTTCTAGTTTTATGCAATAATATTTGGATATCTTTCTTTCGCGTATTTTATAAATACCTAATGTGCATGTGGCAACCCTGAAATTGAGCCTAACTCTACATGCAACCCACCAACGCCTTGTGTAAATTGGGTTGCCTAGTTTAAAATGTCGTTGTCCTAAAACTTTTGAGAGACACTGTACCACTGTTGGCTAATTTGCGAAGATGGGGATGAGTGATGATATCATGAAATTGATGAATCGACTCCCACAACATCCATGCCCAGACCGGGATTCGAACCCTGGTGTCGTAGCGCGATGTGTTAACCACTCCACAACGGGGGTCGGCTTTAATCCTGCAATCAAACAAAATGCTACAATAGAATTTATTCTTCCAAATGTGACCCTTCTATATGTGACTATAACAAATTATTAGTTGGGTTTTACTATAATACTGGTAAACAGAAATCCATTTGTAAAGCTCATTTTCTTCCATTACCAGGAAACAAAGAGTAGAGTTATCAGATGTTATCAGTAGAAACTCGTTACTAGTCTCCTTTCGGACATGATGAGGATAAGAATGGAGATTTCTGACCAAGATCACAAGCGATCCGGCAAAAGGGAGGGGGTGTTCATATCGAAGTAACAAGTGACACGATACCTCTGTCTACAAGCAAGCGTTTTTCTCAAATGCTCTAACAGACCAAGGCGACACGCTGCATGACATCCATGACTTTCAGAAGCGGAAGTCGAGAAGCGACACGTTTCGAAACGAAGAAGCAAGTCTCGCCTGTTACTTCCGTTTGTCAATATCCTGAATTGGGTCGCCTAGGTCTGGTGTTCGGGCTTTAACAGTGAATGCTTACTTGAAGACTGAAGTGGCTTGTCTTTCTTTTCGCTTGTCACTTCGGTATGAACTTCAGTGTCATTTGCAGCCGTCGTTTGCTACTTGTTGCCTGTCGTTTCGGTTTAAAATCTCTCTGCAAGAAAGCATTCAATGCGTAGGCATGACCACCAGACCGAAGCAACACGATAACGTCCCCAGTGCGTGAAACATGCAAGTGGCACGTGTAGTCTGTCATATCACATTTGTTAGAAAGTTTTATTTATTTAATAATTTTTGTTTCCAAAGCCATTTATCGCTTCGGTACGAAAGTTCCATTGGGACGAAGCGACGAGCAACGAGCAACGAGGGGTTTCTCACTGAAGTAACACTACCCGTGCAGCATAGCATATATTATTGAGTGTTTGTTTCCAAGTGACACGTGTCGCTTCTCGCTTCGGTCTGAAAGCATCCCAAGACTCGTACGGTATTCGAACATAGGATCCCAATTCGTAGAACACGAAGACAAACGTTTATACTTCTCAAAGTTAACGGCTTGGTTGCAATCCTTAACTACATTTAATTTCAATGCAGTTCTTTTTTTAACAGTCGTGTTTGGCAACACTGATAAGTGAAGCGAAGTTTTCACTCTCGCCTCTGCAGCCACGCCGAAACCGTGGACAGAGAGCTGTGGATGTATTTTTGCGACGTGGCATGCTACACGTATTTGACGTCTTCTGTACTCGCTCGCTCTGTTTAACGTGCGACTAAACGAGAGGGGAAAGTCTTCACCCGACAACGTCGCAGGGGCAAAACAATCGCTTCCCTGCTTGTAGTAAGTTCACCGCGCATTTTCCCACTGTGTCTGTTGTCACGGTATCTTACGCTTGATCTCTCCATTGCGTTATTTTCACAAAGTAGGAACTGTGTCCTGCTCGTCACTTCGGTTTGCGTGTGTTTCTTCATAGTTCAAATGTAAAAAGATAACATACAAATGCTTACGCAGAGATATTCGCATTATTATATGCGTATAATGCATTTGCTTATACATAATTGATTGATTGATTTGGTGTTTTAAGTCCACTTTATGCACAATAAGGCTAATCGGGACTGGACCTACAGTTTAAAGTGGGATCCGAACCACTATGAGCTTCCACCGGTTATCGAACCCGGGATCCCTTGATTACAAGGCAACGACGCTCCCACTGCGCCATCTTATGCATAAAACAACCGAGAGAACAATGGCATGTACATTTGATAATGTTCCCCACCGGAAAACTTTGAGGGAAAAAGCTCGAGTTGAAGACATCGATTTAATTTTTTATACAATGCCTGGAAACAACATATTTGCCTTCTATGACCTTAACGAAAATATTAAATCCACTGTAGTAAACATTATTTTCGAGATGGCAAAATAAAATATAAACGACATAAATACTCTTCCCGTTTCTAAACCTGATAATTTATAGCCGTGTATTTGATTGCATTTTATAATTAATAATGCAATGAAGTAAATGGTCACACAGTATTCAGGTTTAGTGAAAGATAGCGTATTCCTTCCCTCAGTGTGGTCTTTATATAACAATATTTACAAAGTTACAGAAGCAAATGTACTTGAAGGGACAGCGAAGATTTTATGCCATCAAAATATATGTGGCGACTGCTACAAAAGGTAAAGTTCTCCCCTGTGTATGGCAGTCTGCCGTGACACCATTCGAGCAAATGATATGGCTCCACACATTCTCGATCTCTACCGTAGTGAATGATACACACCATGCTCTGATGTATCTAGGGGTCGCGGGTTCGACACGCGGTGGAGGAACATGGCATGGTGTTCCCTTGACGGTGCCCTTCATCAATTTCATCATATTATTACTCATCCTCGTCGTTTGGATTAGCCAAAAATGAAAAAAGCGACGCTAAAAATCATCTAATCAAATGTATTCATTACTTACCTTCTGGCCTCCATGAAGAAGTGGCTACGAAGCCAGAAGCCCTACTTTTGAATCCTGGGTGAGGAATGAATATATGTATCATCGTGTTCATTCTGATTCCACTATTAATGCTCATTAACGATTAACCTACGACGTAGAAAAACGCTAAAAATTAACGTAAATATACGTCGCATTCTTCAGTCGCTTCATTAATGTGGATCATTTCACTATCCTAGGGGGAAAATATTAGTTTAGCAACGTAAAGAATATTTACTTTCGAGGCAATCCAAGGCATTGAGAGGCAGGGGTGTAGCAAGGGGTGGAAGAAGTGCGCGACCGCAAGGGACTTCGCGCTTAAAGGAGCTTGATACGAAAAATGTTATAAATAGAAGTGGGGGGGGACATGGAAAATGCTATTTTTTTGTGGGCAGTAATATTAAAACATTCTAGTTAAACGTTATAATTTGAATGAATACGTCAAATCAGAGGCATAACATACAGGCAGGCAGGTCTTAAGTCTAAGGGGCACGAAAGAAGTAAAAAATGATCGTCGTATTTCTCATGTGAAACAGTTAAGAAAAATTTACGATAACTCGCTTAGACATTTTTACACATTTATTCTTTCATTGAATAGAACGTCCTTTGTCTTGTATTCTAGTAGTGTAAGTTTATTGTTTCTACGCCGTACTTTGTAGGTATCCTCTTTTATCCTCTTTTTTTATCAATTGAATATAAGTTTTTGACATATTTTGACAATTTTTTGTCGATGTTTTAGCGTTTAGCGATGTTTTAGTACAATTTTCAATGCACCACTTTTTTTTCCCACCTCGTACTTGTAGGTATATCACGATCTTACTTGATATAACTTAACTTATTTTTTTTTTTTTTTTGCTAAACTACACGAGAGCCTCTACGTGCTTTGACCTACTTTAGAGTAGACCCAAATAGACAGTTCACCAACCGAAAGTGGGGCTCGGTGGGGCTCGCCTTAATGGTTTGCTCTTGTAAAGTAGACCCAAATAGACAGTTCACCAACCGAAAGTGGGGCTCGGTGGGGCTCGCCTTAATGGTTTGGTAGCATATTTTGACGATTTTTTTGTTGATTTTATAGCGTTTGACGACTTTTCAGTGCAATTTTCATCGCATCTAATTTTTTTTCCCACTCGTACTTGGCACGAATGCACCGATCTTACGTGATAAAACTTAACCTATCTTACGATTTTTTTTTCAGTGACCTATCATTTTTTTTTATTTGCGCACCGAACTAACTTACATTGGACTCCGCGTTTGTTTTAATATTTCTGTATTTTAAAGTTTTTTTCACATATTTTATATAACCTTGTTGATTTTTTTTTAGTATGTGGCAATTTTTTTTAGGAATTTTTTAAAACTGCTCCGTGACCCTCTCGTTCTTCACGTCATGGATGAAGAACTTCTCGGCGACCAGGATGACGGTGCACACGGTTTCCTCTGGCATTGCGTCGTGGAACTCGCAGACGACCTTGATGTTGGTTCGATCGTTGACCACCACCTGCTTCCGCTTCGTCTTGTTGATGACGAACATCTGCCTGTGGGTTTTGAATTCGCTGGGCGTGTAGTACATGTCCACGTTTCCCTCGGTCACGCGCTTGCAAGCGGAGTACGCTTCGTAAAGTTTGAGGTAATCATATTTGGTCATGTCGAGGTTGTAATTTTCGCGCGGGAACACTTCGTTCCTGCCATTCTTGAGATAAACGTTCTTGATCTTGCAGTCGTCGAATTTGCTGGAATCTTTTTCCTGATTCTTGTCCCTCCCGGTCTGAAAGAGTACAATGACGAAATCTGGCATGTCGAACTGTATGTTGTTGAACTGCGTCGTCACGTCGAATTCCATGTGACTTCCGGACGCTATTTTCTGCACACACTGGTAACCGTGAAAATGAATGGGCACCTGTGGACTTTTCAAGATCTCCGCTTTGTACTTCAGAGCGTAGTTCGTTTCGTATTCCACCACCGGCATTCTCAACTCCATGCTCCGGATGACGCACTTGGCTGCTTCGGGTAAAGTGTTGGGCAGCGGCGTGATACCGTCTGCGTTCAAGTTACTGTATCGCATCAGTGCGTCGTTGTCGTTGGCCGCTCTTCGAAATGTGATTCTCAGTCCTCCCTTCCACATGATCTCCTTGTAGTCCGAGAAGAATCCCGAAAGCAGACGCATGGGAAATAGCACCGTGTGACTTCTCGTCGATATTTTGGTTCCCGATTCGAATCCTCCCGCTTGATAGTATGCTGCGTCCGTTTTGGATAATTTCTGTCGATGACGGTGTTGTGTTTCCTCACCTCCACCTGCGAGAACAGGTGAGGCACGAAGTTGTCCACGAGTTTCAAATTTGCTGCTGCGGGGAACGCGTCTCCGCTTTCTTTCTTCACCACGTCGAATTGAAGGTAAAGGTCCGCTCTGTGAGGATGAACGAACCCATCGCCTACGTCCACGTCGTATTCGATCTCCCTTCCTCCCCAAATCGAATTGAGTCGCGTGTCTTTCCACGAACTCCAAGTAGGCCTTCGCCGTGGGCCACACGATGCTCGTGACGATCTGATCGACCGAGTCCGTCGTACGATATCCCGTGTCGAGGTATTCACCCCACGCTCTCTTCAGGATCGTGATCAGAAAATTCCTCTCTCGCACGTCTATAGCAGTCCTCAGCCCTTTAAATTGCACCTCGTTGCTGTCGGCCAGCTGCACGACGTACTTTTTCTTGGTCAGCGCGAAAAAGTTTTTCAGTACGAATTCGACCTTCACCCGCAGTTCGGGAACCAACCGCTCGTGCAGGTGATCGATCAAGCTATTTTGAGCGCGTTTATCCGTGAGTATGAAAAGCGAATCCGTGTCCATGTACATCATGCGCGGTCGCGGGTTCGAGGGAAATTTTTCGACCACATCTCGCGATTTCAGTAGGATGGTTCGAGACAGAAAAGTGACGAGGGACGCGCAAGCGGGGTTCTTCGAAACGAACGAGCCCCACGTTTTTTCGTACGGCCTGCGAATGTTAGGTTGGTTCACGTGAGTGCGAATTTCTTCGGGAATGTCTTTCAGTTCGTACATCTGACCGTACATGCTGTTCATCATCAACTTCGCAGTGTTCTGTTTCGCGTCCATTTCGAGCAATTTGCCCGGCGGCAGGGCCTTGCAGTTCTTGGCTTCCTTGATTTGTTTACGCAAGGTCATGATCTTGCGGATGCACAGGGCGTTGAGCGTATCGGGCGAAAAATACACGTGGAGATCCGCTTCCGTGCAACCGGTGGGATTCGTGCTGCTGGAACGTACCTTCCGTACCTGGAACGGACGTTTCGGTGTGGAATTCACGGCACTCCAAGTTCACGTTGAAGGACGAGAGCCCCGCTGCAACCATGACGCTCGGGTAGAGGGACGTGAACCCCGAGAAAATTCTATATAAAATTACATACCTGGAAATTATATTCACAGTAGATTGAATTTTGATTTTTGTATTCCCCCGAGAAATTCTATATAAATAACATACCTGAAATTCTATTCACAGTAGATTGAATTTTTTGAAGTTTGTAATCACCCCAAGAAATTCTATATAAAATAACATACCTGAAAATTGTATTCACAGTAGATTGAATTCTTGACTTTTGTATTCGCACCCAAGAAATTCTATATAAATAACATACCTGAAATTCTATTCACAGTAGATTGAATTCTTGAGTTTTGTATTCACACCCAAGAAATTCTATATAAATAACATACTGAAAATTGTATCGCTATATACTAGACTTTTTGATTTCTGTGATTTTGGAGAAAGCAATGGCATCCACCACCAGTTTCAATCGTAAAAATGATAAAACTGAATGTGTTACTTGTGGGAAGCTAATCGCAAGGAACAATTTATCGGTACACAGGGCAAGATGTAGCGAAACAGCTTCGAGTTTAAATCGTTCGTTACCTTCTAAGTCTTGTGCTCGATGCGGAAAGATGATCAGCATTACAAATTTAAGTAAACACCTGAAAATTTGCAAACTATCGACCGAACAAGGAACATTGAAAAGAAAAATCCATGATATAGGAACCGAAGCTTCCACTTCCAAACAAGTTAAATTATCCGATGAACGTAAACCAATTAGATCTGCATTTAACCGTCATATTCAGGATTTCTCTTTTACTTCGGAACCAGGCTGCGACATTCTTAGTTTCTTGCGTGAAACGAAAACATCTGTACTAAATATTTTAAAAAATAAATTGGAAAATAATTCCATAAAAGTATACGTTGATCTATTTTCCGAATACGAAAAAGTCGATGGTACAACAAGAGTCTTTTATCATCGAACAAAAAACCAGGCTCTTCATTTGGCGGACGTCGATAATTTGGACGAATTTTATTCTGATCTTTCAAATGAACTGGTTAAGAAACACGACGATTTCGAGGCTAAAGGGTCGGGATGGTCTCTGTGTGGAAGTCCTCACACGTTAACTGTTTACGTGACCCAATTCTCGCCTCTTCGCGCTTCCAGCTACGTTCCTCTTCCACCGAACATTCAACACAAGAGGGCTGTGTTAAATATACAGAACAGTGATAACAAGTGTTTCCTTTGGTGTGTGTTGGCGGAACTTCACCCGATTCATTGGTCAAATCATCCAGAACGGGTTTATCATTACAAGCAGCATGAACCTGAACTGGAAAATGCAATGGCTGGCATCGAATACCCGGTGACCATTTCTGATATATCAAAATTCGAAACACGAGCACGAGATGCAGAAGGAAAACGCTTAATCATCAACGTGTATTCCTATACGTTGGATAAACATGTCGTGCATCCCGTCAGGATAAGCGATGTCGACGATGATGATGCTCGTGTGATTAATCTTCTTCTAATTTCAAACGACAGTGTTCACCATTACTGTCTCATTCGTTCACTATCACGTTTGGTCACAAGTCAAACTATGAAGCATGCAAACAACATCGAAGTTTGCCCGAGATGCCTAACCACGTTCAACGATAAAAAACAAGTCGATTATCGAAAATACACAGGACGTCAAATTGCTATCGATAAACTTTTTCAACATAAAATATATTGCGGCAACAACAGACCGGTTCGAATGTTGATGCCCGAAAAGAATGAAGTGGAAGAATTCAAAATGCACAAGGCATTGTTGGAACATCCGGCCATCATCGTTGCTGATTTCGAGGCGTTCCTCAAACCACTCTCATACTGCGATCCGGATCCCGAACTTTCTTCCACCACACGTTACCAGCTTCACGAACCAAACAGTTTCGGTTACGTTGTCGTGCGACAGGATAAAATAGATGAACCGTACGTATACCGAGGACCCGATGCAATCGAACGCTTCTTCGAAAAGATGATCGACGAGGTTGGGAAAATTGGATTCATGCTGCAAATATCGAAACCGATGCTTCCGTTATCTGCTATCGAACTTCAAAATTACTATGACACTGTCAAGTGTCCTGTGTGTGATAACCACTTCACAGACGACAATCGTAAAGTGTTTCACCATTCGCATACGGACGGTCGCTTCATAAGCGGAATCTGTAATGCATGCAACCTCAAAATCCAAAAACCAAAATTCGTCCCCATATTCTTTCACATTGGTTCTAATTACGACTTTCATCCCTTAATTAGGAAACTCGGATACGACACTCAAAAAATAGATATTCTTGCTCAAAACGAAGAACGATACATCTCTATAAGTAAGAAAGTTATGATTCCTGAGACTAAAAATACCATCGAGATGAGGTTTCTGGATTCATACAGATTTCTCTCTGCCAGCCTGGACGCTCTTGCCAGCAAACTTTTAGACGAACAATTCAAAATTACAAAAGCTAGTTTTCCCAACGTAGACATAGAACTCGTTAGACGTAAAGGGATTTATCCTTACGAATATGTTAGTGATAATTCTAAATTTAATGACGACGCTCTCCCACTTCCAAGAGAATTTTACAGCAGACTCAGAGAGAAAGGAATTACGGACGAAGAATACCAACACGCGCAATTCATGTGGGAGAAATTAGAATGTAGGACACTCGGAGACTACCACGATGCCTACTTAAAATTAGACGTAACGATACTCGCGGATGTTTTTCAAGCGTTCAGGAAAACGGCAACGAATATTTATAAATTAGATCCAGCGTATTTCTACAGCCTACCGGGATTAGCGTGGTCGGCAATGTTATTCCAGACAACGGTCAAGCTGGAACTGATATCGGACGTGGACATGTTACTTTTCATCGAGAGGGGGATTCGGGGCGGGATGGTACAATGTGTACAGAGATATGCAATAGCCAACAACGTGCACATGAAAGAAGATTATGATTCAATCGAGCATCCAATTACATCTTCTACGCCGACGTTAATAATCTCTACGGACATGCCATGGTACAGAAACTTCCTTACGGGGGATTCGAATGCGCATCAATAGATATAGAAAATTTCAATGATAGTGAGTATGGCTTCTTGGCAGAGGTGGATATCGAATTCCCCGATCATTTACACGATGTTCAGCGATTTACCACCGGCATCCGAGTTCAAATCTTCGCCTCATTCTAATCAATGCAAGCTTTTATTGACTCTAGAGGGGAAAAAGAGATACGTTGTTCATTACTCGAATCTCCGATTCTTGATCGGGAAGGGTGCTAAGGTAGCGAAGATTAGAAGAATACTCAGGTTTAAACATTCCGAGTGGCAAAAACCGTACATTGCAACAAACACGCAACATAGGACAGTTGCCACTTCCGATTTAGACAAAGATTTTTTTTAAATTGATGAATAACGCGGTGTATGGCAAGACGATGGAAAACGTGCGGAATCATGTAGACGTGAAATTGGTTTCAGGTAAAAATAAATGCATGAAGTGGGTGGCCGATCCTAGATTCAAGTCGAGAAAAATTTACAATGAGAATTTGGCACTTTTCAAACTAGATATAAAATTGATGAAATTCAGAAAACCAATTTACGTTGGCGCAACGGTTCTCGACTTGTCGAAACTTTACATGTTCGAATTTCATTATGACGTGATGAAACCCTTCTTCAATGATAAGATATCACTTTTGTACACGGACACCGACAGCTTCATTTACAGCATACAAACACCTAACCTCTATGAAGACATAAAAAAATCCTTCCATCCTTGAGTATTTCGATACTTCTGCATATCCTCAACCCAACAGATTTGGGATTCCTTCCCTCAACAAAAAAGTCCTAGGTAAACTGAAAGATGAATGTAACGGTGATATTATTGTCGAGTTCGCGGGTTTGCGTTCGAAAATGTATGCCATGAGAACAGAAAGTAGCGTCACGAAGGAAGCAAAATGTGTGTGCAAGAATACGGTGGAGAACAAACTCACCTTCCACGATTACATCGATTGCCTTTACTCACAATCGACGATACTAAGTATAGAACAAAGAATCCAAAGTGTAGACCATGTGATTACAACAAACAAAGTTAGGAAAGTAGCATTAGATCCGCATGACGATAAAATATGTATTTTGTCTTGTGAAATCCACACGTTGCTTTGGGGACACTATCGTTTAGAAATTAGTAAAAATTGTAGGCAATGCAAATGAAAAAAATAATAAACTTAATTAACTATAACGTAAATAAAACTAAAAAACTTTAACTGTCACATACACAATAAATATCTAGCAAGGACAATGAATCTTTTTGGTTTCCGAAAGCAAACAATGGAAACTGTACACCGCACGACAGATCATGAATTTCTACCTTCCATGTTATCTAAACTCAACGGTCTACTGATTATTCACCTCAACAGCATTTGGACGAAATTCGACGACGACGTCGGCAAGATTTTTTATGTGTTCAATAACAATTTACATTTCTACGAAATTCCGATCGATGGGAAACTTCGGATCACCGTGAATCCGGAGAACGCAGGGCGAAATATCAAAATTTCTAGCGGCAAGAACATTTTTCGAATGAAGCACGACAAGGTACTTTCTAACAAGGCATACGATGTGTCTGCAGGAGATTATCTTTACGTGGAACTCCTAGGAGATTACGACAAACTCATTCTTCTCTTCGTAGAATTACGAATCACCTATCCTACTATAAATAACCAT